>NC_061125.1:14761012-15093396 GCF_905220365.1 Vanessa cardui | reverse complement strand
TTTTATATTTAGCGGAGAAATAACTATTGGGTTGAAGTTTTAAACATCTTGGTGTCCTGGGTTCACTTCGAATCGGGTCTAATAAATATTTGTTTTTATTGTTAAGATATTTTCCGTCACCAATATATTCCGTTTGGTTGTCAACACTGACGATGTTAACACGTAATTTGCCCCTCTTTTGAATCCTCTCCTGCCGTCAGATATAGTCAGTGATAGACTAGAAAGTTCACACTCAAATATAATAAAAATAATATATCTTCATAGTTGGTAACTCTCCGTTAAAAATGTCCGCTATGACATAACTGGAATAAGGCATGTACCCATTCAAAGATGTTAAACCCATGAATTTTTTTTTTCTAATATTATGCTACCTAATGACTTTAATATATAGTACTAGTTGTCGCCCGCGGCATCACTTGCGTTTTAGTTGTCAAGTATTAGGCAAAAAAGTAGCCTATGTCCTTGGATTTTAAGTTTGCTTCACACCAATTTTCATCAAATTCAGTTTAGCGGTTTGGTCGTGAAATAACGACATACAGACAGAGTTACTTTCACATTTATAATTTAATATTTAGTATAAATAGTCCGTATTAAATAAATTAACAGTAAATTTTGAATCCAGAGTTATTTGTCGTATTTCTCGTGAAATTTGATGAATTCGACAACAGATTCGAACACGTCGTCGGCTAGTTCCCTGGGCGTATGCATGCCGGCGAAGTGTCCGCCGACGTCCAACGTGGTAGAATGCACGAGGTTCGTGAATTTGTCCCTGAGTATCCAGTCCGGCTGATACACGATCTCGTGTAGGAATTTTATGGCAGCCGTTGGTACTTTTGTTGGGATCCTGTAAAAATGAAATGACAATTAACTCATTGAATAGTGGACATAAGTCTTTTTTTGACCCACCACTTTTGACCCCTTCATAACTCAACTCGTGTCAAATTTGGCTAATATATTAAGACTTGCGAGATACGTATGTGCTCCAAATTTTACCCATTGGTTAGCACTTGCGAAGGAATATAATTCGAATATGAGAACTAGCCAAGTCAGACCTTAGTCAAATACATTATTCTAAGTTATAAGGAGAAATATTATTTTATGTAGTATTACATGAATTTCAGGAAGGGTAATTGAACTTGGCACCTATTTAGATATTTCTCACTTATTTTGTTGTTGAAGTCAACAACCAAGGTATATTTCATAATACTGAACTTGGCCCTCATTTTACGTTTATGTTTTTGATGGAATATAAAATTACAGCAAAGAAAAGTTGTAACAATAAACTGTTATCATTCCATACACCGCTTTCCTCTCACTCATTAGGTGTTGTCGTATCACCAACTTTATAATTTACCGTCTGTGTGTAATGTGGAAATTATTTTTTCTTACTGGCAACCTCATTAATATTCAAGATGATGTATACATATAAACTCACTCATGAACGATAAATATTTCCGAAGGTGCAAAAGCTTCCGCGTATAATCTCATCGAAGTTGTGATTCGTTCGTTCGCCCATAGTATAGTGGCCGTGTCCAGTAAGTCGTCCAAGGCTATGCTCTCTAAGCCGCCGTGTGGAGTGTCTAACTGATTCTTGTTGCTAGCCATAGCGATCTTTTCAAATATATAAGCGGCCATCCCAGCTGGTGTGTCTGTTAATGCGGCTCCTATAACATTAAGTTTCAAAATTACCTGGTTAATTTTATGTTCTTTATTGCGTCTACTTGGATATCTTAGACTTATATACAATAATAATTAGTGCTGTTCTATTTTGATTTTATTGGTGAATGTAATTATGGACGATAGGTATAAAATATCTTGGTTACAACTTGTTCTAACAAGACAATCGTAGATAATGTCGAAATATCGAGCTCCACCGAATAAAAATAAAAACATACTTAATATCCCTATTTCATATCTGCAATAATAAAAATAAACATGTTAATTTAAAATATTATATAAAATTTTTAGATCCCAATTTTGGCGATTCGTTTAGATTATATGTACGCCCATTCGTCTTTCATATGACATACAAAATAAATTGAAAAACAAATGTAAGTTTGTTAAGGTATTACATTATATAGTTAGACTAGGTAGGTATGCTGTGTGGTCTTGAGTTCAAATCCGGAGTCAGATAATTTATCCATTGACACATTAATAAAAGTAGAAGATACACATGTAACCTACCTATTGTATCAGGTTTGGTTGCCTGTAAATGAAAATAGCCTCCTTCTCTCATCAGGTACGAAAATGTATCACTCAGAGGATACATTCGATGCCTGTATTTGTCTTCAACGGCCAAACTAGGAAACAGTGATCCGAATAAGGTTTTCATATTGCTTATTCGTCGAATTGATACTGGCATGTTTGTGTGAAATCTGTGTAAAAAAAGAAACAAACTTATGATGTGTCCAATTTTTTTTTGAACGATTTATAAGTGCCTTTTATTTATTACGTAATACGATGGGGGGGGGGTGTTAGAGTTCGATCATGTCTTATGTTTTTCACGAGGGGATGGGAAGGAGTTTCGATAGTTCTAACGTAAGATCAAAAATATGCACAAATTTAAAATTATTCGAAAAAGTGCGGGAAACCGTGCGAGCTCGGATGTGAACCTTAAGAACCTTTGAAATTACAAATAAACATTTAAAAAAAATTATTAGCTTAAAATAAACCAAACGTGTATTCCTTTTTGTCCTTTACATTCTTATGTGATAAATTTAAAACAGGGGAGGCCTATTCTTATTTTTTCTTATAGTATTAGGGGGTGGAAACTAGCGAAAAATGTCTTACGTAATAATTGAATGGTTTCTACATTAATTTTGCCAGACGTGTGATTTACCCTCAAAAAAAGAATACGTAAAATAACACAGTTACAGGTTTAAACGATTCGCTTCGTATCTCATGAAATGTTGGCAACCAATATACGTTGATGCGTTGATAAGCCATTTTGATACCTACGCGTATCTCATAAGCTATCATATCGCATAACACATTTTGGCCTTCCATGTTCGTGTTCTGTGATGAGTTTCTATTTTGTTCTTACAGAATACCATTGCTGTTAATTTAAATGAAAACATTTCCTTGCATTCTTCTTAAATGCCTGATCTTTTTAAAGGTTCAATTGTGCGACTCGTATTATTGAAATGTACTCTTCGAACCATTATAGCTTTGAAACACAATTGGACACAAGTAAGTAACGCTTTCGTTTTACATTTTTTACTAGCGACCCAACTCGGCTTAGCACGGGTGCAATGCTTTTTCAACCGACTTCCAAAAGGAGGAGGTTATCAATTCGTCTGTATTTTTTTTTTGTTTGTTACCTCATAACTTTTCACTGGGTGGACCGATTTTGATAATTTTTTTTTTGTTTGAAAGGTAGTGCTTCCCGTGGGGTCCCATTTTTTTTTTATTTTTTTCCGAAGATGGTATCCATATGAAAACGACATAAGTCTTAAATTTGCATTATGTATATGCGCGACAAATAGGTGAATAACTGAAAATCACGTTAACCAATTTTGATAATTCTTTTTTTATTATGAAATATATACTTCAAGGGTAATTTGGTGAAAGTTTGGTAAGGTTCTGAGCACAGGATCCATGACAAAGTAATGGAACGGAAGGGAACGGGACAATTCTGAGGAGCACGTTGGCGATACTCGGTAGAATCTTTTATTTGTAGGTTATTTGGATATTTGAGTCACCTTCCGTAATGTGGTTATGTTTATGTAATTATCATAGTCGAATATTATAATCAACTAGCTACCCACCCCGGCTTCGCACGGGTGCAATACTGATACTAAATATACTACAGAATTTGTTTATATACGACATCACATCGCAAACTTCAAAAATTATCAGTGTTTCTTTACTATATTGTTCATTTATTATATACACAAACGTTCCCCTTGAATCACACTATCTTTTAAAAAAAACCGCATCAAAATCCGTTGCGTAGATTTAAAGATATAGGGACAGAGAAAGCGACTTTGTTTTATACTATGTAGTGATGGAACTCCTATACGGCTCGCAGTTAGGGTGCGATATGGGGCAGAATTTCTTACTATCTTTAATCAAATTTTGTGTATGTGATGTTATGTCATATGATGTACGAAATATAGTTGGTCTTTTTCAAAGTTTTTTTTGCTGAGTTCGATTACAGCTCTTTCGAGGGATCCTTGTAGTTTACGCCGCGTGACGTATTAAATCCGCATTTTCGAAAGTCTATTTTTGCTTTATTCGCAAGTTTCCTTTGAAATTGTCCTCGAAGTAGTTTTTGACTCATGTAAACGGAACGCTTAATCTATCCATATTAAAAAAAATTACTTAGTCAACATCAGCTTCACTTAAAATCAAAAAATAAATAAAAATTTTAACAAAAAGAAAAACCGACTTCAAACAAAACACTATTTTAAAACAAATGAATTTGCACGAAAAAGTAATAAAAATAATTGCGTATTCAACATATTTTTTAGAGTCATCCTAAGTTAAGTGAAATGAAAAATATTAGACTACTTAAAAGTCGATTTACGATTATATAATGTAGTTATAGTTATTGGTATATTTGGAGTCGGTGTCGGTTTTCTTTTTGTTAAAATTTTTATTTTTTTATGGTATAGATTGGCGGACGAGCATGTTTAAGAAATATTAACTATTCCTTACTTCGTCAATGTGCCACCAACCTTGGGAACTAAGATGTTATGTCCCTTGTGCCTGTAGTTACACTGGCTCACTCACCCTTCAAACCGGAATACAACAGTACTGTACTGTTATTTGGCGGTAGAATAACTGATGAGTGGGTAGTACCTACCCATACGGGCTTGCAGAAAGCCCTACCACCAAGTAAATGCTGATACTAAGTATACTAAAAAATGTGTTTATTTATAAAATCACTTTTAAACCTCTAAAATCATCAGTGTTTCTACTATATTGTGCATGTGTTATACACATAAACCTTCCTCTTGAATCAAACTATGTTAAAAGAACCGCATCAAAATCCGTTGTGTAATTTTAAAGATCTAAGCGTACATAGGGACAGGTAGCGTAAAGGTAAGCGACTTTGTTTTATACTACGTAACTACATAAATTTTATCAGCCCAAACGAAGGTGAAAATCCGTGACGTCATGATCAAATTAGCTATGATTAGTCCGTAATATTTTTTCACATATTACTACTAACCCGAGTATGTCGTCAGGGAACACGGTACACATATGTGTCGCAGCTTGCGAGCCCCAATCGCCGGCCTGAATGTAGAATTTGTCGAAACCTAGCCTTTTCATAAGGTTTTTCATTAGGATGCCGATTTGGAGAGGATCCAATCCAGGTTTATTTGTACCCTGTAAAAAGATTTTTTAATTATTTAATAATAATCTATTTACTCTTTAAATATCCCATATACGAATCTTATACATGGTGTATATGGTCCAGTGCTTAGAATACCTGAAGGACTGTAAAAGCGGACTTTGTGTCTTGGAGGATGCAAAAATAACTTGGGTTAAAGTTACCACCGCCCAAACTTTAAATATCTTCCTATATCCGATGACTTGCGATGTGCGGTACATAAAACATCGTGTGGAATATGTCTGTCGGATGAATTTCTACACCATTTGTATCCATTAACCCCCATTTCCTTTCCTTAAGTGGAAAGGTAAAGTTTGCCGAACATACGTCATTGTCGTACAGTGTTACCGTCATCAATGAAATTGGCGTAGAAGCGTTAACAGCGCAATAATTTACGTACTGCCAAGCGATGTGAAAAATCGCCATTTGGGCTATTATAGTACAATCCTAACACAAGTAAAAGGAAAAGTAAACATGAATATTAATAATTCTTTACTTAATTTGGGGCATTGCCCCAATTCTTTAAGAAAATATTTGTTTAAAAAACTTGTAATATGCCATATACAAATATAATATTTATGAAAATTTGTCTATTAAAATGTTAAAAAAATATAAAAGAAGGGCCACTGCAAGGTTTATAATTGATATAATTTTGCTTTTTAACAATAATTGCGAATTAAAGTAACGTGAAACGGAACGTACTTCAAAATCACTAATAAGCGTGCAATGACGTCACTCCTGTTAGGACTACTTATTTGAGTTTATAATAATTCTCAATTAATTTGAGGCATTGTCACAATTTTTATGTTGTATGAAGGCATGTTACATAAATTAAGGGATGTCCAAGTAATGTTGGTAGTTATGGGAAAGTTACTTAATTATGAATTACCTCAGAAAAACCGAAGCCAGGTAGATCGACAGCAATCACTTCAAAGATGAAGTCGTATCCATTTCTAGGCGTTGTGAGCATCGGAATTACTTGATCGAACTCCTTAGACGAACTCGGCCAGCCGTGCATGAGCAGTATCGGAAGGACCTGCTTGCCCTTCGCTTCAGGCTTCACTCTCATGTAATGTATGTCGAGACCTTGCACCCTCGTCTTGTAATGAGGATATCTATTCAGCAGATCAGCCCTCCCCTTGAAATCGTACTCGTCCTGCCAATACTTCAAAAGTTTTTCCAAATATATCGTGTTCATTCCATATTCAGACTGCATGCCCTCCAGAGGCCGGGTGTAAGGTCGCCTGTTTCGTAATCTCATCTTTAAATCATCGATCATCTGTAAGAGTTTACACATTAAATTGTAGACATAATATGTTATTAACCTTTTGCCTATCCTCTGTATAATAGATGGTTAATCTATGCATATAATAAAATTGGAGTGTCTGTTTGTAATATTAAGATAGCACTTTTTTTACTTAATGCATATGTGTGTAAACACGGTACACATACCAAAATAACATTTTTTAAAATTTTTGTCTGTATGTTTGTTCCGCCTAATCTCTGGAATGGCTCGACCGATTTTGACGGGACTTTCACTGGCAGATAACTGATATAATAAGGAGTATCTTAGGCTACTTTTTTTTGTTAAATTTAAACGCGTACAAGGTCGCGGGCACGGCTAGTATATCATATAATTGCTTAATTACTCCTTCGGTTAATGGACAGGGAATATTGTAATTAATAAAGTATCTTTATGTCAGTATCATATACGTAATGCCTTTAAAGTTTATAAACTATTTTAGGCAAAACGAAGTACGGGAGATTTGTTCTATCTAGACACGCGGTAGCGTGTTAGCCAAGTTCAGGTAACAGAACTGGCGAGAAGCACCGTGTGTAGCATTACACACGAACCATTGTGCGCCACTTTTCATCCCCTCATAACTCAAAACTATTTGACATAAACGTGTCAAATTTGGCTCACATATTGAGACATATTCATGAAATTTGCACATATGCTCCAAATTTCATGAACACATATCTTTTACCGAGGTTGGTGGTGCATGAGCGAAGTAGGTAATTGTTAAAATTTCTCATGGTGCTAATGTCAAAGGGAATTCGTGACCCCTTACCACTAACTGACCACATTTGCCGTCCGCCTATGTTATAATTAAAATAAATACAAAAAGAACAAAACATTGATGTACTTTTAATTATAGTTATTTTTTATTGTTACGTTTATTTTTATAAGATATTAAAATTATTATCTGATCTGATCAAAAGCAATAATTGAATGGTTTAATTTGCATACAATAATTTATTATTTGTATGAATCTTAATTTTAAACCAACACAAAAGGCATTTCACATAAAAATGTAATTGCACTTAATTTATTTAAAAAAAATGTACATACCGTTTCATTAAATACAATTTTAAACGGTCGTATTGTGACGTCTTCTTGATTTGGTCTGTTGCCGTCTCCCCACCATCGATTTAAATCAAGTTTCGGCATATCAGGAGCCCTTTGGAGGTAGTAATGCGTAAAAACTCCCAAGCCAACAATTACTACTGCGAATATTGAAAACGATGTGAACATCTGAAATAATTAGTAGATTGAGTATGTAATCAAAATGTAGATATAATTATATTTAATTCACATATGGTATAATTACATGTAATTATGTTAAATACGAAATATAGTTGATACCGCTTGTATAATAACATAAAATTAACTTTGTAATAATGTATATGACGTTGGAATATATTGCTCTAATTAGGGCATATAAAAACTGTTTGTAAGTAAAACGGGTTATCTGGTCGTGAAGGGAAAACAATTAAAAAGTTTTGTTGACAGTACTTCTCGATTGATACAAACTATATTATTAACTATATTTTACTTGGTAGTAGGGCTTTGTGTAAGCCCGTCTGGGCAGGTACCACCCACTCATCAGATATTCAACCGCTAATTAACAGTTCGCAGTATTGTTGTGTTCCGGTTTGAAGGGTGAGTGAGCCAGTGTAACTACAGGCACAAGGGACATAACATCTTAGTTCCCAAGGTTGGTGGCACATTGACGATGTAAGGAATAGTTGATATTTCTTACAGCGTCATTGTCTATAGGTGATGGTGGCCATCAGGTGGCCTATATGCTCGTCCACCAAACTATAACATAAAAAAAAACATTAATATTGATTTTCATGTAATGTGTGATATATGTTTCTACGAATGACGAAGATGGATTTTACAATTGAGAAGTCATAAGTTACTTTGGTCGTAAATATGTTTTACTCTCGAAGAGAATGAATAAAGGTAATTACACAAAATCAAACTAAACTTTTTTAAGTGGGCTTTTACAAACACTTTTGAATCATCATTTAACAACTAAAATAGTTGTATTCTACTAAGTTTTGGAAAGTACCCTCTAGCGAGAAGAAACGGCAAGAAACTCGCATAGTTGTTCTTTTCAAATAAAGTTGTTATTTCAAACTGTGCTTGTAAAAGTAGGCTTTAAGCACTTTTGAATCGTCATTTAACAATTAAGTGAAGCTACCACCGGTTCGGAAAGTAGATTGTACCGAGAAGAACCCGCGAGAAACTCAGTAGTTACTCTTTTTCAACATTTAAAAAATACAATCATATTAGTTAAATACAATGTATGTATGCAATATATCCTGCCTGGAAGTCCACAGGTATTAATTGCAGGCTTTTTTATCATCTACAAAATCTTGTATCGAATAATATGCCTTTTTTACCAATGATTTTTTTATAAACAATTTGAATTTACGAAACGGCAACGTTAAAAATGTCTGCACACTGTCACATTAAAAAATAACTGGAGTAAAAACACTGTACTATATTAACAATATCCTCCACTCTTAATTATAATCGTGCATGAGTAAGAGTGACTGACGCTCGTGCGTCAATTCATTTTTAATAAAGTCTTAACTATTAATGTTATAGACATCTCTCAATGTTTTATTATACACCAACGGTTATAAAGAGATACGCATACAAACGCTGCCACGAATGCTAGTGGTTTCACAAACATACACGAACGTTGAAACAGATGTATGAATTTATAAATCCAGCGTTTGCACAGCGGTCGACATTCAAACATAATCTATTGAAGACTTGTGTTAAACATTTTTCGAACGTTTTTTCCACAATTATAGCGATATTCCAATTTTATTTAGATGTCACTGTTTCTCAAAATCGAGAAGTTAATACGAAAACTTAAAGAATAATTAGTTTAGAACATACAACACAAAACATAATTAGTATCGAACCCGGGACCTCGGAGAGGCGTACCCATGAAAACCAGTGTACACACTAGTCGATCGGTCTATTACCTCAGTAGTCGTCTAAATCTAACATCTGGAATTAAGATGTTATCTCCGGTAGTTACACCGGCTTACTCTTGAAACTGGAATACAACAGTACGAAAATATTGCTGGTTGGTGGTACCTTGGCAGTCGGACGGGCACAATACCCTACCATTAATAAAGTAAATTCCAAAAACAATTTTACCGACTCAAAACGGTATTTTTACATCAAAAATTATTCAAGACATCTACTTATATCGCGTCTATTGATAATACATAATGTATATTTTTGTCTATGTCTGTGTTCGAATAGACTACACAAAGTAGGTCTAAAAACTTTCACTAGAAATATCTCCGCATAAATCACGTTTCAACAACATATAAAAAATATAACAGTACCTTTAATTATTGGACCAAAACGATACCACAAAATAATTTTGTGTCACAGAAAATTTAAAATATATCACACAACCGGTCGGCACGTCTGTCTTCTTCGATGTTCGTGAATGAATGAATGAATAAAAAAAAAAAACGTCTCGCGATGCGTTTTTGTTTTGCGAATAAACTCGGCTTTCCACCGTGGAATATAATCTACATACATAGTATGTTTATATTGTTGAACGCACTTATGATAGGTAGGTTGATAGATATATTTGGGTAATTTGTAATTATTTTTAAGAGATAGGATGAACGGTATAGATTTGATTTGAGAATTAATAGTATTACTGGTTTTATTGTTTTTGCGTAAATTAAAAAAGCGAATATAACAGCTGCATATCATCTTATATGGAAACGGTTTATTTATACATAACTAAACGAGCCTGCCTATCGAGCCGTAGTAGTCATCTCGGCGTGATATGAATGTTATGACGTCGACGCGGGCCAATCGAGAGAAAGCCCACTTTCGTTAGGTAAGTTTTAATGTACTTGTTTACTGGTCAAAGCAGGCTTTTTACTAAGTTATTATGTTCCTGAGTCACGGTACAAAGGTTTTTATGGTTATTTTTTATGTAATCGATACACATAATGAAATTGGAGTACCTATCTGTTTTTAGTATTAAAATATCAGCTTTATACTAAATGCATTTGTATACACGGTCATATATCTCTGGAACGACTGGACCGATTTTGATGGGGCTAACACTGGCAGATAGCTGATGAAATGAGGAGTAACTTGGGTCACTTTTATTTTAGAATTAGACATAAAATAATAATAATGTCACGCAGTGCTCGCGCATACCAACACTGCCGTTACCTGGAATAATATTCAAACGCGCACAAGTCGCAAGCACAGCTTTAGTTCGATTGGATTGGTTGATGCCTATAGTTAGATCTATTTAGAATGAAATTAAATAAAAGCAAAATATACTTTATTCAACTAGCTTCATATGGTCGCTATTCGATCAGCATTTTATCCAATTAATTTACACGTAAACCTACTACCGTTTGGTAGTAAGCTGGTCACAGTAAAGTAAATTCGAACGAAAGGAAGCTCGAAATGATTTACTCATCTTTTAATAGCTTTTAGCAAAAATTAAGTTAGTTAAGTGTTAATTAGTTATAATTAATTTGATCATATATGTACATGAGGATAAACGTGAATAGTTATATGTTTTCTTGGGTACGGAAATGAAATTGGTTATTAGATATACTATGTTTGAAAAAGTACTTCATAATATTGCTTTTCTTAATAAAAAAGCGATTTATAAATTTCGGTATAATAAGCAAGCAATTAAATTAAATTATAAACCTTATTTATTCCAAAACATTATCAGACATAGTGATGACGTCACATTGATAAAACAACAGTTGTGTATGTAAATTGTGTATAAATATTTGGTCTTTGTTGGAAAAATGATGAATTATGATCGCTGTTCTTGTTGTGTTATGTACAAACACTACCATTAAAACTCTAAAAAAGTTATCAAGACTATATTGAAATGACACCACGTTTTAGGTCACGCGATACGGATTAATAGTTACGACTGTTAATTTCAATATAATTATTAATTAATAAACTTTTGTTACTCAAAATATATAAGTATATTTCTACATGTATTTTAATTGTTAGGAAATTTCGTAATTTATTTTTCGCTCGTATTATGTCTATATTAAACTATTATCAAGACTGAGGTAAACCGACGATGGAGAGATGAGATCTAAGGCTCTTTTATTAGGAATATTTTTTATTAATTACATTAGATATATAATAAAAAACTAGTTATCAAATAGTTTTTTCCACTTTTTAGGGTAAGGGATAGGTTTGATTTAGATTTGATGAACTTTTATATGAAGCAAGCTTTATCCGCAATAAATAATGTAGTATACTGTTAATACTATTAATAGTTAACTTACCAAATCATCTCGTTCGATTCAATGGTTTATCCGTGAAATCGTAAACACTGACAAAGAATACTTTAATTTTATAATATTATTATAGATAAATTTACTCTATTTTTCTCTTCTTCTTCGAGTTCTTAGCTTATCACGTTGGATTTGGAATGTGTTATTACGTATAAATTGATTGTTTAAAATAAGTATGTCCTCTTCTGTTAGAATAATAACAAAAAAAATAATTCGTAGGTAAGTAAGTATTAAAAAAAAATGCTTCAATGATTTCGTTCGCAGATCCGGCCGACTTTTATGATCGGCATGCAGTTTCCTCAAGCGGACGCTCTGAGCGGGAAACTGTCGCCTGAAAGTAGATCGGTGATGGAGCAGCGCTTCGCAGACTGTGACAGGACATCTGAGCACGAGCCCCTTGGGCGAGCACAGAATGCGATGCAGTGCTATATAAACAAACAGGCCGTTTCGGACAAGGTCAGTTGCCTTCATTGCACAACAATTACCTGTAAATTTCCCTCTGCTAAGTTAAGGCCTCCTCTCCCTTTGAGGAGAAGGTTTGGAACATATTCACATGTGGCAGAGTTTCTATTAAATTAGATACATGGAAGATTCCTCACTATGTTTTCCTTCACCGCCGATAAATTAAGCATATGAATATACATTGGTGCCGGCCTGGGTTTAAACCTGTGATCAGGTTAAGATGCACGCGTTCTACCCACTGGGCCATCTCGGCTCTTCTTCTTCTTTGGCCTTCATTGCTTTGAATATCATTTGTTAATAAATAAATAAATACTTGACAACATCACATACTCACTCATTACTCTGATCCCAATGCAAGTAGCTAAAGCATACCTAACCCAGACCCAAGACAACATAGAAAACTAATGATTTAATTCTGCATCGAATCGGCCGAGAATCGAACCCATGAAAACCGGCGTACACGCAACTCGACCACTGAGTTCGTCAAACGTATTGTTTTTTTTTTTAATGTATGTTTATTTTTAGTCTGTGGCGGACTGCGTGGAGGCTCTGATAGGTACCTACCTATTGAGTGGAGGGATATCAGCGGCGATTGACTTCCTGGAATGGACGAGGGTGTTGCCTCCAGAGGTATTCATTAACTTATTATTTGGCTAATTGAATTCACATAATATATGGTTTATTTGTTTAAATGTGTTTTAGAATGGTTTGATATGCGTTTATATGGCCAAAAAATAAATGACTCTCTGTCTCTCGGTTTTATAGCAAGTTTCACTCAATTGAAGCGTCATGTATAAGGTTTTACAACAGGATCCCAGGAAGCATAGAAAATGCCACTGTTGACGATGAAAAAAGGGTTGCATATTACCTTTTTTATGTGTTCATATAGATATAAAATTAGTGAGTAATATAAAAAATTAGTTAGTTCATATTTCATAGCACAGCTTGAGAATGAAAGTATCATCTCCTGGCTATATATTCTTTGTGATATTGAATCTATGAAAACAATCATAAAGAGCCAAAAAACCCACTACCCGATTCTTTCGCCGGTTCTTCTCCGATTAGGGTATTTTATCGGAACCCGTGATAGTGTTTAATTTTTCAATTATTTAAATAAATCTTGTATAATGATTTAAGAAATTTGATTTCTTTTAAATTTTAACCCAAGTATAATAAACTATAACGGCCTTTGGACGGGTGGACTAAGTTTTTTTTTAAATTATATATATAAATTTTATACATAAACCTTTCTTATAAATCTCTCTGTCCAAAATAGAATGAAGAAAATTAAGAATGAAGGATTAATTATAATATATTATTTCCAGGACAACGTGAAACAGTTTCTCCATAAGAAAGTGAGCACGGTGATAACGGAGAAAAAGGCCACAGAGCAGGAGATCGACTGGCTGCTGAATAACTGCCGGAGTGACATCGAAAGTATTATCGGCTACAAGTTTAAGGACCCGGCATTTTTACTGGAGGTAAATTGTTACTAAAATTATATAAATCATTATATATATGTCGGCGCGAAACCACGAATTTAAACGTGTTCAGAAATGATTATTTTAATAATTTAAAACTGATTGATTGTTACATTAATAATTTTTAGTGAATATTTGAAATGTTAAATTAGTCTGAAATATTTTAGTGTTTGTAAACAGCTGTTATGTTGAATGAATAAGTCTACCCACCTATTTTGATATAAAAGATCAAGCGCCCGCCGGTATCGATAGGCTTGGTAGAACCGTCGGAGCGATCGAACCGCCTCATATTGGAATAAATCAGAGAAGAATATTCCCTGAGTTTAATTTCATACCACCGAGAATGGTTAAAGATCGAAACCCTGACTGAACTATGCTGACGTCATGTTTTTTAAAAACGGGCTCGGACGTGCTGCCGTTATAAACATTATATCAACAGCCTTTAAATCTCCCACTCCTTTCCCTTTGAGGACAAGGATTGGAGCACATTTCACCACGCTGCTCCAATCCGTAGGTTGGTGGATTATATAAATAGGCGAAAGATCGCTCAGTACCTACAGTACAGTACAGTCTCTACAGTATGTTGATTGGGGTATAGTACGACACAACATAGATGTAGCATCGGCAAATTCAATAAAACCGATTGCTGCCGATTTACACAACCAATATAAAAACTTCCTATACTGTTTACCAGGTTTAGTGTTATCAATGTAAGAAATTTGGGCATACGAGTTACAAAAACACGCATTAGTAATATCCCGTTCATTTCTTTAAAAGTCCTAAATCCAAAAGATAATGCTTTTTAACAAAACAATTTCAGTAATAATGCTGTAGGTGTTCAACTTATAATCCAAAATAAACTATACAACAACATTAACAACAGCCTGTAAATTTCCACTGCTGGGCTAAAGGCCTCCTCTCCCTTTGAGGAGAAGGTTGGTGGAATACACATGTGGCAGAATTTCTATGAAATTTGTCACATGCAGGTTTCCTCATCTGTTTTCCTTCATCGCTGAGCACGAGATGAATTATAAAGACAAATTAAGCACATGAAACAGCAGTGCTTGCCTGGGTTTGAACCCGCAATCATCGTTTAAGATTCACGCGTTCTAACCACTGGACCATCTCATCATCATTATAATAAATGAAACTATAAGCAATATGTAAATGATAATAATCGTCCCGGTAGCATGCGTAAGCGATCCCGTAGCACCCGCCGAAAGACGGAGAGGGTACCGCAGATTTTTTAATGGGTAAACCCGGTGTGCTTGGGCGTCCCACACACCGTCGGGTCGTTCCATCACAATATTGTCCATGTAAATATATAGTGTAACTACAGGCACAAGGGACATAGCATCTTAGTTCCCAAGGTTGGTGGTACATTGATGATGTAAGGAATAGTTAATATTTCTTACAGCGTCATTGTCTATGGGTGATGGTGACCAACCCCACTTTCCATCACGTGGGGGAAGCGCGTAATGCGTTTTTCCAGCGAGAAAAAAAAATGATAATAATGTGTAATTGTTTCCAGGCTCTGTCCCACGCGTCGTACATACGCAACCGTCTGACGAATTCCTACGAGCGTCTGGAGTTCCTCGGCGACGCCATACTGGACTTCCTGATCACGGCGCACATCTTCGAGAACTTCGGCGAGCTGACGCCCGGCGAACTGACCGACCTGCGCTCGGCCCTCGTCAACAACGTCACCTTCGCCTCATACGTCGTCAAGCTGGGCTTGCACAAGTAAGAAAACAGTATTTAGGTGTCCTGTAGTATCAAACATCACGACACAACAACAGCCTGTAAATTCCCACTGTTGGGCTGAAACCTCCTCTCCCTTTGAGGAGAAGGTTTGGAACATATTTCACCACGCTGTTCCAATGCGGGTTGGTGGAATGCACATGTGGTAGAATTTCTATGAAATTCGTCACATGCAGGTTTCCTCACGATGTTTTCCTTCACCGCCGAGCACGAGATGAATTATAAACACAATTAAGCACATATATATAGCGGTGCTTGCCTGGGTTTGAACCCGCAATCATCGGTTAATATGCACGCGTTCTAACCTCTAGGCCATCTCGACTCCTACAGTATCAAACAATTATTATTAACTACCGACCCACCCTTCGCATGGCTTTGCACGAGCAATGCTGATACTAAATATAACTACTATAGATTTATTTACAATTTTGTCCATGTAAATACATAGTGTAACTACAGGCACAAGGGACGTAACATCTTAGTTCCCAAGGTTGGTGGCGCATTGACGATGTAAGGAATAGTTATTATTTCTTACAGCGTCATTGTCTATGGGGGATGGTGACCACTTACCATCAGGGGGACCATATGCTCGTCCGCCAACCTACATCATAACATAAAAAAAATGTATATACAAAAACCTTCCTCTCGAATCTCTATCTATTAAAAAAACTGCATCAAAATCCGTTGTGTAATTTTTAAGATCTAAGTATAAATAGAGACAGACAGCACTGAGCGACTTTGGCCATGGTCTCGCATTGGAACAGCGTGGTGAAATATATTCCAAACCTCCTTAAATGGAGACGAACCTCAGCCCAGCTGTGGGAAATTTACAGGCCGTTGTTGTTCGTTAAAAGCTGAGATGGCCCAGTGGTTAGAACGCGTGCATCTTAACCGATGATTGCGGGTTCAAACCCAGGCAAGCACCACTATATATAAGTGCTTAATTCTCTTTATAATTCATCTCGTGCTCAGCGGTGAAGGAAAACATCGTGAGGAAACCTGCATGTGGCGAATTTCATAGAAATTCTGCCACATGTGCATTCCGCCAGCCCTCATTGGAACAGCGTGGTGGAATATGTTCCAAACCCTCTCCTTAATGGAAGAGGAGGCCTTTAGCCCAGCACTGGGAATTTACAGGCTGTTGTTATTGCTGATGACGATGATGTCGTTATCTGGTGTTTTCAGGTTCCTGTGTTTCCAAATGAATCCAGTGCTGGAAACGTCGATCAAGACGTTCGTCGAGCACCAAGCGGAACGCGACCACGAGATCGTTGAGGACGTGCTCTACCTCATCGACGAGGAGGACTCCAACGTCGCGCAGTACATCGACGTGCCCAAGGTACGGTGAGACACACATGTAGCATCTGAAAACGCAATGGAATGAAAATAAAACCGATTACTAACGATTTACACGCAGTACATCGACGTGCCCAAGGTAAGGCACGACACAGATGTAGCATCGGAAAACGCAATGGAATGAAAATAAAACCGATTACTAACGATTTACACGCAGTACATCGACGTGCCCAAGGTAAGGCACGACACAGATGTAGCATCGGAAAACGCAATGGAATGAAAATAAAACCGATTACTAACGATTTACACGCAGTACATCGACGTGTCCAAGGTACGGTGAGACACAGATGTAGCATCGGAAAACGCAATGGAATGAAAATAAAACCGATTACTGAAGATTCTCACAACCAATAGAAATAGCTCGCTATAGATTCACGCGTCAAATTGACGAATATATTAGGTCATGTGATATTTTATTATAGTACGACACAAATTAGATGTAGCATCGGAAAATGCAATGGAATGAAAATAAAACCGATTACTGAAGATTCACACAACCAATAGAAATAGCTCGCTATAGATTCACGCGTCAAATTGACGAATATATTAGATCATATGATATTACAAGTTATTATAGTACGACACAAATTAGATGTAGCATCGGAAAATGCAATGGAATGAAAATAAAACCGATTATTGTCGATTAACACAACCAATAGAAATAGCTCCCTATCGCGCCATTCGACGCCATTCGTTGCTATAATTCTCGCGTCAGAGAAAGCAAGTGCATGTAAATCGACGCGTCAAATTGACGAATATATTAGGTCATATGATATTACAAGTTATTACGTTTGTGTAAAGATCATATTCGCGTGAGAAAAAGTATTAATAATTTGGGATGGCGTACTCAATTCGGATGTGATCGGTTTTACGAATTTTGCCGATGCGACATCTAAGTTGTGTCGTACTATACGCCCGCCTGCCTCGCCACCGTGACATCTGACTCAGAACTGGTTATCCGATACAAATAAAATATCTGGTACAAAGTTTCGTTATTCCAACGTAAATTATATTCATATAATATTAACAAATAAATAACGACCATATGTATTTTTTATCAATTTATAGGTGATAGGAAATTACATTATACGTAATACAGGTATCATTGATGGGGATTAGGAGTAAAAGAAAAAGTATATAAACAACTCACTGTTGGGTTAAAGGATCTTATTTAGACAGTTTTCCAGTTCCAGTTAGTAGATGGGTATAGTAGAATTCCATATAGTATGGGCATGTACCCTTAGAATCAGTGTCGTAAATAGCCTTTTCTGCGCCCTGTGCGAGCTTCTATAACTGCGCCCTATTTAAGCAGACCCTTAAATTAAACTTAAACGCAGGTTCACTACTGCAAATGCGTTGCCCATTTACACACACTAAACACAGATACGCTCGTGGGCTGCCAAAAAATGAGCGCGATGTATGTTTTTAATGATACTAGCATCTAAGTACGTTTGTCCTGCCCAG
Source organism: Vanessa cardui (assembly GCF_905220365.1). Classification (NCBI taxonomy): domain Eukaryota; kingdom Metazoa; phylum Arthropoda; class Insecta; order Lepidoptera; family Nymphalidae; genus Vanessa; species Vanessa cardui. Next base: position 15,074,907 of record NC_061125.1, on the reverse strand, counting down.
TCTGCCTATTCTTGCGTCCCCGAGAGTCTACGCCCTGTGCCTGTGCACCGGTGGTACCGCCCTATTAACGCCACTGCTTAGAATTACCTTCGCTCTATAATTCGATAGATATTACAATCAAAAATCAAACACGTTCACATTTGGCTACATTTTTATGGTGACTCGTGATTATAGTTTTGTGATGGTTCCGTCAGGTCCTCAGCGATATATTCGAGGCGCTCGTCGGGGCGATGTACTTGGACAGCGCCGGCGACCTTGACACGGTGTGGTCGACGGTGTACAGGATCATGTACAAGGAGATCAACAACTTCTCCATGTGCATCCCGAAACAGCCGGTGCGAGTACTGATGGAGATGATCCACGCCTGTCCGAGTTTCGGGTGAGTCATTGTTAGCTATACTAGCAAGACACGATGGCCGTTTTGACACATTAAAAAAGTGATGTGAAATGTAAATTTATTATCGATATAATATATTCAAATCTTTGTTTTTTTTTTTGCAAGTAATTTAATTCAAGTTTTTGTTGCAAGTAGTATCTGATTAAAAAGGTTTAATAAAAAATATATAAAATAAGTTTAAGTAATATATTCGAACGAAATAAATTTAAATCAAAAATTGGAATTAGAATGAATAACTTTATATACACATTACATACAAGAAATAAATTGATACAAAAAAGAAACCAAAAACACTAGTGGTTATATTTAATCGGAGTTGTCCATACTGCTGCTTTCACTCTCACTGTTATCGTCACTTACATTAACTATAAGTTCATTTTCTAAAATATTATTTATTTTCACATTTATTTCATAATCGTCCTTTATTAATATTTGTAGTTTAGAAATCACATTCGATAAATTTTATGACTAACTAACTACACGTCACTATTGACAATAAAGAACAACAATTTGCTCCTTTGATGTAATTATTTATTAAATACGAAACTTCATGAGCAAACGTCAAAACGGCCATCATAGCGTGCCGCTACTATAGTTGTAGAACGCGACTTCGCTCACCCTTAAAAGATTGATTGGCAGCTGTTAGGCAAAAAATTGGCTATGTCCTACCTTGGAGTTCACGGTTGCGTCTGTGTGCTATTACAAATGTAATCTATCGCTAATACATGTTTAAAGAAGAAACAAATCATCATCATTTTAAAAAAGGCTGGTGCCTCTTCTTTTTGTGGAGCTTTAGAGCAAATTCCACTATGCTGCTCCAATAGAAGTTGCTGGATACGCATGTGGTCGAATTTCATCGAAATTAGACTAATGCAGGTTTCCTCACGATGTTTTCCTTCACCGTCGAGCACCAGATGAACTATGCAAATGAAATTCAGTGGTTCTTGCCTGGGTTAGAACCCGCTATCATCGGTAAAGATGCACGCGCTATAACCACGGGGTTGCGATGTTTTCAGCAAGGCGAAGGAGAGCACGACGTCGACGCGCATGATGATGGTGCCCGTGAACTTCTCCAAGGAGGGCAAGCAGCACACGGCCTACGGCGTCGGCAGCAGCACCGCGCACGCCAAGCGCGCCGCCGCCAAGCTCGCGCTCAAGATCCTCGCCGCCTAGACGCCCAGCCACCTAACCGCCTAGACGCCGCCTAGACGCCGCCTAGACGCCGCGCCGACTAGACGCCGCCCAGACGCCGCCTAGACGCCGCGCCGACTAGACGCCTAGGCGCCGCGCCGACTAGACGCCTAGACGAGTAGCCGACTAGACGCCTAGACGCCTAGCCGCCTAGACGCCGCGCCGACTAGACGCCTAGACGCCTAGACGCCGCGCCGACTAGACGCCTAGGCGCCGTGCCGACTAGACGCCTAGACGAGTAGCCGACTAGACGCCTAGACGCCTAGCCGCCTAGACGCCGCCTAGACGCCGCGCCGACTAGACACCTAGACGCCTAGACGCCGCCTAGACGCCGCGCCGCCTAGACGCCTAGCCGCCTAGACGACGCCTAGACGCCGCGCCGACTAGACGCCTAGCCGCCGCGACGCCTAGACGCGGCGCCGACTAGCCGCCTAGCCGCTGCCCCGTCGCCGCCTAGGCATCGCCCATTATACATACTTACTCCCCCCCACTCGTGTAACTCCCGAACATCGAGGGTGATCACGTCGGTTTACTAATGGAATCCATTCCATGGATGCTTCGTGGAGTGCATCGATCTCGATTTGTAGTAATAAGTATGAATTCGAGAATAAACTTTCTGAACGTGCAAACTGGATGTCAGTAGCTAAGTGGAATAGTGTTGTGCTGTAACTAAATGTATGTTAATCGGGAGCTGTGTGTAGTGCGTGGCTAAGTGTTATAATGAGATGTTTCTATGAAATAAGGCCTTTTTTATCAGTCCAGATATCAATTGACAAATTTAAATAAAAAAAGGGTTAAAAAATTTTTTAATTATCATTAACAGTTCGCAAGGAATATGTTGTTTTTTTTATAAGTTGGCAGCCTGGCTAGTGGGTAATCTTGTGAAAAGTGGTCATCACTGTCCATAGTATATCCCATAGTGTATGAAATCTACTCATTTCTTACATAACCAATGCGCCACTGACCTTGAAAACAGAGTCGTTACGTCCCTTGTGCCTGTTGTTATACTGACTCAATTACTCTTATACCTTATACTCTCATAACTGTTTGGTGGCAGAATATAATGAGTGGGTTGGACATGCCCAAACATGTTTGCACAAAGACTAACTATAACAGTAACAGCCTGTTAATTTCCCACTGCTGGCCTCTTCTCCCTTTGAAGGGAAGGTTACGATCATATTCCATCACGCTGCTCTGATGCTCTGATATTAGACACATGCAGGTTTCCTCACAATGTAAAAACTAACTACCAAAGTGAATTACTTGTAGTCGTTTAATAAAGTAGCTATTTTGCAATTTTATTTGATCTCACTGATATTGCAAAATACCAGCTATATAACAAAAGTAAGGCTGTGGTTACATGATGCGATTTGGAGGATTTGATCGTCATTATCAATTAAGATTAATTCACTTTTGTCCGTAACGAAACGCTTTTCTCATTGTGTAAATAGAGCCTAATAGTTACACAAAAACATTTGTTTTCTGTTGCTACTGTACCCCTGTTAGTCGATCTGAGGTTCTGAGAAATGTACTTTATTTTAAAGACAAAACTTTTGTATTATAAGTAGACATTGATTAAAAGAAGGATATATTTATTTAGAATAAGTTTCATAATGATTTTACTATTATAAGACTAAGCATGAAATGTACTTGCAAAATTTATTACGAGACTAAAATAAATCTGAGTAATCAAAAATACATTTGTAGTTCACAGCTGAAGAAATACTTGCATAGAATATTGATCCGTAATGAGATATAAATAAGAAGCATAATCGTATTGCCGACAAACATATGGTAATTAGTGTGTTTAATTTCGTAGATACGATTGTATTCTTTATTTATATGTGGATATGGATCGATTTCCGTTACAAGCAAAGCGATGTTCTGAGTTAAAACGTCTCATCACTAACATCAGCATGTCTTCTTACATAAGTATGGAAATACTTCCCTATCTGACGTCATCTCACAAGTAACATTCTTACCAGCCATATTATATATCGCACAATCCATCCATTGTTTCATAGGTCATGCCTATCCTATATATCCACTTCTATGCTCAAGATCTTCTCAGCAATATATTCCTCAGTTCTCCTCATATATGCCCATACCATGATAGCAGCCTTCCACATAACTTCTCGGCTATCGGTGTCACTTTCAAACTTCCTCTTATATACTCATCCCTTACTCTATCCATTCGCGTAACACCATATATTCCTCTCAACATTATCATCTCCGCTAAATGCAGTTTCATTCATTCATTCATTTCATTCATTCAGTCTTTCATTCATCCTTCAACAACAACCTAATAAGTTCCCACTGCTGGGCTAAGGCCTCCTCTCCCTTTGAAGAGAAGGTTTGGAACGTATTCCACCACGCTGTTCCAATGCACATGTGACAGAAATTCTATGAAATTCGACACAAGCAGGTTTTCCTTCACCGCCGAGCACGAGATGAATTATAAACACAAATTAAGCACATGAATATTCAGTGGTTGAACCCGCGATCATCGGTTAAGATGAACGCGTTCTAACCACGCGACCAACTCGGATCTCTTTCATCCTTCTTTTTGTCTCAAATATGGCGAAATCCTTCCTCGTCACAGGTCACAAGGCAGTAAATATTGTATTTATTTGTAACGTCTAAATCTATTGAGTATATTTGAATTTGTTTAATTAGTGAAATATTATTTGAATTTTGTTATAAATTGTATACATATTGTAGCACATATTTTTCTATTCTAATACAAATAAGACTTATTAAAGTATACTACTGATTTTTATTTCACTTACTTTTCATCGTAGATGATTTGATGAATTTGGAGATGACTTATCGTCAGGTGTGGCTACACCCTTGAATTTTCTAATAAAATACATATTTTATTACTGGGTAAGTTCATTTTATTTTAAGACTATCGACCCGAACCGTCTTTTCACGGGTGCCATTTACTAATAAAAGAAAAAGGAGGTGCAGAGAAATTAACAGATAATAAGTTTTTGTTTATCTATGTATGTGTCATGAGTAATAATTCTCTAAATAATAAAAGTTACCTGTGAAACATAGACCTGTTTTTCAAACTTAAGAAACGATGACAATACAACAATCTTCTAAAGTGAATTCTTTTTTATGTAATAGGTAGGTATACCGACACATGAGTCAACTGAAGCTGAGTGGTCACTGCCCATAGACGTCAGAAAAGACCATTTCTAACATCGTCAATGCGCTGCCAACCTTGGGAACTAAGATTTGTCCCCTATGCCTGTAGTGACACTGGCTCACTATTTCAAACTGCAATACAACAATACTCCCCTTTGCAAGTAATGTTCCCACCCAGTAGATACAAATACAGTGTAAAAGATAATTTTAATATATATTTACGCCCAACGTACATGTACAATCTGTAAATGATACATTCCGTTATAAGACCTGGAAATTGTAGGTCTGAATATGCTCTACATGTGCATCTTAAATGTTTTTCGATAATTCTGACCAAAATGAAAAATTAAAACAAAAATTGTGTGCTATGTTTTTGACCTTTCGATCAATATCTTGATAACGATGCATACATACGCCAAAAATGGTTAAGACTTAATAGTAGAGCACAAAAAAAACTACTAAAAAGGTTCTCGTAAAAATGTTCTCATCGGGTAGCCGAGTTATTGCCGGGAACAAATTTTACCCCTTTTTTCAAGATGGCGGCTCTAGCGCCCTGGAAATGTTGGTCGAAAAACTCAAGTTAAGCTTTTCTAGGTATCTTTAAAAACATATCAAAACATGAGGTTGTTAATTTCATTTTTGAATATAATGAAGACTTAACTTACACGTAAAAAAAGACCGATTTTCATTTGCACCAATGTAAACTACATTCAAATCGGAAAAAACTATCCGATGGAATGTCCACGTCAAACTTAAAAAGTAAAGTACGACACAACTTAGATGTCGCATCCGTAAAATTCGTAAAACCGATCACATCCGAATTGAGTAAGCTATCCCAAATTATCAATATTTATTTCTCACGCGAATATGATCTTTGCACAAACGTAATAACTTGTAATATCATATGATCTAATAAATTCGTCAATTTTACATGCACTTTCTTTGACGCGTGAATTTATAGCGACGACTAGCGTCCAATAACGCGATAGGAAGCTATTTCTATTGGTTGTGTAAATCGGCAGTAATCGTTTTTATTTTCATTCCATTGCATTTTCTGATGCTACATCCAATTTAACAAACAAACAAACAACAACAGCCTGTAAATTCCCACTGCTGGGCTAAAGGCCTCCTCTCCCTTTGAGGAGAAGGTTTGGAACATATTCCACCACGCTGTTCCAATGAGGGTTGGTGGAATACACATGTGGCAGAATTTCTATGAAATTTGTCACATGCAGGTTTCCTCACGATGTTTTCCTTCACCGCTGAACACGAGATGAATTATAAAGACAAATTAAGCACATGAATCAGCGGTGCTTGCCTGGGTTTGAACCCGCAATCATCGATTAAGATGCACGCGTTCTAACCACTGGGCCATCTCAATTCACATCTTGTGTCGTACTAAATATTTGTACTGAAAATTATGTACGCAAACTAGTGACATCTATCGCCTACTTACCATTTAGTCTTTATTGAGTCGACTTATTCTTTTCTCAAGATGGCGCTACGGTGTCGACCTTATTAAAAATATATTAAAATGCAGTCTCATTGTGTATCCAAATAAAGATTTATTCTGTTCTATTTTAATATAACATACTTCTAAATACTTATATTATGTACTTTTAACTAGTAGCATGAGAATAAATATAAAAACAAACTTATATAAAAACAATTTCTGAGATCATGGTAGCAAGTATAGCTAAAAATAGATTTCGTTCAAATTATATAAAATCGGCCTTAAACGCCACTAAGGCAACTAACTTCCTTTTATATGTGTGTCTTATTATCTTATAGTGTATTGAATTTTAATAAAAACGTGAGAAAATACATTCACAAGACAACAATATTTGATCATTAAAATTAAAAGTCCGCACACAGACGTGGTTCGAGAGGAAAATCATAGGAGTCATAAAAAATGTAGGTATATATGTACATGTCATTTGACTGTTTATCCGTTTTTTAGTTAGTACGAAAATTTAAATTGTAGTCGATTAGTTAGTAAACACACTATATATAGACTGTAAGCGTGACTAGTCTGATTTGACGAAAATTACCTTCGAAAAGTAGATTTTATTTTTAGGAAATGAAAAAAGGTCGTCAGTAACCATGACAAGTCTGATTTGACGAAATTTACCTTCGAAAATTAGATTTTATTTTTATGAATTAAAAAAAAAAAACATACAATAACATGATTTTTTTCCTTTATTTTTGTGTGGGGAACCAATTGGAACCAATTTGGGGAACTTTGCTAAGATTTTTGGGGTCTAAGGTGAATAGGCATTGGCAACCCTATTAAAAACCTTTATCTAACCTTGTCTCAAATAAAATCAATGGAATAAAATCAATGATATTATAGTAAACAGATATGTTATTGACGCGCAAGACTAGAAAGCGTCCTAATTGGGACGTTTGCCTTTAGTCGTTTTACGTAGTAATACGTTATAATACATCATAATTACGTAATAATACGTTTTGCGTTATTAAAACATCTAGTTATCCCTTTTACTTATTGTTTTTATCAAGCTATCTTTTTTACTTTTAACGAAATGTAAAAATAAATTAAAATAAACGGCGCCCGGCGCGGCACACTTTTCTGTTGTTTCGTATGGATATAACATATCTGTTTATTAGAATATCATTGAATAAAAAGAATAGAATATGACCCGAAAAATCTGTAGCTGCCATTACACTTGCGCATGTTTTCCTAAATATTTGGGTTGAAAGCCTCATCTCCGCTTATGGAGAAGGTTAGAGATCATAACACAACTTTGATCCATAACAGGTTGACGGATATACCGACACACGATACGATACACGTGGCATAACTCTATCCGACACATGCAGGCTTACTCACTATGTTTTCCTTCAGCGCCGAACACGATATAATTATAAACACAAATAATGCTGATTAACAATTATAAACAAAATTATGCAGGTGATTATTTTTTTGTAAAAGGCGTTAGTCCGAATTCGAACATATTACTTCCGTTTAAAATTCACGAGTCTAACTAATAATATACATATAATCCAGTGGAAGAGAAAATGTATAAGAAATACAAGGTATTAATTTGGCATAATTTTAATGATTTTTTTTATCACATTGACAACAATGTAATACTTGTGACACATATACACTTATTGAATGGATATGGTATTTCTAAATCGTTTTACACTTTGACTCATATTTTTTTATATCCAACTATATGAGCCAGATTAGGACGAAACCAAAAAGGCATAAATACCTTAATTACAATTATTATCTAGTCTTTAAAGCGGCCATGTAGTTTAATACATTCTTTTATTTTACACAAATTAAACTATCAATGATAATAATGTAAAGCCGTCCGATTTTTTCCTTTGACAATGTAACCATGAATTAAATTAAAAAAAAAAAGTTGTTACGTCAATAATTTGTTTACAAAATAAATATGTATAATAATTTGTTTGTTTTGAGTTGATTTACACACAGTTTAATTACATTCATTACTTTGTTCTCAGTGTAGATTCACGTCTGCAAAATATTCATAAACAAGAAACAGTTGAAAGCGTAGGTAATTATAATTCGTACTTGTTTCTTGTTCATAAATATTTAGCTGAAATGTGTAGTTACTATGCGTTTAAAATCAAGGCCGATGGTCCCTTATACCTAATTATCCAAAGACAAGATTATACATAGAGATCAGTCCACAAAATTGTTTCACAGTCATTATCATACAATTATCAATACTGTTCCACGCTCTGAATTAATTTACTTCTAAGTTCTAACCTAATAAACCGAACTTAGAGCTAAACCAAGTGACTTAGGCTAACATCTATATTCCGAATTTAAACTAATTCGGTGGTATTATACAATAATAATAAAATTAAACGATTTTTTTTTATTATTTAAGATATTGAGCAAATTAAATATTCAATTCAAATTACAGCTTATAGATATCAGCCTGTTTTCGAAACGTTATAATGTAAGAATTATTTGTTTCGCGCGTGGAATTTAAGGAATTCAACAGTAGACTTGAAGATATCATCAACAAGTTCTTTGGGTGTTTGCATCGCTGCGAAGTGTCCGCCGAAATCTAGAGTAGTGGAATGTACTAAATTAGTAAATTTATCCCTGAGTATCCAGTCTGGTTGATAAACGACTTCGTGTAGGAAATTTATTGCAGCCGTCGGCACTTTTGTTGGGATGCTGGAAAGAAAATTGTATTTATATATACATAAAATATATCAATTTCTAAAACAAATGTAATCGATTCCAATATCTTTTTCTCTGAATTTAATCGGCCCGAATGGAATCGGTTCCATACAAATAATACAATTTAAACTTTTAAACAATAAAGACTACCAAGGTGGTCTTATTTTTTTGACGTTAGTAAGAAAAATGTTTTCAAAACAATATTTTGATTCAATTTTTTATCTATACCGTTCTCGACGTTGTTAAAGTTGTTACGTAAGAATTTATTTATAACTAGTTATGTCCGCGAATTCGCCGGCGTTAAATTAATTTTTCATAGAATAAGAATATGTTCTTAATAAAATATTCTTAAATTAAAAATAGTGACGAAAAAATATAATATCAACGGAAGTATAAAAAAAGGACCAAATTAGCACATTTATAGTTTTTGTGTAGGTAAATTTTTCTCCAACAAGTTTTAGCATTGGAATATTATGTTGCAAACCCTCTCCTTAATGGAAGAGGAGGCCTTATCTTATCACCAGTGGGAAATGTACAGGCTATTACTTTACTTTACTTTTAAGTTTTGGCCGCAGTAAATCAATAACCAACATTTGATCAAATTTACTCAAGTGGTGACAAGATGTGATAACAGATATACTAGCAGATGGAAAAAAATCATATTCATTATTGAGCCCGTGTATCGATAATAGCGGCTTTTAGCAATTACAGCTTGCGTGGTTCAATTACAGTTTTATTATACGTATAAATAATAAAGCCGACACGAGAACAATATCTATTTAATTTATTAACGTTAAGGATAATTTGCTAGTAGGTACTAAGTCCAATATCTATTTTGGTTATGAGCAAAGTCATTTAGATAAGATATAGCTTGCTAATAGATATTTCGGAATAAAACTCCACACCACGCCACCACAGATAAAATATGCAACGTTTTTTTTTTCAATTCACAAAATAGTCTATTTTCTGTTCTTGTTTAAACTATTAAACGTCTTTAAAAATGGAACTTATAAAAAGATATAAATATATCTTTAAGAAAAAAAAATCTAATATCTCCACAAAATATACCTAAATGATGATAAAAATGGATTTAATAATATCAATAACGATTAACGAAATGTACTTCTGACGACCTCCGTGATCGAGTAGTGTGTACATCGGTTTTCAGGGGTACGCCAGTCCGAGGTCCCGGGTTCGATCCCGGCCGAGTCGATGTAGAAAAAGCTCATTAGTTTTCTATGTTTCGGGTCTGGGTGTTTGGTGGTCGTTACTTCTGAATATCCATAACACAAGTGTTTTAGCTACTTATAGTGGGATCAGAGTAATGTATGTGATGTTGTCCAATATTTTATATACTTACTCCTGTATGATGAGTACTTCGGGCCACGCGAACGCCTCCGCATACAATCTCACAGAGGTAGTAATTCGCTCATTCGCCCACAATATTGTGGCCGTGTCTAACAAATCGTTTAAGTCTATGTTCTCTAATCCGCCGTGTTGTGTATGTAATTGTTTTCGATTTGTGCAAATACCGATCTTCTCGAAAATATACGCTGCCATCCCAGCTGGTGTGTCTGCTATTGCGGCGCCTATAAAAAAAGATGTCGATGTATATTTTTATTCATTTTATGTAAGCTGATAAGGATGCTACCTTCGTCCATAGACACAATAGTAAACCCTCCGGCTTCCAAATTTGAGTTTTTACATTTCCCTTCTTCAATTAAGTTAAACCCAACACGACAATATTTTTATTTTACTGTTTGTTGTTGAATTGTTAATCATGTTACCGTGCTTTGTAAATTAAGTGAATGTGTAAATCATTTTGTATTAATAAATATATTTGTTTACATGAACACTTAGTCTTAATTATATACAAAAAAAAAGTTAACTAGTGTGGAAATCATGACCGCGGATGTTGGTATACTAACAGTTCCCAGTTGAAATCTATATTAATATTATAATTTTAATAGTAACTTTCTATCTGTTGCTATTTCACGAATTTGTTGAAATTTTGTATGAAGCTAAATTGAACTTCAAGAAAGGGCATAGATTACTATTTTTGCCTAACACATGACAACTAACACCCAAAAAACGCGAGCGAACCCGCAAGGAACTACTAGTAATATTGTAAATCTTAATATGAATTAGTTACGATCACGTCGTAAAGTAATTACGTTGATTATAAATATTATCAACATATTTATCTTATCATTCCTCGTTTAGACACCGTTTCAATCAAGTGCTTTGACTTTATAAAACCTTTTCTTATTTGCAACTAAGTACGATACAAGACGAACTCGTGTAAAGTTTAACTTTCATTTGTTTAATATTAGATTACATTAATAATGACTAAAAACAAATATTAATATTTAATGTTTCAAACATTCGAATTTTATTTAATGGTTTTATTTGATGTTCTTATTAGTAGGCGGCACTCTGCTATGAGTTAATTTACCAGCAAACAGCATATATATGACATGTTATGCATTATTATTAGTATAATTTCAAAAAAACAATTGTTGGTCTAGTCACTAGCTTATTAATAACGGGGGTATTGGTAATGCGACGTAATCCGATTAGAAGGTAATGGGGTAATCTTCGATAATTTTAACCCTTAAATGCAAAAGTCGACTATTTTTGAGTTATCATTTTTTTTAGCCTTTTCAAAATAACTCTAAAATGCAAGTTCAAAAATATATTTCAATAAAAGTGTTAATATTTTTTTTCTTGTGGTTGATGATGCATTTGGGGATGGCATAGCGAAGCATGGCATGCCAGTTATCAACAACGGAGTAACAATTTCAGGGTTCCTGATATCCTTAGAATCTAACCCTCTGTTGTTTGATTTCTTTATATTCTGTCATGTATCATGATCAAGCATTATTGATAACATCGCTCACTCACCTATTGTATCAGGTTTCGTCGCCTGCAAATGGAAATAGCCGCTCTCTCTGACGAGGTACCTCATCAAATCTTTAAGGGGATACATGCGGTGTTTGTGTTTGCTCTCGACAATGAAACTAGAGAACAATGACCCGACGAGATATTTCACATTACTTATTGGTCGAGACGATAACGGCATGTTTGTGTGGAATCTGCAACAAGTACCAAGTAACTGAGATGCGTTCGCAATAAAAACATATAACTAACTATAACTAATTATATCCAGCTATTAACAATTCCATTAGAAACACCACGTGTATTGATATTTATACTTCCTGAATAAATTGAATGTCATTCATTCATTAAACGTAATCATTATTGTGCTGCAGTGATCATTTTCATTATTTTAAAACAATGCATTATTACTTAATGTTATAACATTAAGTAAAAATAAAAAAATAATAATAAAAGTATAAATATTTGCCAGGACAGCGGTGCGATTCTGTAAAAATTCACTTCGTATCTCACTGACGATATTGAGATTTTACTATCGTTTCCTGCAGTGAGATTCGAGTTTCTTGTTACAGAATAGCCCTACAGATTGCTTTGTATAGTCCGTACAGTGACTAGTATAATACGTACTAATTATAAAAAAAAAAAAACAAGTTCAATAGTTATAATGATGCATCAGTTACCGACCCGAGTATTTCATCAGGAAACATCGTACACATATGTGTGGCCGTTTGCGAACCCCAATCGCCGGCTTGGATGTAGAATTTGTTAAAACCAAGTCTTCTCATTAGATTCCTCATTATTATACCGATTTGGACCGGGTTCAGACCGGGTTTATTTGTGCCCTGAAAAATTAAGGTTTTGATAATTTATCATGGAAAGGAACGCATTTAATCCTTTATGATTTTGAAAAATGTAGATAATACTTAAGAGTTATCTTAAGATTTTTATCTTCAATCAAAATCAAAATGTTCTATTATCAATTAGACTTCTACAAACACTTTTGAATCGTCATTTAATTTTTTTTTTAAATGAAGCTACCTGTTCGGAAAGTAGATTGTACAGAGAAGAACCGGCAAGAAATTGAGTAGTTGCTATTTTTCAACATTTAAAAATACAATCATATTAGTTTATTACAATTTTATATATATGTAATTTATCCTGCCTGGAAGTCTACAAGTAAGTGATGTGCTCAAAAGATTCTAGTCACAAATCATGCAGACTGTAAAAAAATAAGTACCTTCGTATTATATTAAGACAATATAAGATCCTTTTTTATTTGAAATACGCATTCAATTTTACAAACAGAATGGTAATAGGAGCGGGCGAGACCAAAAAAATGGCACGTGTAAAATTGTTCTATTGACTCATTCACTTATAAGTATATGATATATCATAAGTATATGACCATTACTTTTGCGTGTTTTGCTCGCACTAACTTTTCGTAAATACCTGCCCAGACACACGGGATCAATGAGGATCTATGTATACTTTTCAATTAAAAAACAATATAAACAAAAAAGAATCGGCTTTTTTATAAACTATTCTGTATATCATTGTGTTATTTGAATAATCTTGAAAAGGTTGTAAAAGAATTTGGCTTAATGCTATGCTATGCTATTATGCTATGCTTTTCTATGCTATTATCTATTTGATAAAAGGCACTTTCACTATACTCGTAAGATCGAATTGTTTTAGTTACCTCAGAAAAGCCGAAACCAGGTAGGTCGACAGCCACTACTTCGAAAACAAAGTCGTATTCATCTCTAGGCGTTGTGAGCATCGGAATAATTTTATCGAACTCCTTAGACGAACTCGGCCAGCCGTGCATGAGCAGTATCGGTAGGACCTGCTTGCCCTTCGCTTCAGGCTTCACTCTCATGTAATGTATGTCGAGACCTTGCACCCTCGTCTTGTAATGAGGATATCTATTCAGCAGATCAGCCCTCCCCTTGAAATCGTACTCGTCCTGCCAATACTTCAAAAGTTTTTCCAAATATATCGTGTTCATTCCATATTCAGACTGCATGCCCTCCAGAGGCCGGGTGTAAGGTCGCCTGTTTCGTAATCTCATCTTTAAATCATCGATCATCTGCAAGAGATATTAAATAAATATTTACGTACTTATGTAAAGGAGGATTTATATTTTTATCATTACCTGCAATGAGGTTTTATTATTAAGTTGTGTATTATCTATGGATAATTATGCTTTTAAATGTACATTTAAAAAATCTAAAAGGTATAAAATATTTCATTTATAAGTACTCATTCATACCGTGTCATTAAATGTAATTTTGAACGGTCGTATTGATTCATCTTCTTGATTTGGTCTGTTGCCGTCTCCCCACCATCGGTTTAAATCAAGTTTGGGCATGTCAGGAACCCTTTGGAGGTAGTAATTCGTTCCGACTCCGATGCCTACAGCAGCTACCGCGATTATTGTGAATGGTTTGAGCATCTGAAATGGTTTTTTCATCAGAATCCGAAACCGGTATATACCGAGACATCAGCTCATATTTTTTAATTATATTTTTAGGAAACCGTGTAAAAATGGCCATACAATATTAATATATCTGCATCGGTTGTGATTTTCAGATGATAATAGGATGAATAGAATACTCTATATTACTATTATCTTAAAAAGTAAGTTGAATGAGCAGCATATAAATATTACTTTAAGTATTTTGCATGTTCAAATTAATCACAATCATTGAAAATAAAATTAAACATAATTTTACTTATCAAATGATAAAGATAAACAACAGTGAAAGTTATGCGATAAATGAAAAATTTTAGTCTCATATATCATTTAGGTAACATATCATAAGTACTTCAATTTGAAATGGCTTGATAAAGATATATCTTCAACTTAACAAATAAAAAAAACAACAGGTGTTGGCCATGCGGTATGAATACATTTGCTTTCAAAAATGAATTATGTATTAAATAACATATAACAACAAATGACAATACCTACATTGTTAAGTAAAAATCCCATGTGGAGTAAAACCTTAACAAAAAAATCCATTGAACAGTACTTCATAAAAAGAGAAAAGAGGGAACCGTGTTCTGGAAGCGGCATAACGCTTTCCTCTATAGTAAAACCGTGTAAAAGAACTTCTTCCAAAAAGTATCCGTAAAATATCCCTCTATATCGTCTAACTTTCAATATGAATACAAAAGTTATTTTTACTGCGACTTGAGCGTATTCAAAAACGATTTGTATGGCACCTTGCGTTTCATAATGGCATAGCTAAAAAAATACGCTCATATAAATGTCGCCTTAAACACTTCAACATGAAGTCCCTAGCCAATCGTAGGCATATACTGGATGTAATGTTTGCGGGTAAAATTTTTTGCCACAAAATTGACTGTACCCAGCTTCTTGGCCTATTCAAGCTGCGTGTAGCCTCTAGGCTCCCTCCCTTGCAGCTTGATCACACCACTCTGTCCACCTCTTAGAAAGACTGTGTTAGGTGCCAACTCTCCCTGTTCTAGATTATGTAAAGTGATAAATGCTTGCAGTGATCAAATCGATCTACATTATGAATCCCTCACTAAGTTGAAAGCAACTTGTACTGGCTTATCTTACATTGATAAATAAAATAACTACTTTTATAAGACACTTTTATGTATACATATTTTTGTTAAACATTTTTTTTTTCTTCTTCATGTCTATTTTTGTAATTAAGTTTTAGTTCATCTATATTTTGTGTAGTATTTGCTGTAGCTACTTTTTACTTTTTATGTGTTGTTACAAGCGGTGTTTACCTATGATTAGTTGTTACGCTATTCTATGTATATATTTTAAATGTTTTATGTGTTATATTCAGTGTAAACAACTGTTGGTAAACCTAAATAAAATTAAAAAAAAAAAACTTGTACAATGTCTACATTCGAAATTCGAATTTCATGAGAGATATATATAACTTCTCCTATCAATGATCCCATTTGGTAGGGTGCAAAGGCGACGAAGGTTGTCTCGTCGTATGCAGCCCTGCCCGACCACATTCTGTTACGGTCTAGTTATTGTAATCTTTCTAAATTAATATCTTCTCTTAAGCAATCCCTAGTCAATCAGTCTTAGGAGGCAGACACACTATTTGCATTACCGTCTTTATCATAGTAGACGGGGCATGTACTAGGGCCCCCATCCTGAGGGGGCCCCGGAACCGACAATTTCTCTCACACGTTATTTGCTACGGATATTTTCGACATTGTCATATTCGTAAGACATAATTAACTTTATCAAAAGGCTAGTGACGATACTCAAATTTAAAAGTTAATTGCTATAAACGTGTTCTTTACGATAGAAATTGACATGTTATGGCCATAAGATTGTGAGTAGACCCGAACATATTGCTAAAAAATCACTACAAAAAAATTACTTCTATTTATTTGAAACTTAAGGCTATGCAAATGATTTCTACAAGGTAAACGATTTTTATAATTAATAATATATTGCTAGACATTTAAATGTAGTAAAAGGGCCCCACATACTTGTATGACCCAAGTCATAAGCATAGCCTGAGTCGGCTTTATTTGAAAACAATAATGATTGATTGTCGATATATTAATTTAATTAAAATTGCACACGTGTAGCTACTATCAATGTGGCGATGATTTTACGATATATATATTATAAAATAAATCATATATTTAATATTATTAACATTAATTTCCTAGCAAAATTCACTATGAATTCGGAAGCCTTAATGCTAATTCGTCTTGCGCATTTGCATATATATTTGTGGCAGATTTACATCAGATATCATGCAGATAATCTCAGTGTTTCATTGGTCGTGAGTTGAGATGAATCAGAAACAAAGTTTAATGCAGTGATTGTCCCGATTTGAACCCGTAATATTTAGTTATGAATCACGTATTCTACTGGAATTTCTGTTATTATTATTGATACAAATAGTTCTTAACTGACTAGGTATCCTATCCTGTTTATTTTTCTTAATTTTAGTTACATTTCCAAATAAATATACCCTCCGATTATATAATATTAAAATAACAAATTATGACGTATTCAAATTTGTCAGTTTATGTTTTTATGTATCTATTATAGGTTTTTCCAATAATTTTACTACAATAACGTACTAAAACGTCATAACTAAAAAAAATGCTTAGCAGTAATTATATGTACATAAGAAACGCGGATGAGACACGTGAGTTAACACAATCGTCTGACAAGACTAGAGTTCCACTAGCGATTGTAAACAAACGAAGGTTTTACATTAATTTATAATTTAATATTTACTATGCTTCGAAATTGTGACATCGGAATTGATGATCATCGGGAGTGATATTCTAATAAATTCAATTTTAAATTTGGAATGTTAGCTTTTTATCATTTGAGAAGGTAGTATGCAAAAATATATTTTTCGATTAAAGCAATTTTAGTTATTCATTATTTGTTTTGAAATTATTCATAGACGATTGCTAAAACGTGGGAATATCGATCTACATTGCAAATATTTCATTAGACCGGTTTCAATTAGTTTTTATGGCGGTACTTCACAATAAAAGCTATAAAAAAAATAACCGTTAATCCGACAACGAAAGTAGGCCGCAAAAACTTTCACTCAAAACGCTCAACAATAATTCACTGAATATTTAAATCAAAAACAAAAACAGAACACTTTACCTTTTTTTTTTAAATATATCGTATAAACAGAACGTGGTAATAATTTATTATTCCTAAAAAAAACTATTCACATACGATATAAAAACGTTCTCACTTTAAATTTAAAATAACTTAAACATCGCACTTCAGTACCGCACGTATGCAAGCGCCGGCGTTCGAAGCCGAAATTGCAAATCCAAAGCGATCAGAGACAGAACGTGTTGACATCAGTACTGAACTAGCGGCGTCTACGGCCTATCTACTACTGTACAAAAATTAAACTGATTATACATTACAATTCGGCCGCGGCCTTGACTGATATCGAACATCATGCTAGAAGCGTACCTATTATATTCGTATAAACAACCTAGGTGTTACATTATTTAGTCAAATAAAATGAACAAGATAGTCATCATTGTAAATCTTTGCAATTCAAAGAGGGAATGTTGCATTTTTAACCTTTTAGTTTTTATGATCTTTGTATCTATAAAAACTATCTGTAAGTCATCATTTTGAATATTTTTTTATCGCTATGATAAATGATGAGTTGCCGATTTTAATGTAGATAAAATATGAAAGAAATATATGGTTCTAAAGTCCAATTATAATTTAATATTCTAATAATACAATATCTACAATTACATACAAAGCGTACTATAAACTACGAGAACTTATTATTATTACCTAGGTATCTAGGATATTAACCCATTAAGAGGCAAATAATAAACAACAACAGCAGCCTGTAAGTCTCCCTTTGAGGAAAAAGTTTTGGAACATATTCCAATGCGGGTTCGTGGAATACAAATGTGGCAGAATTTCATATTCTATGAAATTAGACACATGCAGCTTTCCTCACGATGTTTTCCTTCACCGCCGAGCACGAGATGTATTATAAACACAAATTAATATAATCATTAAAAAATATGTATCATGTGATCATATTCCCGCTAATAGATCAATTAATTATAATATTTTTATAAGGATAACCAATGAATGATATATTGCAGGCATTATTCACACTGGCTATTAATAAACGCAACTAATAGTTTCTTCAAATAGTGTATAATTGTTATCACGTTTCTCAAATTACATCGTTATTATTATATTTCTAATGTATCGCACGATTTCATCCGTTTCGCTTATTATCAATAATTATATATTATACAGGAGAATTTTTAAAGAATGCGCTAAATACCAAATCAATAAATATCTAAACGTATTCACATATTAAGATACGGAATTAACCTAAAACCTACGATTTGAAAAAATATTTTTGCGTTAAATAGCCCATTTATTGAGAAAGGTTATAAGCTATAAATAACACCTCGCCACCATGGGGTCGGAGCAGTAACGATGTACGCAGATGAAACCGTGCGGAAAACGTAGTACCTACACATAATATAAATATATACGACTGTATGACTTATATTTATTTATTTTAAAAAAATGCAAATTATTAGTCTTTTAATTGAAGAAGGCTTAGGCTATATAATATTATCAACCTACAAACTACAAACCTTACTACAAAACTTGTCAAATACTATGTGTTAACGGTCAATTGTGTTATAAAATCCAAATTAAACGCAGTCTAAGCTGCAGGGTAAGACTAGTATAAAAACACAATGTTCATTATATAATGTCCATAAGCAAAATAGAAAGTTCTATATAAATCGGTTTTGGTATGATCCGGGTAAACAAACATACATACTTATAATATTATGATACTGATTTCAAGAAAAAATTGACACGGCTATCCGAGCATCTGATCAAATCCAGGTTACGAAACATATATTCCTCAAAGTAAAGTGAGCATCGTAAGCGGAATTCACGGCTGTGTAAAAAAGATGCAATATGCAAACGTGTCTTAATTATAAAATAGTATTGCAGTTCTGCAGTTTAAATATTTTAAAATAGTACAATTTTATATTAGTATTTTACTTTGATAATAATTTATAAGTACCTATTCATTCAGTCCAATTTGATCTAAATGGCCTTACTGTAATTTGGGAAGAAGTTAGGTATCCTACTGATTCCAGATCATTTTACAGCTTCGATCAGGGATACAATGTATCAGTAAAGTAACAGGATTAAATTGTTTAGGAAATTAATTGATTAGATCAGTAGAATGGGAGCACATTCTTGCAACTATTAGAAGATAGCTGAAAAACTTTTCTGAACTATTTTTCTTAAGTGGAAAGAAAATTTTCGCTCACGACCACCTTAAAAATCATATGAATCATAATTTATAACGCATTTTGTGTTGGCGTTTAAAAAATGACTCTTGACATTGCTGTCAGTAGAAAATACATCATTATCAATTACAATGAAATTCATCTCATTTTAGTATGGTAAGAACTGTGTCCGCCATTGTATAGATACAAGTAGAAAAGTTAAACTAAAGTAATATAATGTAAAGGTAAATAACATCTACATAATATATCCACCCTTCCTGGGTCGCGGTATTAGTTTCTAAAATAAGATCCCACAATTATTTTTAACTTGGCCTATTAAAAATATCAGTCTAAATTCATAGCCTATAAAATTACTATATATATACTAGATTATTCTCAAAAACGCGATGAATTTATGACATATTATTTGTGGAGAGTCGAGATGGCCAAGTGGTTAGAACGCGTGCATCTTAACCGATGATTGCGGGTTCAAACCCAGGCAAGCACCGCTGATTCATGTGCTTGATTTGTCTTCATAATTCATCTCGTGCTCAGCGGTGAAAGAAAAAAACATCGTGAGGAAACCTGCATGTGACAAATTTCATAGAAATTCTGCCACGTGTGTATTCCACCAACCCGCATTGGAAAATATGTTCCAAACCTTCTCCTCAAAGGGAGAGGAGGCCTTTAGCCCAGCAGTGGGAATTTACAGGCTGTTGTTGTTGTTATTGTTGTATTTGTAAAGTAGCTTATTCGATTTAACATTACAAAATAATATCCAAACAAATATACTAAACTTGGAAGTATGAATTGTGCAAGCCCTCCTGGGTAGGTCACATCCACTTATACATTCTGCCGCACAAACGGGAATAGTACTGTAGTTTTTCGATTTGAAGGGTGAGTAAGACATTCTAAATAGTCTAGTTATAAGGTATATCAGAAATGCTTTATATTTCTTACAGTACTAATTTTTGGGGTGTCATTATTAGGGCCCCATTTGCAAGTTCGCCTACCTCTACAACAATTTAAAAGAAAACGCGTAAAAGGTAACTGGAAGATCACGCCATGCATTTACTTGGTGGTAGGGCTTTGTGCAAGCCCGTCTGGGTAGGTACCACCCACTCATCAGTTATTCTACCGCCAAATAACAGTACCTACTCAGTATTGTTGTGTTCCGGTCTGAAGGGTGAGTGAGCCAATGTAACTATAGGCACAAGAGACATAACATCTTAGTTCCAAAGGTTGGTGGCACATTGACGATGTGAGGAATAGTTAATATTTCTTACAGCATTATTGTCTATGGGCGATGGTGACCACTTACCATCAGGTGGCTCACATGCTCGTCCGCCAACCAATACCATAAAAAATGCATGGAACAGTCTACAGGAGAATAAAAAATATTTAAAAAGTAAAATTCTGTGTCGACTTAACTAGCCTAGGATCAAAAGTAATATTTAACTTCCTAATAGATATTTCTTAAGAAATATGTTTGGATCAAGTATCAGCTCAGACTGTTTGTGTTTTTGCGCGGTCACGACGAATGAACGAGATAATTGCCTACCGTCACATAATGTTATTTCATTAACGATATGTATTCAATAATATTTACAATAAATTACGTACAAATTGTATTTATTCTCGTCGCTATCTGACATCCGCCGCTATGGTCAGTGAACTTGCCCTCTTGAGAGTCTGCGTTAGAGTACCGTGATAACATCTATAGGTATATATATTTTCAATTGGTTTAGCTACCTGTACTAACTCATACAGCGTATATTTAATAATCTATATCTGTATATTTAATCACAAAAGAGATCTCATTCAGAGGCGGCGTAAGATCCGAAAACAAATTTGAAAAAGTATGGAAAATTCAAAAGGACAAGCCAGAAAGTTTTTTTATTATAATTAATACATTGGAATTGATTTGAAACTTAATGATATCCATTCTTTGGGGCACGATGTTTGCACCATCAGAGGGCCTCGCAAAATGTACCTTGCCCATATTAAGTTTAGGTCTTGCACCGCCACTGGTCTCATTCAGAGGCTAACTCCTACACTGATATAATCAACATCGCCGGTGGTTATGGCAAGTTGTCGAATTTTATGTTTGTTTCGATAAATATCTATAGGTTTACCTGCTATTGTCATACTTTTTAATTTGCTATTGAGGTCTCTAATGAACTATTCGTAGTTTGTACAAGCTCTGGCAGTTCATGGATTCATCTCGCACTAAAATCACGCAGCTTGGTTTACATCAGGGCTCTTTCATTCGGTCACACAAAAGACGAAGAGAAAAAGTAGACACCAACTCTCTTCGCTGTAGGAGAACAAAATCAAGTTTCAGGGTTTTCTCAGCAACATGTGCAGGAGCAATCTTTTGGAGCTCGCTGGTGTGGTCATAAGGGATCCCAAAACGTTCCACCATAACGGAAAATATATTGTTATTTTCGATCACATATTTTAGTAACTGGTCATACGAATACATTTGCATTTAGTTACTATTGAATTATCCAGTTTAATTTCAATCTCAATGGTAATTTGGTAACAAATTTGCTTATTTTAAATGAATCTTGCAAAAACAAATACATACCTACCTATTTTTATTTTCACCCTTCGTCTTTCGTCGACAAATGTGAGACAGAATCGAACCAGAAACATTTTTATTACTAGACGATAAACTGTAAAGTTATTCCAACTTTAATTACAATGTTTTATTTTGCTAGGATCACAGAGGTCAGACACTAATCGCTCCACAAAAACATATCTAAATATATTCATGAATAGACGAAAGGAAATCGTCTCGAAAAGTACTACTACTAATATTGGGGTTAATTAGAGCAGGATAGAAGATCTTTTTATTAGCTCGATCACGAATTCAATTCCAAAACGGTCTTAATTTTTTTTCCAGACAATAATCAACTATTGACTAGTGAACAACACAAATAATTTGGCCAATCCGGATATTTTATCATTACCATTTAATCATGGCTTTGCCGATCTAACCCATCTCACCGTACTCCTAGTTTTACTATTAGCTACAACAGAAGTAAGCTGTAGCAAAATAATCGAATAGATAACATTAAAAAAATAGTACAATGATTGATATTTTAAATGACATCAACTAATGAAATGAATATTCATATAAATTAAAAGTAATTACTGGCCGTAATTATCATTAACACACGTGCACTAGTGTCAATAATAGCAGCTATTTCCTGAGTGATTCAATTTCGTTTTTTTTTTTATTCTATTGGTTGGCGTACGAGCATATGTTCCACCTGATGGAAATTGGTCAGTCCCGCCCGTAGACCATGGCGCTGAAAGAAACATTAACGATTTCTTTCATCGCCAATGCGCCACCAACCTTGAGAACTAAGATGTTATGTCCCTTGTGCCTGTAGTTAAACTGGCTCACTCACCCTTCAAACCGGAACACAACAATACCAAGTACTATAGTTTGGCGGTAGAATATCTGATGAGTGGGTGGTACCTACCGGACGGGATTGCACGAAGCCCTACCAAGGAAAAATTAAATTGGAAATTTAATTAAACTATGTATGTAGGAAAAACGTATATTATGTATGCAGTGTTTAAATTCCAAGCGTACTAGAAAGGCGGGGGCATTTGGGTGACTATTTGGAGTACAAACCCGCTTCCACTACAAGAGATATTATGAAACAAAAAATATCCACATTCTTACGGATAAAAATATCTCACACAGAATGCAAAAATTGTAAAATAAAACAATAAATCTTGTACTCGTAGTTCGTCAAGCTTCGTAAGAGTAAAGTTCTTACAAAGTTACACAACTCATTTTCACGGTTAAAGTTTGAAATTTCTTTTCTTCAATCTCACGCGGGAATGTTGGACGCTGGTGAAACTTGTCGATCAACTTTATTTACAATATTTTCGCCATTTCTCAAATATAAGACATACATGATAAACTGAAATTTGATATAGGACAAGTATCCTTTTATATAAACAGACTATTCACGATAACGTAAATATTATCAACTTTAATGAATTGTTTTCCCAAAATCCCCGTATATATCGCTAAAGAAATTAAATCGTCTCCTAGAAATATCCTAGGCTTACCAAATCTTTACGTTACTAAGAATGATATAGAATATTGCTTGGACATTTCACGTGATTTAATTAAATACTAACGTAACGTAGTTTAATACTAGCATTTGACATCCAAGTATTAAAAAGGCTTTCTTATAAGCGAAGATTAACAGGTTTAATGAACACTGTTTATCTTTGAAACGATTTTCTGCCATATGTAAATCCACCAACCCGCACTTGAGCAGCGTGGTGTAATATGCTCCTAACCGTCCCCTCAAAAGGAGAGGAGGCCTTAACCTTAACGTATTATATTATTAATATAAAATCAAATCAAAACAAATTAAATCAAAATAAATTTTATATTCAAGTAGGCTTTTACAAGCACTTTTGAATCGTCATTTTACAATTAAGTGAAGCTACCACCGGTTCGGAAAGTAGATTCTACCGAGAAGAACCGGAAAGAAACTCAGTGGTTACTCTTTTTTAACATTTAAAAATACAAAGTCATGTTAGTGCTTTCTATTTCAAATCCGTCTTTTCGATATTCACTTATCTTATTAATCACATCTGATAAGTTTTTTATCATCACATTTACGTCATTGTTTAAAACTGGTTGGCATATAGAAGTAAACTTTGTACCCACCTAAATTATTTAAAAGTACATTTCTGTATATAAGTGAAAAAATAATAAAGTATTGTATGAACCCAATATGATCAAAAACAACTATAACCTCTTTGGTCTAGAACTGGTAGCAGGGCCGTATTTAGGGGAGGGCAACCGGGGCAACTGCCCTCGGGCCTCCACATGAGCGGGGGCCACACTTTTCAGCGAGTTAACAAATACCGAGATATAGTCAAATTATAATAATCTTACTACTTAATGTGTTCAAAGTTACCGATACCAATAAATAAATCATAGCTTACTGATTGAAATACAAAACGTTTAATAATCCATAATATAACAATTGGGGTCTCCACACTCCTGTTGGTCTAGGGCCTCCACTGCTTTGTGGCCCAGGGCCTCTAGAACTTTAAATCCGACTCTGACTTACGGTAGCTTACGAGGATTGAAGAAACCTCTAGATTATGAGTTCAAAATCAGGTGGCACATAATATTATTGAATTTTGTAAGTTTTTATACCTACTGAATTTTGTAACTGGATATCAATTTTGATTAAAACGTTAAAGAACAGTCTAGATACAATCTGATATTTGTAAGTCTTTACCTACAAATTGAGAGGCCATACATGCTTTTTCCTAGGTTTCCTTAAATGGATAATCTGCCTGATAATTGTATTTCGGCTAATTAAAATCATTCGTGTTAGTAGTGTTAAAGAATGATGACATGCATTAATATATCTCATTCAAATATTATTGAAATGATTGAATTTTTGAGTCTAAAATCGTGTATTTTCAACCGACTTCAAAAAAAGGAGGAGGTTCTCAATTCGACCCGTATGTTTTTTTTTCTATATTTGTTACGCGACAACTCCGCCAAGTATGAACCGATTTGAACAAATCTTTTTTTGGCGTATAGGTAATAGGGTGGTCCCGTTTAAATTTAATAATAAAAAAACAACCCCCAAAGGTGGAAAATTGGGGATGAACTTATATTATTATATATATTATATTATTATACGCAATATCTCCGCCGATTATAAACCAATTTGAACGATTATTTTTTTTATGTTCACGCATTTGAAGTCGGTTTTATCTTTTTAATAAAGTCGATTATTTTAACAATATTTGTTTTGTGTTAAAAGTTACTCGATATTGTCTTATAATAAACCAAAAAGTGTATGTAAATAAGTAAAACCTGCGAAATATATACTAATATTATAAACGTGAAAGTGACTCTGTCTGACTTTCTGTCGGTCGTTCTTTCACGACCAAACAGCTGAATCGAATTTAATGAAATTTTGTGTGCAGCAAACTGGAACTCCAAACACGGACGAAGGCTATTTTTGCCTAACATAATATGATAACCAACCCCTAAAATGTGAACGAAACCGCGAGCTACAACTAGTATTAAATAAAGATATTGCACTTCGGAAAAAATAGCCTAAACCTTTTGTCACACAAGAACAAACAACAGCAACAACTGCCTGTAAATTCCCACTGCTGGACTAAAGGCCTCCTCTCCCTTTGGGGAGAAGGTTAGGAACATATTCCACCACACTGTTCCAATGCGGGTTGGTGGAATACACATGTGGCAGAATTTCTATGAAATTTGTCACATACAGGTTTCCTCACGATGTTTTCCTTCACCGCTGAGCACGAGATGAATTACAAAGACATATTAAGCACATGAATCAGTGGTGCTTGTCTGGGATTGAACCCGCAATCATTGGTTAAGATGGACGCGTTCTAACCACTGGGCCATCTTGACTCTTTTTTTGTCAGACAACACAACAAATTCTCAAAATTCGAAGATATTCACTGGACTATTTAAAGCAGCATACAGCGTTAGCGGTAAGTACTAATCATGACACCGGCCATGTCTGATTATCGTTGGATATACTTAAGAGTGCATTTAGTGTTGCTTATTTTAACTAAATATTTTCATTCTTTTCTTATTTTGAATTTTTCACTTAGCAATTACAAACTATCATATCGAAACAATTGATTCCAATAATAATTAAGGCACGTAGATTCAAAAATGTAAGATGTTTAATCTGCATATTTCGCTAACATTGTTATTATATATTTATTGAACTTGTGACGCAAATCCCACTGTGATAAAAGTTCAACTTCAGCTATAAATACAAAAACCGCAGCTCGTATAAACAACACCGCCAGCCATCACAGGCGCTTGCAACATATTATAACAAACTAGCAACCCGCTCCGGCTTCGCACGGGTGCAATTCTGACAGTAATGCTACAGTATGTCTTACAACGTTCAGTTTTTTTTTTATTGTCCATGTTTCTCTGGAATTACTTTATTTAATAAAAAAAGTAAAGTAAGTAGTAAAGTAACAGCTTGTAAATTTCTCACTGCTGTGATAAGGTCTCCTTTTCCATATATGAGAGGGTTTGGAACATATTCCAACCACGCTGTTCCAATGCGGGTTGGTGGAATGCACATGTGGCAGAATTTCGATGAAATTAGACACATGCAGGTTTCCTCACGATGTTTTCCTTCACTGCCAAGCACGAGATGAATTCGTTATAAACACAAATTAAGCACATATATATAGCAGTGCTTGTCTGGGTTTGATCGGGCAATCATCGGTTAAGATGCACGCGTTCTAACCACTGGATCATCTCAGCTCTCTAATAATAAAAAAACCGCATCAAATCCGTTATGTAATTTTAAAGATGTAGGCATACATAAGAACAGACACCGGTAAGCGACTTTGTGTTGTACTATTTGATGATAATCATGATGAAATGTAATGATGATATTGTCTTCAGAGCGCTCCAAGCGCTTGATATATCGTCATTACATTCTAAAAGTAACAATAAAATAGCTAATTTCCAGTGGACAGACGAATATCATCATAAAGGGTTTATAAGCTTTAATTTCACTTGCGATATTTGTTTCTTGCGAGCTGAATTAAATTAGACGTAAATTAGGTTTTGGGAATAAAATATTTTTTATGGTAAGAGACGTTGCCAATTTATGTTACGGATCCCAACTTCTTCGCAATAGTCGAATTGTTGCGTGGGATCAGGCATCATCTGGCCTTACAGCAAACTTTTACGCCTATTAATCCAATTTAAGGTACCACGTGAACCTCTAAACCTTTGTTATAACGTTGTGCCGTAAAACCAATCTATCGTATTTCAAACCAAGTCAATACAAAATTTATAAATGGACACCAATCAAATTTAAATTTAAAGAATAAAAGTGGCGTTCAACTTATCAACCCGCTCCACAATGCAACTGAACATAATATACGCCGACGACACTATTCTAACATTCTTAATATAATAAATATTACGAGAACTATCGACCATTTGGCCTTAAAGGGGTGAAATCTCGAATCTTATTCTGGGCAAGATACAGCTTGCGAGGCCTTTTTTCAGTACTCTTTTTCCAATGTTATGTTATACTTTTTCAAATTTCGGGCGCAAGGCCCTTGGCACCGCGAGGCCGTGGGCGGTGACCCACACCGTCCGCGCCTTACGCCGCAACTGTTTGTGCGTGCATTTACAAAACGCACTTCATTCAGCTCCGTTTTGATGATATAAATCGTTCGTTCTGCTGGTACCAGTTCTCCTTATGTAAGAACTTGACTCTACAAAGCTTCGGAATACTATAGTGGTTTAAACTTCTAGTAATCATTGATTCAATCCTTCCCACACCAATGCCGCAATTTGAGCGGCTTGTTCTGATGAAGTATCCAAATTTATGGTAACAAATTTTTGTCGAGTTTGAAGACTTAATAATACTGTAGTGATCATTTAAATCGAGATGAAGAATCAATTTCAAACTCGACTCTAATAATACAGAGCTTGAGACTAGGTATAATTTTATTTTTCCGGCTAGTTTTATGTTTCACTGCAGTTCCATTTTGTTTTTTTTTTTTAATTAGTTGAGTCTCCAATATTTTGATTTAGTTGAATCTAAAAATTGGGCAATTTAGGAATCCTTCAGTGTATAATCCTATTATTCCCGTAATTATTGATTTTTTAGTAGGATTAGTATTTTCTTTTATCATATTATTTTCAGTTTAAAGTATTACCAGCACTATGAACCCAATTATATCAGCAGTTTTTTTTTTAATTCTAGTAAGGCTAATGAATTAATTAATCATATAACTAATTCAATCTTCAGTGACTATACTAATATAAAATAGTTTTGTAGTTGCTGAGTTAAGCATTTGAAGGCGTCAAATACATAACCCAGCAACTACAAACAAACATTTATAACCCTATTCCCAATTAATCTGATTTTTTTATTATTAAATAAAATGAATGTATTTTTATTGTATGTTTAAAATAATGAAAAATACAAAAGTTTTGTCCACTTTATGCGGATTTTATTGTAATATATATATCAATAAAATTACAAGAAGTATGTGCTTGGTCTCTTGTAGGCGAATTTGTTGAGTCGCTTGTAGTGGTGTACACGCTTGGGCAGAGGGAACTTGATGGTACTGTTGTGGAACTGTTTCACCTGCGGCCTGCGGCACGCTGAAGCCTTGATGACTTCGACTTTAATGATCTGAAATATAAATTAATTAAATTAACATTTCAGTTTTAACAACTGGAATTAGTTATCAGTAAGCTGGCATACATATATCTCAGAGAAATATGTAAACTTCTTAATATTAATAGCATATTAGTAAAAATTTGGTGTCATTTCTGATTTTAATCTGTTTATCTGTGTAGCGAAATAATTTTGGCACTATATTCTTAACTTGCTACATCAGTAGACAGTCAATAGTCAGACAAAGCAATATAGCGCGTCAAGTGTAAGTTGGCGTGTGGCAAAAACATGTACTAATTTTTTTTTGTTCGTTTAATATCTTATTTCTTTTATTTACCCTTATTTAGAAAACTTACCCAAAATCTATTTATTATCTAGGGAGATATTGGTAAAATAAACAAAAAAGTGGCAAGACAAAGGGTGTAGCAGGTGCTGTCACAGGAACGCCAACTTATACTTGACAGTCTATACCATCTATATTATAAGTGTCAAAAACATTGATGCATAAAAAACATTACTTAGTCTAATTGCATGAAAAACTGAACTTATAAAACATTATTAAGCACTTATAAGCATAACATAGAGCTCTAAAACGGTTCAAAATAATATTTAACGAAATATCAGTTGCAAGATTGAATACAAGCAAGACATAATCAAAATAGTAATATCCATGTGGAATATATCGGTTTATTAAAGTGAATCAAGTTTGTAACCTGTATGGAATGTGCGCGTGCTCTGTGACGGGCACCCATGTCTCGGTAGCACTGGGTAACAGCACCTCCCACACTCAGGTCACGGTACTCTCTGTACATGTTGTGGACACCAGATCTGGATTCATAACGCAGCCAGATACCAAAGTTCTTGATCTTTATTGGGCTCTTTTCTGGGATTTCCTGTAAAAAATTAAAATATTTATATATTAACATCATGTTTTAAATGTAGATATATTAAATTAAAATAATTAATCTCAATAATTTTATGTATCTTTAAAATGTTTATTATTAATTATGTATCACTACTACATTAAGAAAAAAAGATTTATGAAGTACAATAGAAATAGTGTGTACGTATATTGAATTACAATCGAAAAAATGTGAATCAAGTAAAATTAGACATTTATTGTTATCAATATAATTTGACCAGCAAGCTTTAGAGCAAAATCCACATGAAAATATTTATCAAATTCACAAAAATTTTTCCACATCAATCCTTATAATCAAGAATATATTGATACCACTTATAATATACAATTAACCAATATGAACCATTGCATACCTTAATGGAAACAATTTCTCCAGTTGCCTTCTTGAACTTCTTCAATTGCCTTAAAAAGTACCAGAAACGGGACTTGGCGACGATGGTGTCTGGGGAAAAGATCCTCATCTTGTATAGGGGCGGCTTCGGCTCATTTTCAGACGGCAGCTTGCGCCCGATGACTTCAAATTCTTTCAACTACAATAAAAATAGGATTCACTTAAGCAATATTATAACAAAAACAACATATTCTTCATGTATTATGAGCAAATTCGAACGATGAAATACAATATCAATAGTTTTATACAAACACAACATGACATAACCTATAATATTATATTAAGTTATTGAAAAGCACATTATTTTCACAACATTGTTTTAATTAGTACAATGCAGATTATTTTAACTTATAACAGTTAAAATATAATGTAAAAATTTAATTGAACATAAACGATATATCCAAATGAGATAGCCGCGGCAACGTGTACTCACATAAAGTCACTGTAGCACATTTGAAAACATAAACTTTTGGGCACTTTAAAATTAAATACACATAAACAACCATTTTTACTTTATTATTAATGTGAAACGCCATTATTTCTGTCTATAATTATATTAATTTTATAAAACTTACCTCTCCTTTAGCCTTCATTTTGAGAGATTTTAGCTAAAAAGATCTGTCAACGGAAACGGATCACTGAGGAAAGAAAATGGCGTCATAATTATTATTGCCATTAACAAAAAAACAAATTATGTTAAAACATAAGTATTAATTTTCTCGTTACATTATTATTTTGTTCTTTAATTTCTATTTATTTATCTTTATATTTAGACTCACTTTCTGCACATTTAAAGAAAAAAGTTTCACATTTATATATTTATATCAATTTTATTTTAATTTAGCAAACCATTCACCTGAGTCCAAAAAGACTATATTTTTATAACATAATCTTACTTGGAAATTTACAGGATCACATAATGGTCAGTGTTAGATATGTTAACCATTATTTACATTGAAAATTACTACCAATCTTGAGTATTAATATATTATGTTCCTTATTAGCTAGGCTAGGTAGCTTCACTTAATTGTAAAATGACGATTCAAAAGTGCTTATAAAAGCCTACTTGAATAAAGTTTATTTTGATTTTGATTTTGATTTTGATTTTTGATTACTTACAAATATACTCCCACATTTATCCTTTTCAAATCAGTTAAGAATTATTAACAAAGTATTGCTTTTATCGGTTTAAAAGAATTCATACTCTATGCAAACGTAAATTCGTTTGCATAGAGTATGAATTGAGCTAGGGGGTTACAACTTTGGAAGGACTTATTTTTTAAAATATGTTTAAATACAAGTCTTCTATTAATATTAGTTGATAATTGAGACACTTTTTGACCACGAGCAAGGCAAATTTTAGCTAACTGTGATTTAGTATATAATGCCTCATACCAATCGCTAAAACTTCTATACCTAATTTTAAAAAAAAGTATTTTCCTTCAAACTTCTGAAATATTTTAAAAGTGTCAAAACACCAAAAT
Source organism: Vanessa cardui (assembly GCF_905220365.1). NCBI lineage: Eukaryota > Metazoa > Arthropoda > Insecta > Lepidoptera > Nymphalidae > Vanessa > Vanessa cardui. The sequence continues at coordinate 15,043,261 of NC_061125.1, read as the reverse complement.
TAATGGATTATGCCTAGCCTGATATTTTATTGGATTTGCTGTCTTGTTAGATTATTGGAACGATTATAGCAAACTCAGTTTCAAACGTTCGAGATATATCATAATTATAATAATTATTAACTGATTTCGTTACTTACAATGATAAGGATATGACAGATTAGTGACTAAAGAACGAAATAGTCCATATCTGCGACTGAGTTTTATCTTTATTTTGTGACTAGCAGTTTGCCAGCGGCTTTGCTCGCTAGTAGGTTGAAAATATTTACAGCTAACTTAAAAAAATAAGTAAATTTTAGCCTCTTTGTATAACACATTTGTCCAAAAGATAGAACTTCGAAAATGACGGGCTTGTTACATACACATATTGAACCCCTATTTCACCCCCTTAGTGGTAAAATTTCCAAGAATCCTTCCTAGTTCCTACGTCACGTCTACTCAAATAAACGAACCTACTTAAATTTCATGGTCCTAACATTAATAGTCAAGACATGTTATTTTTATATATGTATAGGTATATATTATATATTTTTATATAGATTAATGTTCTAAAAACGTACTGTGTAATAGATTAACATTTGATTAATTTCTAATTAGAATTTTTTTATATAATTTTTATGTCTCTGTCCAAGAATACCATCAAATTTAGGAATTCTCTAGTAATTGGCAATTAGGTAGCTAGTTACTTAGTTAGGTACCTACTATGAATATAGTCAGTAAAGTCATGTAACTCATACAACTTTGACGATTGACATGACATTGACAATGAAATTCGAACTTAAGAAGTTGTACTTGACTGTTGACTGTCTCGCTGTCTTCGTCTTGACGTAAACGTACTATGTGATGTTTGTCGTAAAATAAAATTAAAGTTTCAAAATAATATGTTGATAAAAATTAACTTAAGTTTAAAAAGTGTCCAAATGTAAATATGTTGTCGAGAAATTTAAGTAAAGTCGTGAAGTATTCATTGTACGGTGGTGTTACCGTAGGAAGTGCTGTTGTAGCTTTAAAATATAATGACACTGATTACAATTCTTTGGCTATAGTGAGACTAACTAGGACTGCTTACACGGCCGTCGATATCGGTAGGACATACCAATCCATGTTATATAGCAAAGAATGGGATAAAAATTCAAACGAATACTTGGAGGTTAAAAGCCAAGCTCATCAAATTGGGGCAGAGAAACTGCTTGAATTATGCAAAGCAAACAAGGGGGTCTACATAAAGGTTGGTCAACACATTGGTGCTCTTGACTACTTACTTCCCAGCGAATATGTGACGACTATGCGAATTTTACATAAAGATGCACCCAGAAACACAGTGGAAGAATTATATGAAGTTATAAAAGAAGATCTTCAGAAAGATGTAAGTATACCTCAATACAAAGTTTTTGATATATTTAATACAGATATTACGATTTTTTTTATGAGCACAAAGTGTATATTTCATAATATTATGTACATACTTATTATAATGTACCTAATGATTGTGTGAGAATATAACTAAAAACGACAATGTATCAATAATAATAAAAAAAAATTAATAAGTTTTATATCATGCATATATTTTAGTTACACAATAGTTACGTCATCACAATCTAAATACTTGTCTAAGTAAGGATAATAATGCCTTATATAATTAAGTGATTAAATTACAGCCCAAGGAATTGTTTGAAGAATTTGATCTAGAACCTCTTGGAACAGCCTCGCTTGCTCAAGTCCATAGGGCTAAATTAAGAGATGGGCCGGAAGTTGCAGTTAAAGTACAACATCATTTTGTTAGAAAAAATACAAAAATTGACTTGAAATGGATGGAATTTATCATTAAAACAATGTCAAAAGTATTTCCAGACTTTCAAATGCAATGGCTTATCGACGAGACAAAGAAAAATATTGCAAAAGAATTGGACTTCTTGCAAGAGGGCAGAAACGCTGAGAAAGTTGCAGAATTGTTTAAAAACTATTCATGGTTAAAAGTTCCTAAGATATTTTGGGATTTTAGTACCGAGAGAGTTTTGGTGATGGAATATGTTACTGGTGGCCAGGTTAATGATGTCAAATATATAGATGTAAGTACTTAAAAAAATTATTTGAATTATATTTTAATTATGAAAATAATAGAAATATTATGCAATATTAATTTATAAAAGTGTTCTGTTTAATCAAGTTCTATGATTCTTCCGCTGGTATGCAGTCTTTTTAACTTTCTTTATTTTTTCTTAACAGGAACACAAAATAAGCAGACCCGACTTATGTCAAAAGTTAGGTGATCTGTATTCACATATGATATTCGTGACTGGTTTTGTGCACAGCGACCCCCACCCTGGTAACATTCTTGTAAAAAAGGAACCTCAGGACAAGGATGTGACAGTATTCTTGTTGGACCACGGTCTTTATGCTGTAAGTCTTAAGATTTAAAATTTTTATAAAATAATAGTAAATGTTTGAGATTGCACTACTGGGGGATTATTCTAATAACATATAAAGATTATAATATCTATCTAGATCTAACTTTGACTGAATATCTAGATCTAACATTGAGTGTTTGGATTTGTGTGTTAGAAAAATAGGGTTACAGCTGAATGGAAATAATATTTTCAACTGCAAAAACTGATAATTTGTTAGCAGAATTGGTACCCTGACTTGTCCATGATAGAATAAGCAAGATACAGTGAAAATAATTATCATCATTTATTTCCCATAACTAAAAATATGCTTCAAATTTTATTTAAGTAAATATGAACAGTATGTTTCTTAAAATTCAATAAATAAAGTTATTATGTACATTGTACATTCATCTTAATCCAAAGCTTGTCTCTCAGAGGTTGTTCTTTCATTAAAAAGGTTTTAGTATTATTGTAGAATTAAAAATTATTTTGTGACACTCAAGTATGAAATCAATTTGTTCCTTATATTTTTTAGCAACTTACAGACAAATTCCGTTACCACTATTCAAAGTTATGGCTCTCAATAATTGCAAGGGACAGAGATCAGATCAGAGAGCATGCGGAGCAATTAGGAATAGAGAAAGAATTGTATGGACTTTTCGCTTGTATGGTGACTGGGAGACCGTGGGATGTCATCATGAAAGGCATAGACAAAACTAAACCATCGTCTGCAGAGGTTTGTGAATATTATTAAGAATAATTTAACAGTAAGAACTCATTATCTTGTATTTTAGTTAATTTACACTATTATTTATACATAACTATATTTTTATTTATTTATTTAAAAGACACACCATCGGCATACACACAATAAAATAGTAGTTAATAAAGAACATCAGACTTATTCTGTATGGTACACCATTACAGGCATGTACGACACTTGCTACAATACGAATATCAAATTTAAAAAAAAATGTGAGACAATATTTTGACAAAAATGAAAACAAACATAAATTAAACACAAATTTTAACGAAAATTACAGCTAACTAATCACACTAAAATAAACTTAAGAAAATATAAAAAACAATACAATTGAATTAAAAAAACTAAATAAGATAAAATTTAAATAAGACTAAGGTTATTTTATTGGTGTAAAAGGTTAAATGATGAATTTATAGCCAGTATATAGTTTGTAAATGCTTGTGCATATATATTATTAATATAACTATAGAGCAATTACTTTAGTGTGCTTAGTACAAAACAATGTCTTTTATTAACAAATTTTTTTGCAAGTTACAAGTCCCCTGAGGAAAATAATGCATTTCTTAGTGTGTTTTTTGTAAATTGATTTGTCATTCTGACTGTTACTTTTAAGTTATATGAACCATGAATAATTAATTTATAATTCCATTTCTATTTCCTCGATCTATGTAGTTATGGAGCTTAAGGATAATAGATGCGATGCATTGATATTAGTACTTGGGATTTTTTTTTAATTTTGTTTTTTTAATCTCCATGAATCTACAATGAGATCGGTTGTCAATGTTTTTGGTGATAATGAGATATAAGATATTTTAAAATGTAATAAGATATTTTAAAATATGGTGGTAAGTGGTCATCAACCATTGGTAACAGTTGGAGTATTGTAAAGAATGGTCAATATTTCTTGCAACATCAAGCTTAAGTATTACGGAGTCCCTTGTGTCTGCAGTCACATAGGGATGTAACTGACTCCTTACCTTACCTGTTCCAATTTAAAGGGTGACTGAGGGCACTCACTCTTTAAATTGGAACACAACAGTATTGCTTCTTGGCGTTGAATATTTAATGTGTAATTTGAAGGGTTTGCACAGATTTGCCATTTAGCATTACATATTACCAACGAATTCCAGAAAACGACCTTCCAAAACGAGATCCCGAACTTCCTGCACCACGTGACTCGCTGCCTCGAGCACGTGGACCGTCAGGCGCTGCTCGTGCTGAAGACGAACGACCTCATCCGCAGCATCGAGTACGCTCTCGGCATGCAGGAGCGGATGTGCGGGTTCATGGTCATGACAAAGTGCTGTACTAAGAGCATATACCAGCACGAGTTTACGGTGAGTCATACTATTATATTGAAGTTTTAGGTTTTGAGCAGAGATGGCCCAGTGGTTAGAACGCGTGCATCTTAACCGATGATCGCGGGTTCGAACCCAGGCGAGCACCGCTGATTCATGTGCTTAATTTGTCTTTATAATTCATCTCGTGCTCAGCGGTGAAGGAAAACATCGTGAGGAAACCTGCATGTGACGAATTTCATAGAAATTCTGCCACATGTGTATTCCACCAACCCGCATTGGAACAGCGTGGTGGAATATGTTCCAAACCTTCTCCTCAAAGGGAGAGGAGGCCTTTAGCCCAGCAGTGGGAATTTACAGGCTGTTGTTGTTGTTGTTTAGGTTTACAACAGTTAAGAATTTTTTTTCTTCTGTTTATTGTTTCTTGACACAAAAACGGCGGAATTGTAATAAATAACATACTAGTTGTCGCCTGCTTCGCTCGTGTTTTAAGGAGTTTGTTGTCATTTGTTAGGTAAAAAAAGTGGCCTATGTCCTTCCTTGTAGCTAAAATTTGTTCATTGATTTGATCGTGAAAGAGCGACACACAGACAGATAGAATTAATTTCACATTTATTATTATGTACTAGGACTAACTTAACTTCCTTTTTTGTCAAAATATTTATATTTCCAAAAAGAAATGGTTTTGGCGCTTACTACATTTTTGTTTCACGATAGACTATATCTTCAATCGTGTTTTTTATATATGTCTTTTTGTTAAGATGAGAAACTATTATAATAGGGTCTAGTTTATATAAAATAAAATATAAGGAAATTAGTTGGTACAAACTGTCATTGATTTATAATGAACGCACCCCGCATACTAATTAGCAATACAACGACAGGCACTTAAATTGTCAATGTCATTTGATTTCCGGCTATAGAATTAAACTTGTATGTCATTACATTATATTAAAATGATTCTTTATTAGATTTATTTAAAACTAGCAGCCCTAACCGCTTTCGCACGTGGGCAATGCTCTTACTTAATATAGTAGAGCATGTCTAAATGATCAGTATTTCTTTACTATATTATCTATGTATTATATAAAAAACCTTCCGCTCGAATCACTGTATCTATTATACAAAATAACCCCATCCTAATCCGTCGCGTAATTTGAAAGATCAAAGCATACATAGGGATAGACAGCGGTAAGCGACTTTGTTTTGTACTGTGTCATGAGAAAATATATTTGTATCAACAGTAGTCCCGATAGAATTTCTCATCGCCAATCATAGGTACTCTTCGATTTTTCTCGGTTAATAGTTTTGAATAACTACTAGCTATTTTATCTTTAGTCGCAGCGATTTGGTACATACTTAATACTTATATATTGTACACAAAAACATCAAAATCAGGCGTGTTATGTCAATAGTCATTATACTAGCGGCAAGATACGATGGCCGTTTTGACACATTAAAAAAGTGATGTGAAATGTAAATTTATTATCGATATAATATATTCAAATCTTTGTTTTTTTTGCAAGTAATTTAATTCAAGTTTTTGTTGCAAGTAGTATCTGATTAAAAATATTTATTAAAAAAAATATTAAATAAGTTTAAGTAATATATTCGAACGAAATCAATTTAAATCAAAAATTGGAATTAGAATGAATAACTTAATTAATTAATAATTTTCTACAATAAACATATATAAATAAAATAAAATAAATAATTTATAAAATAGATAAAATGTTTACTGTCAACACAAATATAACACCGACTACGAGGTCGAGTGTGAGAGTGTGACGTACACGTTTACGCAAAAAAAAAATATATAAATTTTATGACTAACTGCACGTCACTATTGACAATAAAGAACAACAATTTTCTCCTTTGATGTAATTATTTATTAAATACGAAATTTCATGAGCAGGCAAACGTCAAAACGGCCATCATAGCGTGCCGCTACTATAAAAGAAGATGAAATGGAAAAATTTCAATTACTCATATAAAACCTTTTTCGAAATTCCCTGCATCTGGTAGAAAAATATAGATTGTATATGTAAAAAAATAAAGACTTAAAAGGATCTTCCAATTTTCCTAATTCTCTAGTTAAGCGCTTAGATGATGATTTCCAAGAATACTGACAACGTATACATATTTACAAACAGAACCCTTTCAATTTCACACAAACTTTTGTCCCTTACTCAGAAGTTTCCCATAGGGCATAGATTTGCATCCCTTAGTGCTCATGTAAACAAAGACCTACCGTGCAAAACTTCATGCTCCTACAATCATTGACTTAGGTTTATGTTTAACTTACAGCTTTCAATTGGTCTTTCATTTACATGTAATCAATAGCTATCTTATTTCTAGGATTTTTTTTTTAATTTAAACCAAAGAGTTCTTAAATATTGATCAGGACTAAATTTTACGTTTTTTATTACAACAGTAGCCAAGAGAAAGTTGAAAAGTGTTTAACTGTAAATTTAAAAGTACAATGAAAGATGTACAGTTGGCATAAAAAGTACGAACAGTGCAAAAGAAATAAAAAGATATGTATGTTCGATGCCTTATTTCCATTAAAAATATATTTGTAGTAACTGTAAACACATAGTTTTGGATAAAGTTGTAACCTTAAACTTGAGTTTTCATGTATCAATTTTAGGTCCTTTTTTATTTCTTGTATGTATAAATGATCTCTTATTGTATGTAAACGTATTTGTGGTATTATATTGTTTGTTAATGTGGTTCCGTACTTTAATTAAGGATTTTTAAATATTTTCTCTCATCGATTTCGGTCAGAATTATACAGAATTATCCCTATTCAGTAAAGTGTAATGCTAATAAATTGAAGAAATATTTCATATTTTATTATATTGCTTGTATAAACAATTCGTGAGTGATAATATATTATTTTAACACTTTCAGAAAGCGGGGTCACTGGCGAGAAAGCAGTTTCTAAACACGAAGTATGTGTGGTCACTATTCGTTCTGTATATATACGGGATATATTTGTCACTACGAACTAGGTTTAATCTGTATAGCTAGAATTTCTTAAAACACTACCCAATTGTATTATATAAGTCGGGTCTGATGGTAACCAAAAAATATTTATTTTGCGTATGATGCTTTAAGAGTTTTAAGGATATTTTAAAGGGGTTGCCAGTATTAGAATCACAAAATAGTAAATGTGTGTTGTAATATATAAAAAAATGTAAATATTAAATATAATTGTATATTGTATATTTTTTATTTACATACCGGTTTTAAAATCGTCTCATTTCTATAAATTATATACAAGAAGAATTTCAAATTGTTATTTTTTTGTTGTGAAAGTTTTTTAATATTATTTTGCAAACATTGTATTAGATAAAAGCACAAAAACTTTGACTATAATATTATTACTATTGTTTAGAATATTTCTAGTTTAGTTACACGCTGCCAAATGCTATTACACATTAAAACTAAGATATGTCACCTCATTTAACCTCCAATTAAAACGTCACAATGCTCTTGTTTGATGACACCACTAAGAGCTTTCACGAAACCCTATCAGAATGTTGCAACAAATTAATATAAAAACAATATTATATTTTCTACAATTAATCGTGTTGGCAACCCTATTTATTTCAATAATGATACAAAGTAATGTCCTAGTCAGCTTCGTTGAATCTTACCTCAAATATTTCATACCAATAGTTAAATTGTGTATTTGTATATTTTCGTGTCGTTCGATGGTGCTAGCTCTAATTTTTTATCACATATACTATGTATTAATCGCGTCATGGTCATTGAAGAAAACATTTAATTGTACGACTAGCCCTCTAATTAAAAACGTCATTCAATTATACGACTAAATGTTGATTAGCCAAGTGGTTGAACTTTTTCAACAATACTTAGATGGATATCAACTTTGTTTTATTAAACTAAATAATTAAATTGATATCTAGTCTAGTCGATATGTAAAATTACATCAATGACGATAATTGTTTTAAACACCATAATGATTCGACTATAAAACTAGACACGTGTTTGAATGGCCTTTTTCAACGAAAGGACTATCTTTGCAATTGATGACTATTCCAACCATTTGACTGCGATATATACACTTAGACCAATTTAGATGATAAGAATTAATTCTTATATATATACATATGTTTTATTTACTTTGTAAGCATTTCAGCAAATTTCATATATTGTAAAATATACCCAATAAAATGAATTATTTTTGGCATGAGTTTTTATTTTTTTAAACATTACAATTGTATCCGGTTTTCCAAGTCCGATAGTTTGTTGGTTAAAGTCGTAAGATCACTTTGTATTTTTAATAGAATATTTGCGAAGTTATCTCTGCTCTTTCGTCCGTGGAGCTTGAAGAATATCGACGATGTTGAAATTTTGCAAGTTAGGTCAGATCTCTTTTCACATTCTTTGTTTTTCATTTGATGTGTATCCTTCATTCGAAATTTGTTGAGCGCTACAGTTTCGTTGATGGTTGCAGCTGTTGTGAAGTAAATAATCCTAGCTCGATTAAATTGTTTATATTTAACTTATTGTCTATTCTCAGACTTTACTATTAATTATAAGTATTTGTAATATTTACAATTACAAAGACGAACTTTAAGAACGATCACAAAACTCACCAAAAATCAAGTATAGAATAGGTCTATCACTCACTCATAGGTCACTCACTATATAAATTATAATATAACTTGTATATTATTGCTAATTTTACTCTCAGACGTCTCACGCACACTAAGACATATTGTACGTGCGTCTTTCACTCACACAAACGAACGCCGTTTATTTTGGCGTGGAGGGGCGCGCCTTCGTAGAATAGAACAATACAAACATGCGATGATTGCTGATTCAAACCCAGGCAAGCACCTTGTTCATTTGCTTAATTTGTGTTTATAACTCGTGCTCGGCGGCGAAGGAAAACATCGCGAGGAAACCTGCACGTGTCTAATTTAATAGAAATTCTGCCACATGTGTATTCTACCAACCCGCATTGGAACAGCGTGGTGGAATATGTTCCAAACCTTCTCCTCAAAGGGAGGGGAGAGGCCCAGGAGTGGGATTGTTGTTGTTGTTGTTTAATATTGTAACTTACAGATGAGTACCTATTTTGTTATTAGACACACCTAACACATTTACACACCGGAAGATTGCGGGAAGTATGAGTATAATTGCCTGCATATAACGAATTTAATTATTTCAATATGAATACTAACTTTTTGTAGTGTTTTTAAAATTGAAATTTTTACATAATTCGTCTTCAATGCCTTTTTCTTTGTAATCGTCTTTGATTTTCTCCTCAAACACGGTATCTGGCGATTCATAATTGTCACCACCTGCGCTCTTATTACCCATAGTTATCATGTTGTTTAGCAATCCTGAGGCTATAAGACGAAAAAACAAGCACTTTATTTACGGAAAAGTAGAAAAACATTGATTTGGTTTTACAAAATAAAAACAATAATGATCATGAGTATGTATGTAGTGTTACGTAATCTGTTAAGACAATGTTCTTGTAATTGGGTAGTCAACTACTGAGAAGTCTGTTTCTACGGGGGTAGAAACTTCATTCGTCTACATCATTTTATTTTTATAAATAACAAAGTAGTAAGTGCTATTAAAAGAGACCGCCTAGTGTTTAGAACGCGATCTTAACCGATGATTGCGGGTTCAAACCCAGGCAAGCACCACTGAATATTCATGTGCTCATTTGTGTTTATTATTCATCTCGGGCTCGGCGGTGAAGGAAAAGATCCCGAAGAAATCTGCATTTGTCTAAATTTATAGTAATTCTGCCACATGTGTATTTCAATCCGCATTGGGACAGCGTGGTGGAATATAATCCAAACCTCCTCAAAGGGAGAGGGGACTTTAGCTCAGCATTGGGAAATTGACAGGCTGTTGTTGTAAGTAATATTTTAGATATTAGTGCTGTAAGAATATTATTAATTCTATTCTGATTCGAATTTAACAAACTTAGCAAGTACTAATACGATTATGTCAGTTTAATATTTTACATAACTATCAATTCCTGTAAAATTAAAGTATGCTTACATATAACTTTATTAGGAAGCCAGACTTCCAAGATGTACGGGTGTTGAGGGTCATTTCCCTTACGGAGTTCTGTCAACGGTAACTCACGATCGCTTTCAGATTTCAGTATTATTATTTCGTCACAGTAATCCGGCAAATCAAGGAGATACCACACTTTATGTCGCAGTTGGGATACAGAGGCTGTCGGCTTCACTGCTATGTAGCGAAGTTTCTCATCGAATACTAGAATGAAGTTTATAACTTTAAAGGTATTTAATGAAGTATTTGGTAAATCATAAATATTAATCGATGATTGCGGGTATAAACCCAGGCAAGCACCACTATATATGTGCTTACTTGTGTTTATAATTCATCTCGTGCTTGTGTGTATATAATGTGTATTCCACCAACCCGCATTGGAGCAGCGTGGTGGAATACGTTTCAAATCTTCTTCTGAAAAGGGAGAGGAAGCCTTAGCCCAGCAGTGGGAAATTTGCAGACTGTTTTACTTTACTTCTTTTTACTTATGGTAAATCATCAAATTAAGTCCGCGGACTAATTTTCTCATTCTTGTTTCTAAATTTTGCTATACATCCAAACAAATTCAACTATAAAATGTACAAATTGCAGTAACAAAATATCATGATTCAAGATACTTGACATAGTGAGGAATTCAGTAAGCCATAATCGTTTGCCTGCCTTTACCACATATATTTGGGTTGATGCAGAGTGAATTATTTAAAAAAAAGGTTATTGGTTGTTTTCTTTATGAATATTTAGTTAATTCCACTTATGGTTTATGATATGGAGGCTTTTTACCATTATATCGGCAATCAGATTAGTAGACCATTTTTTTTTATATAAATTAGGCTATTTAGCCTATTTAGCCTAATTTATATAAAAAAAAATGGTAAATAATCCCACCCTGATTGTCTAGTCTCTAGTCTTCTACAGTACAGGACACCTTTTAGACACCATATAATTGGAACCCCTTTTTAAATTATGCTATTTTTATCGTTCTGAACTTACTATTCAAATCGTGACGTCGTAGAATCAGGAAGGTGATAACATCCTTTTTGAATAATCCACTCGAAATTCGGAGGAAATTTATAAAAGACATTGCTTTTACACCCCCTGTTCCCCTCGGAAGAGGATTTGATTATAAAAATCACCGCATTTACCGTAAATTTTGTGCTCGTGACTTTTAAATTCGCGCAAAGGAATAAGTTGACAATAGTATTTGACACGATATCATTATATACAGCCTCGTTGGACTAACATAGTTAAGTCGTCATTACTCTATAGCGTGAAATAATTTAAAAAAAAACCACGCGATTGTTATTTCTTGGCACAAAGTTTGGATATTTCGGACATACAATTCGTAGAATATTTGTGTAGTTTTTGTTATTGATTTAATATTATTTATTACAAAGTCAGATAATTATTTGAAGATTATTTTTAAGACATTTTTACTGTTGGCCACGTAGACTGGTATTTATTATATTCATAAAAATGCGTTTTGATGATCTTTGGAAATAAAGTAATAAGAAGTTAGGTGTAAGTTTTAAAATTTATCTAAGTTGGAAACATTTTTTTTAATTAATCCTGTTACAATGTGTGAGTGAAATCTTACTTTTTTTTTAAATCATTACACAAAACAGTCAATCTATAGTTTTCAACTTCATTCGACAAATCAATACGATATACATACTGTTAAATATACTGTTGGAATAAACAAGCAACATCTGCGTCAAGTCACAGAACTTCCCTTAAAAATTTTTATTGGGATTGCCATTATGATTATTACGGTGTAATGTGATTATTGATGAGGTTAGCCTACTTCTTACTTCTGGTTCTCCATAATGCCGCGAAATGAAATATTTTACTTAAAACAAAATAATTGTTAGGATTTATAGATTAATTAAAATAAGGCATTGGATTTATATAATGAAAAACGTATGATAATATCATATTTATTTCTAACAAATATTTACAATGAATGAAAATATTTTATCATTCGTTCATTCGGCAAGTTTGACGGCCTGTAACGCAAATATTAGTAGAGGGGAACTATTCCACGCCCATTTATTTATGATGGGGTAATACATCATACCGTGAACCAATTGGACGTGGCAGTTATCTGTAACAAAGGGAAAAAACATTAACAAAATCGTTTTTTAATTTCTGTCATATTAATAAATTCCTAAAGGAAGTTCAAATCTTTATTTAAAAACAACACATAATATGAAATATTTGACGAATTCAATTAATTATTATTATATTTTATAATTTCAGACATATGTGTAATGTGTGCAAAAATATGGCTAAGAGCGCTTCTGTAAAGATTTAAATTTGGCGCCCCCAATGTTTATTACTTTTTAGGAAGGTACCAACACTTAGTTAAATAATCTTCAGTAAAAGTAAGTCTTATGTATTATAATAGTTTTGTTTTATTATTAACGATAAAAAAATGCAACAATTTTTTTTCCATATCGTTCGTTTATCAAAATTATGTTGAAATTGATCTTACATGTTTATCTATTATAGATCAGAGTTTTCTAGTGTTGAAATCTACAAAGAATGCCTTTGGTAATTTCGGCTCTACAACCAGTAAGCCCTTACCATTTAACTAACTACTTAAACCCGCACATGCAACGTTTGTGAAACAAAATCAAATCAAAATAAACTTCATTCAAGTAGGATTTTACAAGCACTTTTGAATCGTTTCGCTTTACAATTAAGTGAAGCTACTTTCAGTTCGGAAAGTAGATTCTACCAAGAAGAATCATCAAGAAATTCAGTAGTTACTCTTTTTCAACATTAAAAAAATACAAAGTCATGTTAGTTAAATGTTCTTTCAAATTATCCTTTAATATTTATTCGTAAATACTCACTTCTCTCCAACAAAAACGTGAGCTCAGTCGGTGTAGTGAATTTATCATATTCATGCGTGCCCTTCGGTACTAAGTTGAAGACGTGTTCGCTGAGACATATCGTAACGAATTCCGACAATTTGGACCTGTTTGGTGTCGTTATAAATATTTTACCACCTGGCTTCAAGGCTTTCACGCAGGACTGAATGAAAAGTTCCTTATCGGCCACGTGTTCGATCACCTCTGATGCCACAACACCGTCATAGTGGTCGGTAAAATGTCGTGAGTGTTCCTGTCAATTAAAGGAAAAAAATTATATCGTTTGTTTTTTAGAGTCGAGATGGCCCAGTGGTTGGAACGCGTGCATCTTAACCGATGATTGCGGGTTTAAATCCAGGCAAGCACCAATGAATTCATGTGTCTAATGTGTGTTTATAATTCTTCTCGATCTCGGCGGTGTAGGTAAACATCGCGAGGAAACCTGCATTTGTCTTATTTACTCCACGCTTTTTTATCATCTATAAATAAAATCTTGTATCGAATAATATGCTGTTTTTACAATGTATTTTTTACAAACGATTTGAATTTACGAAACGACAAAGTTATAAATGTCTGAAGAATTTTATTATAGAAACGGATACCTTGCCTAAGAAGGATTTATTTAATTTTGTGTATTAAGTCATAAATCGATGTTGGCATAAAGCTTGATCCCCTTCGACACTCAAAGAGCACGTTAAACCGCTTGTCTTATTGACAAAGCACCGATCTATTTGCGATTATTAGTTAGCTTTGTCACATCACTAATCGGAAAAAATATATGTACCATTTATCGTTTATAGGACTTTCAGGTAATGCTGACGCTTATAGTCGTATTATAGGCTATTTGACAGTACAGTATATATTATGAGTTTAAAAATAGTTATTAACTAACGAAAGTTAAAAATAATACTTAATTTATTCACAAATCCATAAATAAAAATGCATTTTTTAAACGTTTGTCACGTGATACAAATCTCCTGATTGGCCGGGCTTATAATGAAGTCACTTGCATGTTAACCTTGCTTGCTTACTAGGTATGTGTACCGCAGATTAAAATACAGACAAGAGACGTCACCGACCCTATTGCAGCACCATATTGTCCCAGTAGCGTTTTCGCGCGCTATTTAAATATGGAATTTTTAATATGATATTTTTTGTCAAATATGTAGTAGAAATAAAAAAAACAACTTTTACTGGGTTTCTTAACCTCGACTAAACAATATAAAATGGATTTAAAAAACCAATCAAGTACATAGCCTATTAAAACGTGAGTGAGTTGTTGCTCCTTTATTTGCAGAATCAACAGATATCAATATATTTTGTAGGATTATGGTATCAAATTAAATAAATCTTTATATTTCATCACAAAACAAGAGTTTATGATACAATATCAGTTTAAAAAAAAAAATAAGTCAACAATTTACACACAAGTAAAGGCAGTTTCTGACTATTAGAATCATAGGCTATAGCCCTGTGTCATCATGTCCTCGCATTTTTTGTTGGGAGTAGGTAACTATCAGCTCATAAGATATTGTTGTGAGTTTGATGGTTGAATGGACCAGTGTTACAGATACAAGGGACATAATATCTCAAGGTCAAAGTTCCTAAAGTTGGTGGCATATTGGGCACATATTGGACATAGATCACATTTCTTAGACAACCAATCTCTATGGGATTAAGTCATAATAATCGAATTTAAGGTAGAATCTTTATAACAGTTTAGCTCGATACAAATTGTCCCACAATTAAAATAAGTTTAAGTCTTAGCATGAATACATTTATCATTTACAGATCTACGAGCACATACAAGGTGAATTCATATTGTGTATGTCTTTTGAATTTGATAAACAGATTTAAATAAATGTATCTCTCTCCGTCATCGAGTTTCTGACATTTGTATAAAGATGGCAAAATATTATGTAACTATTTAACTGTGAATTTTGTTTATCTGTATTTTTTAGTACTAAATGAAATGTCAAACACTAATCAGTAATAATGTTTATACATTTAAACCAATAAAACAATATAAAACTCACCTCGACTGTGGTACAATGATATGATGGCCGATTGTTTTCTAGTCTTGAATCTATTGTACAATGCTCTTTAGCTATTTCTACTAACTCTTTACTAGCGTCTATTCCTGTTACTTTCGCTCCAAGCCTTGCTATTCCCTAAAAAATAAAAAAACTAATCTAAAAGGATGATAATTGAATTAAGAGACACACGGGAGGTATCCAAACTTTAAAAAAGTACCTATGAAATATTTTATTAATTCATAATTAAAAGTATTACTTCTACAAAACAATTTTTTCTTTTGAAACTACCTGCCTTATAATATTGATGAAGATTTTTTGTAATACTTAAAAAGAAACTGAATGATTTTAAAGGACTTTAATTCAACTGAATGTAAAATATATATATTTATGATCTTTATTATAATAAAGTTTATAATACTGAGTTCATGATTCAAAGCATTGTATGAAATATGATTGCTCACCTCTGAAACTATACCTCCCCCACAACCAACATCCAATATAAGTTTATTAGATAAAGGCAATGGTGTTCTTTCATCCAGCGAGCAGGAGACAAGTCCGTCTCTTATAAAAGGTATTCTGTTGAATAAGAATAAAAATTTTAATATATTTTAATGTATCATGGCCTAGTTTGCAAATAATATGGACTTGAATGAGAGAAAATAAGCTAAACTGCCTTTTTAGCGAAAACATCTGACATCTCCATTAATGTTGATGATATTAACATTCTAAATTGTGTAACAGCATTGATATGACATGTTTATTCTATTAATCTTATAAATTATTTTTTACTTCTGTGAAAATCAGTATATAATATTAAAAGAATTAAAAAGATGTTCATACTTTGAAATTATACTATGTAAATAAGTTTTGTATTGACAACATATAAACTCAAAGTTTTAATTAATGATTGGGATCATGTACCAAGTTCTAATATCTTTACACATCAAAATCAATGTTAAGTGATTGTGATAGATAAAACTCACCTAATTAAATTATAACTATGAAGTGCTTTCATAGGTCCATTGGGGTCCCACCATACTTGGGCTTGCTGTGAGTGTTTCTCTACATGACTTGTGTCAATTGTTGTCTTTTCTGCCGTAACATTGTTTGAAGTTTGTGCTAATTTAATTCCTCTAGCTATGGTTTTATTTAAACGTGATATCCTAAAAAAAATTAATGTGTAATTATAAATAAATTCTTTTGACATGAATATTTTGAACAATTAAAAAAAAAACTCACTGTTTCAATGTAACAAATGTTTTGCTGAATGGGGTCATATTTGATTGTTTTATTTATCACAATATTCTCGACTGGAAATATAATTAAGTTTTATCCTAAGTAGAAGATATCATCGTCCGATTAATACTATTTAAAAATTACCTTTTTGAAGTCAAACAAGCAACATATCTTACAATTAAAATAATATATCTTTATAAATATATATTTTTTAAATTTGCGTTTATTACGTTTTTATCAGGTTAAGACTATTTTTAAAAGTTGAGCCTAATACTACAATACATTTATTAAAGTCCTGTTTAAAGGAACTGCGTGGGCCTTGAGGTTAATTATTCATTTTCTATTTTATGGACGACATAATATAGTTTCAACATTAAATGTGATATAATTTTCTTTTAAAATATTATTTAGAAAATTATCTGTCTCTGTCAGAATTCTAATGTCAGTCATGTAGATGTCAGTAATACTGACAGTCTGTGCTGCCAACCTTATATACTACTAACAAAAGAACCTGCGAATATTTAGTTCATTAGTATTTTAAAAATAATAAGGAAATGATAAATAAATAAAGAAATTACCATTATAATCAGTTACAATCACATTCAATAGTTTTTCATTATCTATGTGCTTTATTTTCTAGGTTAAAATAATTTAAATATTGCCATCTAATAACAAAATACTCTTAATCGGAATCGTTGGCTAGCCATTCGTTTTGAATTCGTACGTGTAAATTTAAGATTTACTTAAGATTTTTAAAATTTATTACTTGTAATTCAAAAAAAGTAAAGTACATAAATATATGTATGTATTTAGTGAATTGGCAATTTTCATTTAAAGACAAGTTATTTTATTAATAAATTGACAACGTAAATTTATTTAGATATGGCTATCGTTCATGTTTTCCTACCTTACTATATGACTTCACTATTTTTTAAATAATTAAACATTAAGAAAACGGTTGATCTCTGTTAAGGTAATTAATTCAATAACTTTAAATGTTTTCACCTCATTTATTGACCTCATGAAATATAGTAGAGTACCACAATATTCAAACAAACATTTCGTACGAGTAATTATAGTTACTTCTTATCAATTCTTAGCAAGATCTTTCAAAAATGATTAGTAAATCAATTCTTCGTTAGTTGTAACACTGACCAGTTTCTACACAGTACAAAATTCAATTTGGCATAAGAGGGTTGCTAGATAACCAACGCTGGTGTTGAGCTTTTTAATAATATTTTTTAATCTTGGTCATAGTCACTTGACAGAATGCCTTAGAGGTATTGTGTGATTTATTTGTGGCCTTAGATTATTATTTGCAACAACGGTCAGGAAGCTACGTCTTTATGGCATAAGAGACACTGCATTCAATATTTTGATTTTGTAGCTTAGCAATTTAATTCCGAGGGTTCGTATAAGTGAAAAGAACTCTTCCAAGGCTCCAAACACTGTGGGGTTATCCTCTGGCATAATTTAATGGTTCATTTCTTTTTCTTGTTTATATAAATGAATAGTATTATTTGCTGATAATTATTATATTTTTAAATTACTTCTTTCAATATATGATGATGTAAACAATACTCTTTCTGAAATAGTACATTGGTTTTGTTTTAATAAATTAGTGCAAAATAGAAGGAAGACAATATCTATTAAATTTACTACGTAGGTACTCCTAACGTAATATGTGTCAAAACGAATATACTTTTGAATGAGGTAGTATATGTTCTAGAAACAATAGAACTCTTTTAAGATCGAATACATGGGTCCCACATAAATAGACTGGCGGCTAAACAAGCTCTACCGCCTTCGCGAGATAAAAAAAGATCAGTCTGTTTACTCATTTGAGTAACTTCCACGTATTACGTCACTTTATTCTGAGGTGCATGCAGTCGATATTAATACAATTTTTGTATTACAGAAAAACCTGGGGCCAAAAGATTCGTTAAGATGTTAATTTAAAGAACGTAAAATAATGACTGACAGATACTAGGAACTAGCATGCCCGATTACACAGGGTTATTTTCGGGATTTGATCCTAGGATTTGCGGGCTGATAAGTTAAACGGTATAGTATAACTTGTTTTATTTTACCTTATTCCGATTTGGAGTAGGACATGAAAATGTAAAAGTTATGTATCATCGACAAAATTCGTAAAACCGATTACTGCCGATTTATACAACCAATAGAAATAGTTCCCTATCACACCATTCGACGCAATTCGTCGCTATAATTTCTCACGTCATTTCAACCCGAGAAAGCAAGTGCATGTAAATCGACATGTCAAATTAACGAATATATTAGATCACATGAAATTCGAGTTATTACGTTTGTGTAAAATCATATTCACATAAGAAATAAATATTGATAACTTGGGAGAGCGTACTTCATTCGGATGTAATCGGTTTTACGAATTTTGCCGATGCTACATCTAAGTTGTGTCGTGTGTTACTATACGTACTTTCAGATCAACCGTAGATTTTCCACTTTATAACTCTATAATTTTGGTAAATTACTTTCAGCGAGTCAATAGAGAGTGGAGACAAGAGACATTGTGGAACACCAGTTTGGAACGAAATACCTTTTCTCAGGTATAAATTATGTATTGAAGAAGAGGTACAATTAAATTAATTGTCATCTTTCGAGGGTAATGAAATGAAAAATTAATTAAGGAATGGTAATTAAATTGTAATTAATTTAAAAAGTTTGTAATTTAATCATTTTGTCATAAATTATTTTAAAATATAAATACAGTTAATGACAACGCTTTATGTTTATACTTATACACAAATAAACTCCAATCGTAAGCACACATACATACACACATTATACTTTTTTGGTGGCACGACTTTGTAAATACCACCTTATCATACATTCTATCAGCACCAATATATAGTATGTTTGTGTTTCTGTTCAAAAGGTGAGTAAATCAGCGTAGCCTCAGGTCCAAGAAATTAACCCAACCAAGATTGGAAGCACATTGGTGATATAAGGAATGGTTTCCAGTCCCCAATCAACGTATGTCAATAAAAAATAAAAAGCGTTGTGATGAAATTTCACGCTCACATCAGCCTAAGTCTCATTTGCAAAGTTTCTAAAAAGATCGTTCCAACTTCTAGTAATATCTTCAATAAACATCTTTCTGGTGTAACTATATTATCTTCATATTAACTTTGTAAAATATTAAAACTTAATATTGTATATGATATTATACAAATCAAATTAAATCAAATCGAAATAAACTTTATTCAAGTAGGCTTTTATAAGCACTTTTGAATCGTCATTTTACAATTTTTTATCATCTATAAAATCTTGTATCGAATAATATGCTTTTTCTACTAATGTATTTTCTACAAACGATTTGAATTTACTAAACGGCAAAGTTAAAAATGTCTGCGGAATTTTATTATAGAAACGGATACCTTGTCCCAAGAAGGATTTATTGACTTTGCGGAGTCGGAAACTGGGCGTTATTAGCTTATCCTTACTTACGTATTTGCATTTGCGTGCATTGTATGTGCACTTACCTAGTGCACATACAATGCACGCAAATGCAAATACGGAAGTGTACTTCGTAGTTTTATAACATCATTGAATTTGTTTTAATTTAACAGCTTGCATCGCGAACATGAATAATTTGTGGTTAGTCCACTTCCATCTCTTCGTTAAAGGAACAGCGACAAAACCTCGCGTTGATTCCACCTTGCAATTGTCTGAAACAATTAAATGTATTTAATTTTATATTCAAATCTAAGTGGTATATGTAAACCGGTCTTCTTAGAGGCCTGTCAAATGACAGTGACAGTTAGGATCAAATTATATGTAAACCGGTCTTCTTAGAGGCCTGTCAAATGACAGTGACAGTTAGGATCAAATCTAAGTGGCATTATATGTAAACCGGTCTTCTTAGGGGCCTGTCAAATGACAGTGACAGTTAGCAACTTTACTGAAGACGTATGAGAGGGTGTGAGGAGGTAAAATAATTGAAATATAGTTTAAAAATGTCGAAGTATATGTGATGTTAATTTATATCAATACGTCATATATTATGCACGGGCGCATTTGATACCTTGGTTTCTAGGTTTAAAGACCTATGGAAGATAAGTACTCCATATTCCATGAAAGTTTTAATAATCGGAATTTCATATAAAGAGAGCGACTGTAAAAAAAAAATATTTTGCAGTTCTAGGCCTTCAGGTGAATCCACTTTTATAATAGGCTATTTGACTGGTTTTTAAAATCCATTTTATATTATTTTGTAGAGGTTAAGGAATCCAGTAAAAGTAGATTTTTTACTTCTAGTACATATTTGCCGAAAAATATCATATTAAAAACTCCATATTTAAATAACGCGCGAAAACGCTACTTGGACAATATGGCGCTGCAATAGGGTCAGTGACGTCACTTTGCTCACATATAGTAGAAAAGCAAAGTTTACAAGAAAGTGACTTCATCATAAGCCCGACCAATTAGGACCGTTTTGTGTCACGTGACAAACGTTTGAAAAAATGCATTTTTATTTATTGATTTTTGAATAAATTAAGTATTATTTTCAAATTTCGTTAGTAAATAACCATTTTTAAGCACATAATATACCTACACTGATTACAATAATTCACAATTTATTTTTCGCATTGTCAAATAGCCTATTGTTAATAGATACCTGAGTTTCCAAAGTTAATCGCGTTCAATCAAGCAAGTGATGCATATAATACGAAAAGTAAATTTATTTTCTCTGACAAATGAAGTCTATTTAGTTTCACAGTCGTTCTGTAAGAAATAAAACTCGATACCGAACTTGAATCGTTTATTTGCAAAGACTCAGGTATCTTCTCTATTCCGTATTATTTATTAAATTAAATTTTAAGTACTATTTTATTTTTCTTATTTCACATGAATTTTAAGAATTATGTAGGAGATTTATGCAACTAATTTGTATAACACAAGTCTATCTACAATACACAAGTATTAAAAAAAAGGTTATATATATTTTGTGTTCATAAATAAAATGTTTATGAATACTTTCAGATTGAAATAAAAGTTCTTTTCGTTGCATTTTACATCGATTAATAGTTAATTCAGTATATACTAGGTAGAACTTTCTATTATGGTTTTTTAATCGAGCTATGGGTGAAAAAAAACCTATTTGACCGAGATTTCTCATTCACAGTCTCAATATTTACAAGCGCTAGATAAAGGAGAAGATTTTTATATTTATTTCCTAACAGGTTGTTGATAAATTAAAATTATATATATATATATATATATATATATATAATAACTATAGGCACACGGGACATAACATCTTAGTTCCCAAGGTTGGTGGCGCATTGACAATGTAAGGAATAGTTAATACTTCTTACTGTGTTATTGTCTATGGGTGATGGTGACCACTCTCCATCAGGTGGCCCATATGCTCGTCCGCCAACCTATACCATAGTAAATAGTAATAAAATAAAAATTATGTGAACTTACTCATCTCCAACATAGATTCAAGTTCCCTTGGAGTTAATAATTTGTCATATTGGTGAGTGTCCTTCGGAATTGTATGTAGTATGTTTTCATTGACAAATATAATCAAAAATTGAGCCATCCGCGTTTTACTGGGTGTTGTAAAGAATAATTTTCCGTTCGGCTTAGTAGCGCGTACACAGGACTCCAGAAACAATTCTTTTTCGACGACATGCTCTATTATTTCCGAAGCTACAACAGCGTCGTACTTTTCCGCATGAATAGCGGAATGTTCCTAAAAAATAATATTCAGTAAGTAAGACAAATAACCTATATAAACAAAAAATATATAACAAAGCACTCAAATTGCAATCTTTGTCAAATACCAATAAAATTGACATTAATATATACCGATATATGGGTCGCTAAATCCAAAACAGAAATAATTATCTAACTTCATAATGAATATTATACTCGAACATGCGTAAAACACATTTGTATATGAACAAACGAATTTAGAACATCCTTAATTAATTACATTAAGAATATAAATTCTAGTTACCTCTATCGTAGTGTTTATATATGTTGGTAAATTATTAATTAATTCTTTGTTGTTTGACGAATGGTATTTTGCTACCTCGATTAACTCTTTGCTTGCATCAATACCGACAACTTTGGCTCCCAACTTTGCCAGACCCTGTAAAAGAAAGCACCATGACCATTCGTGATTGAAGTGATGATCAATTTTTGGTTACAGTGACCAGACTCGAGACAGATTAGGTAAATGCGTAAGGCCTAATATTTTAGTGTTCAAGTTCGTATGCAAGCACCGAGCTCTCTTTTGAGATAAGGTATTGTAAACATTACTAATATCCGATAATAGAGCCGACATGGGCCAGTGGTTACACACGTGCATTTTAACCGATGATTTCGAGTTCAAACCCAGGAAAGCACTACTAAATATGTATCTACCCTAGTAAGGCAAAAAGTAAGGAAATACAATAGTAATAGTTACCTCTGATAGAATTCCGCCTCCACAACCGACGTCCAATATTGTTTTTCCTTTTAATACAGAAGACAAGTTATCCTGCTCTTCAGCTAGTCCCTCTTGAATAAAGGGTATGCTGCAAATGACCATTGTTTTGAATATACCTATGATTAAAAAGTTTTGTCGTATATAAAATTTTGACCCCTTTTCTTCAATTTTATTCTTAGTATGAACTTAACTTATTTGGTATATGCAGACATTGGACAGTAAGGGGTCAATACTCTTAAACATTGGCAATGAGAGAAACCATAAAAGTAATTGTTATTTTAATTAATTACTTTTTTACGTTTTCGATTATTTTTATTATTTCTTTATTTTACTTAATAAGAAACAATTATGTACCTAAAATCTGGAAAAGAACTGAGTTCCAAAACACAACGAAAGGTAGTTTGGGATTCAGGGTTGATAATAAAAAAATTCAAGCAAAATTTGTGTGCAAAATAAATAAGAAGTATGATCAAAATAAAACAAATAAAACAGATCTGAAATTTACCATTGCATACATTGCCAATGCGCCACCAATCTTTGGAACCAATTTGTTATGCCTGAGAGACTTGGTTACTTAAAAAACTTACCGAAGATTATTTAGGGTATGTAGAAGTCTTACTGGTCCATCCAGATCCCACCATGTGTTCATAAGTCGGCTATGCCTGTCAACATCTAAAGCATCTACAGTCGTCTGAATTTGTCTTGCCTGGGAGTTCCTAAAATATATAATGGAGAATTGTACTAGTAGCTGAAGTCTACATCCTTACTGACGTGATATACATATTAGGGCGCCTTGGAGGATTCGTATGGCGTAACAGCAAACTTTTTTGACCCCAGCCCCCCATTTCCTTATTGTGCATTGCCAGTATACTCTTATATATGTTATTAATCTAGGTTCTATATAAAACATATGTATCATAATAGATATCTCTAAACATAAAGCTGCAAGTCGACATGCTTTTTCCGACATCTCCAATAATCAGTGTCATATTATAGCCAATTTACACAAAACGTTCACGAATTTATACCTGAACCCTCCTCATACATCACCGCGTCCATTAGTGAAAGCGTATGAAAATCCTTTTACAAGTTTTGGTGTTTTTTCCGTGTAGACAAACAGACGCATTGAGGATACGTGGAATAATAATAAAACACTGCTATATGTTTTATGGTATTATCATACCTTCCCAATAATAAAGCTTATATATCACCACATCATATGAAATCAGAACTTCTACTAGGGTTTTATTTGTATTATAGTTTTAATAATTATTAATTTTTTGTACATGTACTTACTGGATACGCAATAATCTGGAGACGCATTTTGATTCACTTAACATATGCTTAGCCATAGCTTTATAAATTATCATGTACTGCCGAGAAAATTTTATTAAGAAAACAATACTAACGAACAATTACTTGTTTAAATACGTTTACAGTGATGATTGGCCTCGATAACAGTTTATTTAGGGTGTCTACAGACTAACTACATTTTGATCGTTTTCGCGTCACGTGTGACGTAACACTGTCGCAGCGTTTGAGCGAACGTTTTTAACGACGTCTATGCTGAAACGATGATGCATTCGACTCTATCTAAAAAAAATAAGGTAAGAATGATTTGGCGTAAATTAATATTCATCCAATAACATGCACCCTTTGGGAGTAAGACTTGCGTTGTAAATGCAAATGGCATGATAATATTTTATGTTGTAATGCGTCCGCTGTTTTTCTCTTCTCCTTCATGTTGCGTGGTGTGTATACTATATATAGTGAATAGATTTTCTTACTTTTTCCCAAACTATTAACCTATTACGGGTCGGCGTGTCTTTTCTCCATTCTCCTCTTTAGTTCTACACCTGATCGTTCACATTCTCCTCAAACTTTCCATCTGTGTTCTTAGATCGTCCTTGGCCTTCCATCCCTCTGAGCTCTTGCTCATATACCATCCATCTGTCTCCCTATTATTATATATGCCTTTATTATTGGAGTAAAGAGAAAGCATAGATGCTTCCTCGTATCCACATATTCATCTACTACATATAAACACTTAATTATATACCATTATTATAAAAATAAAATATGTAGATAATTATTTCACTAACTAAACTTAGTGAAAAATAATTGTTTTTAAATCTCATTGATTTCGTTTGTTATTCCAAACTGTGTCTTTGTTTCATTTGCTGTTAATACACTCCAAGTGCTATCTTGGATTAATAGTGAAAATCCTCTATAAAGAGTGTCATACCCTGTCTTGCTGTCTCCATATGTTGACTTAGTTTGGTACATTTTTTGTCCAGTGGACTGAAATTGCAATTGAATGGGGATGCTCCTATTCTTGTCACCATTCTACGTGCTTATAATTTTTACAGAGAATGTTTAATTTTTTAGTATTAAATAAAACCTTAATTTAATTATATCGATTGTAAATATTTAAATATAAATTATGTCACGAAATATTAAATGTCATGATTATGTTTATTTATATGATTAACAACTGAGTTTCTTGCCGGTTCTTCTCGGTTCTGGAATCTACATTCTGATCCGGTGTTAGTGGTGGCCGCTTAATATAATTGTTAAATGAAATATGTTTTGATTTGGATCAAATTTTATATTCTAAATATAAAATTAGTTTTTTGTATATCTGTTTATGTTTTTCTTAAAATAAAACATGATTATTTCCAGTATTAACTAGAAACTGTATGATATTATTCGACCCGGTATAGGATACTTTACGCAGCGCTACTCGGAATTATTCATTAACGCTCACATGTTTAAAAAACATAGATTTTTTTGTAGAATATAATTGTAAATAATCGTGGTTTCTTCTGATATTTATTATAAAATTATATATGTAACTAAAAGATAAAATAAAATTAACTAGAACACGATGTATATTTTATCTTCGATAACTTATTATAAAAATTTTAAAGTGAAATTTTATACGTGGCATTATAATCAGGGATGTAATGGTGTTGTAATTTCGGATGTGGAACCTAGGATATATGAATGATCTTTTACTTGGTGGTAGGGCTATGTGCAAGTCTGGGCAGGTACCATCCACTCATCAGATATTCTGCCAAAACAAACAAGTTCCTTGTATCGTTGTGTGCCGGTTTGAAGGGTGAGTGAGCCAGTGAACTACAGGTGCAAGGGATAGAACATCTTAGTTCCCAAGAAGATGGTTAATATTTCTTACAGCGCCATTGTCTATGGGCGGTGTGAAAACCGATTTCGGATTATCCACTTTTTTCAGTAATTTCTTAATATTACATTAATTATAAATTGTAAAAGAATAAAATTACAATGAATATAGGCTTTATTGGGCTACAATTTAGTATAAAAATGAAATAATATAATTGTTGTTTTTCGGTTTCAATTAAGATTACGGATAGATCTTCATTTCTTACATATGATTCGATTACGATTACGGAGCTCCATAATATCCTGGACTATAATTAAATATATATTAATATTATAGATGTGAAAGTAACTCTGTCTGTCTGTCCCCTTCACAACCAAGCCAAAGAAGCGAATTTGATCAAATTTGGTATGGGTAAATTTGGTATGAAAGGGTTCTTAGAGTTCAAGTTGGCTTCATGGACCTATTCTGGGCCACATTTTTTTGCCTCATGACAACCAACACCCTAAAACCGGGCGTGGCTACTAATAGTTATTTAAAAGATTTTTTCAAGGTACGATTTTTCGAAATTTAAAATTAAAGAGAGGCGAATTCGGGACAATTGGCTAATAAATATCTTCTGAATATAGAAAATGTTCAGTCGGCAGGAGTCTATTAAGCCATTAGATCAATATTATATCAATATATTTCCAATGGTCTAGCTGGTTAAGCGTGTGAAAAGTGCAGTGGCGTCTAAAAAAGGTCTACCCTGTTTCGATTGCCTTCAATATAAAATAGCTATATAATTAAGCTCATATGGAGGGAATAAAGAAGGTGAAAACCTAATCAAAATGCCTCACTGAATTTTAAACGGCACACAACTGTTCCTAAACTACCTTTTTTAGAATTTTTTGCCTCTATGGAACTGCAAGTAACGAGAAGTATATAATATAAGAAGTAAATTGTTTGTATGTAGGTATGTAAAGTATCAAAATCCTTGTTAAAATATCAAAATGATTGGATAGGTGGGATGAATTTTTAGAAAAAAGAAAACGAATTTCATGTATGCGGATTCAATAAAGTCTACTTAATAAAATTTTACTTTGACTGACTGACGTGGAACCCGCAGCCTAAGCTGGTGAGTTTAACAGGATAAAATTTTGCGTAGAAATTCTTTCCGGAACGTAGGACGTGAGCTCAAATAGGGGATTTCCCGAAATTCATCTCCCTTGAGAGTAAATTGAGCCGAGATGGCCCAGTGGTTAGAATGCGTGCATCTTAACCGATGATTGCAAACACACGCAAGCACCACTGCATATTCGTGTGCTTAATTTGTGTTTATAATTCATCTCGTGCTCGGTGGTGAAGGAAAGCATCGTGAGGAAACCTGCATGTGTATAATTTCATAGAAATTCTGCCACATATGCTTTCTACAAACAAGCATTGGAACAGCGTGGTGGAATATGTTTTAAACCTTCTCCTCAAAGGAAGGGGAGGCCTTAGCCCAGTAGTGGGGAATTTACAGGGAAATACAATTTTGTTGTTGTTGTTGATAGTAAATTGTGGGTATACTCGCAATTTTGTATGGAAATTCGTCAGTGCAGCACATATGCCCTTTAAATACCCCTTGACAGAACAGTTTACATTTCGTTTTCTTGTATTTAATGTTAGTTCTAGATGTTATTATTATAATTACGAACGTGTGTACGTCTGTTTCTCATTTACGTTAAACGAATGGGTTCTTGTGAAATTTGGTTTCCTCGAACGTACTAAGATGTAATTTGGAATTAGAATATTTGCGTTGTGTAGTTGTTACAGTTAAAACAAAACTGTTAATGTAACCAATGCTTTTGTTTTGTGGGCGTTAATTAAATTAATTATATTAATTATTATATACCAAATGCTTTATCTTTAAATGTTTTTGTATGAAAATGATTTTTTCAATGATGTTTCATAGCAATTTTAGAGTTAGCATTCGGGTTAGAAGTTTAGTGTATGTAGATTCATACTAACATATTAAGGAATATTAGATTTATATTTTGTACTAGCGGCCCTACCCGGCTTCGTATGGAGAGAAGATTTTATACATAATTCTAGAATAAAAGTAGCCTAAGTTGCTCCTTATTACATCTATTATCTGCTAGTGAAAGTCCTATCACACTCGGTTTTGCCTTTGCAGAGATTAGCTGGATTAATCAGGCATATAGACAGACTGACAGAAAAAAAATGTAATAATGTTATTTTGGTATATATACGGTGTATATATACATAAATATGCATTGAGTAAAAAGAGCTATTTTAATATTGTAAATGGAGACTTTTTTTATTAAATGTATAGATAAATATATATTATCTGTGTAGTTATGCATCTGTCATCTCGAGTGACACACATCGCAAAAGCGCGGGAAAAGAGGATATATGAAAATGGGCGCGCGGTTAAGACGATGTGTATGCGAGCTGAAATTTAAATATAATATCTATTTAATCTATTTGGTAAATTGACCTTACATGTAAACATTACAAAAAGCATAATGTTTATTATATTATACCTTATGATTATTAAAAAAAACATCGCACAATTTAAATTGCAAAGAATGGGAAGATTACATTGTAAAATAAACGTTAAAATCCAAATCGTTTCATAAATGAATCTGCAATGAGGAAACAAATATAAAAAATATAACCGAAATGGAAGTGACATTTTAACTGACCTCGAAATTTTTTTTTTTTAATTTTATATCTGTGACATTCTCCGGTCAATAAATAGGTATAATTTTAGCAAAAAGGTTGTCGCTGGGTACAAGTACAAACCATATAAAATAGAGTCAAGGTTTTTGTATATATCATATCCTGCTATTGCTATATCATATTATGGGTTAAATAAAAGATTATTGTCAAAATTTATTTCGTTGGAAACAAATTAAGACAATAATTAAATTATAAGAAATAATATTACTATTGAAAATAACGTTTGAAAAAAATAAAATGTATACTACTATTATAAATACAAATGTCTGTCTGTCGGTCTGTCTGTTGTTGTTTTGCGACTAAGCCGTTGGAACGAATTTTAAACAGAACTTTGAGGATGGAGTCTAGCCTTCCTTTTTTGCCTAAATCCTATCGACCAACCTCTAAAAATGCGAGGGAAACACGGTGCTACATGAATCATAAGAGAAAGAAAGGGAAAGATGGCTTTTTCCTTTAACGTGACAATGTATGCTACTTCACTCTACTGTTAGCAGCGTAAAAGAACTTCTATCCAAAAATAAGTTAAAAAGTTTTTAGTGTTGTATTCCTTTATTTGTACCTTTACTTTGCTCTTTATGTTTTCCAGTGTGTAAAACGTATACATCTATTTCGTACTGGTAGATCCTGAGTAGGACAAACACTACTAAGAGGTAGAGTTCTGTGCAAGCCGTCTAGGTAGGTACAATCCACTTATCAGATATTGTACCGCCGACCACAATTCTTAGTATTGTTCAATTAATAATAACACATCTAAGGTTGCGAATATAATATTCCTAGTTGTGTAATAATGCTTGATCATACACTATAATTACATCTCATTAATATTACCATAACAATGTATGTTTTTTATAAATCATTTATTTACATTTATGATTCAACAATTGTTACTTAAGATAAACAAAAGACATAATTATTAAAATGAAAATCATTAAAACAAAAGTTAAATAACTATATACGTCGCTTTTAAGATTATCTAGCTATATTGTGTATAAGGTAACAGACTTCAAATGTCCTTTCTCTTTTGAGAAAAAGTTTGTTGGTTGGTCTTGTAAGATATATAAATAATTCATTTTTATTTCTTTGTATACCCTAACATACTCTGAAGGTTTCTAGTGAAAAGTTTCTGAAGGAGACAACTGACTTAAGTCAGATTCCTACGCATTGCAATGAATACGATGGAATGCTTCGGTACGGATTGGAGCGGCAGTGGGATTGTGTCGAATGCATTCGGGGCATTCATTCCCCTTCTGTGCAGTGCTCCGGCCGTGGCTCATTGGCGATCTCCTTAGGGCCGAAGGTAATATACACTTCTCGCTATGGGCCGTCTGAAATAGGCCTCCTTACGTCTACAATGAATTATATAATACTAAGAGTTTTGCTGTAAGGCAATACAGCAATACACAATAACTAGATGGTACGTACCCATATGTATAAGTTCACTTTTCTCAATAAATGGGCTATCAAACAAACGAACAAAAAACTCTTTATCTTTTTATGATGTAACTATAGAATAATATTTTAATATAGATATATTATATAGCTAGCTATAAGAAAAGGTATACGTCATGAAGACGAATGGATTCGACACATCGTCCTACAAATTTTTCAAAGTCGTAGTGTAGGCGTTTGAGGAATGAAGGCAGATCATACACTTCATATGAAAGATAAAGTTGATCAATGTCCTCAGGCTTGAGGGAGCGACTGGAGATATAAATTATAAACACGAGTAACTAAATATAAGTTAAATAGTCCATAATCCATTAGTCGATAATAAGTAAGTTGCCGTTTAAAAAATTATTTATTTTTACGTATATATAATCATCAGTAATATTAGGAATATTTCCTCACAAAAAAGTCATCCAATAAACTACTTTGACTTGGTTTTTTTCCGTTAATACCGGTTATATAAATTATTTAAGGTTTGTATTTTATTAATTTATATATAAAATATACACATTTAGGAATATTACAGAGATTTAAATACAAATAAAGTCTTCTCAGTTACATAACAGTAACACACAGTAAAATTACAGTAAAAATATATTACATTAAATCAATATAAAAATTTATTAAACTATTATCTTACAATGATGTCTAATTTTGGATTTGAATACTGTACAGGTGAATAAAAAAGTGAGCAGAGATGGCCCAGTGGTTAGAACGCGTGCATCTTAACCGATGATTGCGGGTTCAAACCCAGGCAAGCACCGCTGATTCAGGTGCTTAATTTGTCTTTATAATTCATCTCGTGCTCAGCGGTGAAGGAAAACATCGCGAGGAAACCTGCATGTGACAAATTTCATAGAAATTCTGCCACAAGTGTATTCCACCAACCTGCATTGGAACAGCGTGGTGGAATATGTTCCAAACCTTCTCCTTAAAAAGAGAGGAGGCCTTTAGCCCAACAGTGAGAATTTACAGACTGTTGTTGTTGAATAAAAATATGTCAGCATCAATTAGATCAGAGTAATGGAATTTGGAGCGAAGACGATGTTGGTTTTTGTGACATGAACACAAATTGTTGATGTGTTTTAATAGAAAAATTTACAATGATCTGACTAATCAAATAAGGAGAATCTAAATGATTTCTTATTAATTAGATAAGGAATGAAGTGGGTTGAAAAGGGATTTTTTTATTGTTAGTATCTATTTTATAATTCATAAGAAAGCACGTATGAATTTTGTTTTGGATACGTTCTGATGTCTATGTATTTATAATACATTGGATTTTTATGCATTTACTTGGTGGTAGAGCTTTGTGCAAGCCCGCCTGGGTAGGTAGCACCCACTCATCAGATATTCTACCGCTAAACAACAGTACGCAGAATTGTTGTGTTCCGGTTTGAAGGCTGAGTGAGCCAGTGTAACTACAGGCACAAGGGACATATCAGCTTAGTTCCCAAGGTTGGTGGCGCATTGACGATGTAAGAAATAGTTAATATTTCTTACAGCGTCATTGTCTATATGGTAATGGTGACCACTTATCATCAGGTGGCCCATATGCCAACCTATTCCATAAAGAAAAGAAAGAAAGAATATGCAGTCATATGATTAATATAATTTTACTAAAATACAAGCATTTGATAAGCTTAACCTACAATTTGATCAATATTAAATTAAATATGCAAGTAGTAATCTATTCATTAAAATAATATTTAAATCGCTTTTGATAAAGATATCGAGCAATACACAGAGCAAGTAAAAAAACCACAAGTTTTCCATTACCCCACTAATAGATGTTGATTTAATTCAATCTTTCATTCTTCTTTCATCATTGATTCAATTTCGTCAAATACCATCCTTTCATCCATACCTTCAAATTTGGAATCTTAAACCATTGAGCTATTGAGCGCAATAGCTTAAAGGCCGTGTAGTGCTTCTTAACTTTTGGGCTATTGCAATCCGAAATCCGCAATTTGCATTAGAGGGGTAAATAGGAATATTTGTTATTTTTAAAAATGGGGCATTGCTAAAATTCTTAAAAAATGCAATCGGTGTATTAAATAATTAAAAAAAACATCACAATTGGCTTACAATGACGATATTGTTGGTGATAATAAAAACGAATTGATAACCTACTTTTATTAAAGTCGCCAAAAAGTAATTTGTCATGTTTATTATCATCAAATGAATTAATTAAACTAATATTACATTAATTATCGGGAACTGATAGCGAAATAATGAAAATTTTATTAACATATAGTTTTTAAGTGATACGTGCTCAATTAAATCAACCAATATTTTCGGTTAGAATCAACTGCTTTTATTGTCCTCAAGATGTTTCTTTAGAAATCCTTTTAATTCGTGTTGTTAATAAAGATTTTAATGTAGAAGCATTCCTACTCTATGAATTACTACTTACTAGTACGAAAATTTAGTATTATTCGTAAACTTCTGTTTATCATGCTTGCTTTGTGATTATGTAACTGTGGAAAATAAAAGGTTCAAGGATTACTCTTTGGGTATTTTCCGCTCTGCTGTAGCGAGTGGTCTCGAAGAACAGCGGTCTGGCGCTCGTCCTTTCAGTCTTCGATACTTGAGACGCTACTTACTGTTTTCATTAATGTTAATAAACTGTTAATTCATAAAGGATATCTATATATATAAAATAATGCCCTGAACGACTGATTCAATATCCCCGAGTGTAAACTATTAAAGTTAGGGCCATGAAATTTGGTAAGTAGCATCGTTCTATTGCATAGACCTACTAGGGAAGGAAATTTGAAAATTATAACCCTAATATAAGGTTTAATATAAGGTTATCTAAGGATTAAGAGTTAGTATAGAAGTCCGTGGTTTTTTTTTAATTAGAAACATGTAGCTTTATTCATGGGATGTACATTAAAAATGAGTAGATACGTATTTAAGCATTTCTGGATATTCTACCTCAAATGGGGTGAAATACACATCAATGTATGTAACTTTCAAGCGAGAAAAGTTGCGGGCAACAGCTAGTTTCTTTATTATCGTCTTGAGTATAATTCACGGTCGTCGAACACGACCGTGAATTAATTATTATAATATTTGTAGGAGATACTTATCAAAATGGCGTATCATTATTGCACCAGTGGTCTACTACTTTCTTCCTTAAATCGTATGTACTTGACGACTTCCGTGGTCGAGGAGTGTGAACACCGGATTTTATGGGTATGCCACCCTGAGGTCCCGAGTTCGATTCTCGGTCGAGTCGATGTAGAAAAAGTTCATTGGTTTTCCATGTTGTCTTGGGTTTTGGTGTTTGTGGAACCGTCGTTATTTCTGATGTTCCACAACATAAGTGTGCTTTAGCTACTTACATCAGGATCAGAGTAATATATCTGACGTTGTCCAATATTTATCTACCTAGGTATTTAACCATTTATTAAACTTGCCAGATACATTGAAAAGGAAAATTA
Organism: Vanessa cardui; assembly: GCF_905220365.1. Classification (NCBI taxonomy): domain Eukaryota; kingdom Metazoa; phylum Arthropoda; class Insecta; order Lepidoptera; family Nymphalidae; genus Vanessa; species Vanessa cardui. The sequence goes on along the minus strand of NC_061125.1, from coordinate 15,009,351 downwards.
CGAGTATTTTGAAAATAATGAAAAGATCGCGAATGTAACTTATACTAATGCATAATCCTGTATCTGCCATATTTTTTAACGAGAGAAAGTCTAGGATGTTTCTATAATGATGATGTATATGTATATAGCTATGTTTGCGGGTATACATTACATACATAGCTGGAGAGCAATTTACAAAAGTAGTCACGTACTCGTCAGCCGACAGGGACGCTCAGAGCGTTCATGTGGAAAATTTATGACAGTACATTACAGATGTACACATGTTTAAACTATAACTCTAATTATTTACTTTGGGATTAGACCAATTTAAATTAACCAATTTAAATGTCTGATAGTGTGACACGCCTTATGCTATGTATTTATTTGCTTCAAGTGATAGGACTTTTGACGTAAGAAAAAGACAGATGTTATAGGATGAAGCAACAAAAAATTAATACAACATCCTGTGTATTAATTTTTTGTTGCTTCATCAATGTATTCTTGGAGCTGCAGATATCCATGGGTCGTAGTCACTTTCCATCGGGTGAGCCTCCTGCTCGTTTGCCACCTATCACAAATTAATCCGCGCGTATTAGATATAATATTTAGATTCCTAACTTCAATTTAAATTCTTTTTTTAATATATTTAGTTTTTTCATAAGAGACTAATTTTAGAACGATAATGAAAAATATTTCTTTCCACGCAAAGGTAACCTTCAAATAGTAAGTACAAGTATGTCGTCCATGTACATAGTAAGTACTAGGACGATGCCTTCGTTATCTTTAATTGTACTCGCTCCGTTCGCTTCTGGGCTATTAATGACAAATAGAAGAAGATCTAAGGTCTTCTGTCTGATATCTACGTTGATCTACATCCTTGACATAATAGCTAGCCGGGGGACGAAGGATCTGTCTTTCCATGTTCCTCGCAAAGCACACCTCTAACGTATATCATGCGGTATCCTAGACCGCGCCATATTGACAAACACATAGGCATCGCTTAGCACTCGAACATATAAAGGTAATCTAAAAAACAACTAATGATCACTACCCACGTAAGGCAGACTATTCTCTCCCTGACTCCGAAGAAAAACAGGATAGTTCCGACGATAGGCGTACTGTTCCTCGTCGAAATTGTGGAATCACGCCCTTAACCCTTCGGGTGCCTGGTGGGTGAAACTTACATGGCGTGCCTGGTGGGTCTGTGGGACCCGGTAACCAAATGCTTGTTTTTTACTTATTTTATTAGTCAGAACGCCAAATAATGTGTTTATATTTATTTAAGAGCTGTTTAGCTATATGAATGAAAAATAAAATTAAACTAAAGTTCTTCTATAAAGTTATATGAAAAAAATTAAAAAGTCTCTAATTTACGTAATAAAAATAAACACTTATGTTTAAATCGACAATATTAATTTTTTTAATTGAGGTCAACAATCAAACTTTACATTAATTTAAGGCACTAATTAATCAACTTACAAACTTTTATATTTTGATATAAAAGTAACAAAGGTATTGCTTGTAACTAATTTGTATTTATGTGACAATTTTCACAATCAAAAATTGCGTGTTCCAAGCAAATATGACTTGTGCAAGACACCTAGATGTATTTAGACTTGTGATCTTTTTTGTTAGGACATACATAACAACGCTTTTTCGTACCAGCATTATGTTTTTTGGGTGGTGGCTCTGAGGGTTCCCCTAAATGAGAGCTGATTCTCTTACGTAAAGTAATATAAGATTTTGCATCTTACAACTATAACGTCGTTCAGTCTGATGTAGAGCAGTCAATACTATGCCCATTTTTTATGAAGTTCCTTCTAGTATGCGAATTGTTTAACATATGAATAACGTATACATTGCATTTATGCCAGTAGTGTTGAGAATCCAGTAACAATAATCAAGGCCTTTATATATTGATCTGTGACCAAAATTACTTAATGGCTGGGACATATAAATCACTTTTGATATATACATATATGATATCCCTGTTATTTGGTTCGTTATAGACTTTTACTTCTTCCTTGTCAACATCAGAATTATGTATCTGACTCACTTTCAACAAAAACTAAATTCTGATCTTCATTTTCTTAAAAATTTGTCTCTAAAGCTTGGCGAATTTCATCATTTATTAATCGTCCAGTCATTATAACTGCATCAATATTTTTTCCATAAATAATTTACAACCCAATATAAATTAAAGAGACAAAACAAAAATAATAGCTTAAAGATTAAAAGTTACGCCGCGTGCCTGGTCGGGTCCCTGAGACCCAAGCGCACATAAAATGCGTGTTGTTCGGATGGGTGTACATTGTGGACAGCGGGAGAGTAGTCAAAATAGCCGTTAGTTTATATCGCGAAGCTACTCGGGAGTGCAGCGGGTTTGCTACGAAAATTTAAAAGTTATCGTTGATTTTTTGAAGTGACGGGTCTGTCAGACCCACCAGGCACCCGAAGGGTTAAACCAATCAAGTGAATTTGAAATCAAGCCTCAAGATTTTTGCATACACATCAGCCGATACTCGTTGTACTCTATAAAATTACTGACCCAACGCAGGTGAAGGAACTCGAAATTAGTATTTTCATTAAATTTATTTGGTCTCTGAATTATAGCTTTTCAATTCAAATTATTTATAGTCTTCTAATCTCTTCAATAACGTTTTGTCAAAAAAATGCACGTGGGTTATAAGCTTGCTGCTTAATAAGGCATAAAGCATATTATGTATATGATAATTATAATATTTATTTCTGTCTGTACATAAGGTGGGCCAATGTATTCAATAATCGATAAAGAATAAAACGTCATCAATCATAACATCCCTGTATTATGATTCATTTTATTCTATATCGTGTGTCTTTGTTTTATTATATATTTAGACCGGGAGATGAGGACACAAAATATTTGTTAATTTGTCCCAGTATGGCGGTACAAATCGTTCGAATTACGAATAAAATCTTAGGATTTTGAAAAAAATATTGTTTACATTCGCCGCCTCCCACAGGTATGGCATTATCTGACTTCTATTTATGATCATACAGGGAACTGTTAAAAAAAATTCAGGGTGGTACTAATCGTTTGGCGAAAAAAAAAATATTACTCCTTTGCAGTGGTATGGCGGCCATTGGGAACTGTCGGAAAAGTATGTCAAGGTGATTTTCGTGAATGGCTACTCGACGATAATTAGCTATCCAAAAATTAGCCTGGTACAAATTGTTGAATTGTTTTATTAAAATTAATGTATTCGCGACGGTATGGCGGGCTGTAAGCCACACCCGAGAAGTATGGCATTACGCTACCGCCTATTCCTTTTTTTTTCGACTATCTGAAAATTCAAGCATTTTTGTGGAACAAATCGTTCGACACACGTTATTTTTCCGACGCGTTCGATTAAAGCCCACGCCATTGGGCCGCCGGTGCGAGTGCCACGACCATCATTTTCCTTTTTGCCTTTACGAAATTAGACCCCTGAAGAACCGCCATACTGTACATAACCGCCATACATGTATAATTGTTTGTCAGGGGACAATACTCAAGAATATGAAGTGATACATCACTATTTATATATGTACCCACAAAATGTCTCGACGTTAACTTAAGTCCGTTCAACATAGTTTGCGATATACCTTGCAATTTGAGTGAGTAGTTTTGAAGTATAACAAGATTAATAAGCAAGTGGGGTTTGGGGTAAAATTAACTTGTACATAACAACAGATACATCGCTTTGATCGTTCGTAATTATTCTATAATATTTGTACTTCTGATTTTTTGATGAAATATTTAATTCTAATAGTAATTAATATTTTCTTGGTGGTAGAGCTTTGTGCAAGCCCGCCCTACCACCCACTTATCAGATATTCTACCGCTAAACAACAGTACGCAGTATTGTTGTGTTCCGGTTTGAAGGGTTAGTGAACCAGTGTAACTACAGGCACAAGGGACATAGTATCTTGATTCCCAAGGTTGGTGGTGCATTGATGATGTAAGGAATAGTTAATATGTCTTACAGCGTCATTGTCTATGGGTGATGGTGACCACTTACTATCAGATGGTCCATATGCTCGTCCGCCAACATAAAAAAAAAACACTAAATCAGTTATAATTTTCACATGTGTAACATAAATTGAATCAATTTATACCAATCTTTACGACGTTCTATCGGTTAATAAAATTGTAGTAGTAATCTAATTAATACCATAAAAAAAAAACAATATAATACGAGATATCATGGTTATTAATTTATAACTATAAATACTGTTTTTATCTAACAGCTACACGTCCCTGCTTCTCTCGGATATAACAAGGCTGTACGTAAAACGTTTATATTAAAGGACTAGCGACCCGCCCCGACTTCCCCCGAGTAATTTGTTAATAAAGAAAAGGATATGATATAACTATAATTTGTACCCTGTATAACTCAGAAATAGAGTAGATTATTAGTATAGATTACCTATTCTGAATGTATTCAAACTGCCACATATGTAGAAATTATGATTGGAACTATGGAAGATAAAAGAAGGTTGATCAGTGTTATATTATAATTAAAGAAAATTGAATCAAGCCCCACCGCCCAAGGGTGTAATACTGTAAAGGGCCATATTGATCTATATTAAGTGCAAAAGACATGGACATATACCATCCTAGACATTTTTGTAGACCATCTTGAGGTGAACAATATTGCACCACTTTTATCGAACATTTGCAATGATAGCGCAAGAAAAGCTGTTTATTTACGATATTCTATTCGAAATACCTCTAAAATTATCATCATTTATCAACTATATTGTGCATGTATTATACATATACATATTCTTCTTGAAACACTCTCTCCATTTAAAAAAAAAAAAGCAGAATTCGTTGTGCAGTTTTAAAGATCTAAGTATTCAAAGAGAGAGGCAGACAGCGATAAGCGACTTTCTTTTCAACCGACTTCCAAAAGGAGGAGGTTATCAATTCGTCTGTATTTTTTTTTTTTTTTTTTTTTTTTTATGTTTGTTACCTCATAACTTTTCACTGGGTGGACCGATTTTGATAATTTTTTTTTTGTTTGAAAGGTAGTGCTTCCCGTGGGGTCCCATTTATTTTTTATTTTTTTCCGATGATGGTATCCATATGAAAACGACATAAGTCTTAAATTTGCATTATGTATATGCGGGACAAATAGGTGAATAACTGAAAATCACGTTAACCAATTTTGATAATTCTTTTTTTATTATAAAATATATACTTCAAGGGTAATTTGGTGAAAGTTTGGTAAGGTTCTGAGCACAGGATCCATGACAAAGTAACGGAACGGAAGGGAACGGAACAATTCTGAGGAGCACGTTAGCGATACTCAGTCGAATCTTTTATTTATAGGTTATTTGGATATTTGAGTCACCTTCCGTAATGTGGTTATGTTTATGTAATTATCATAGTCGAATATTATAATCAACTAGCTACCCACCCCGGCTTCGCACGGGTGCAATACTGATACTAAATATACTACAGAATTTGTTTATTTACGACATCACATCGCAAACTTCTAAAATTATCAGTGTTTCTTTACTATATTGTTCATGTATTATATACACAAACCTTCCCCTTGAATCACACTATCTTTTAAAAAAAAACCGCATCAAAATCCGTTGCGCAGATTTAAAGATATAGGGACAGAGAAAGCGACTTTGTTTTATACTATGTAGTGATGGAACTCCTATACGGCTCGCAGTTAGGGTGCGATATGGGGCAGAATTTCTTACTATCTTTAATCAAATTTTGTATATGTGATACGATGTCATATGATGTACGAAATATAGTTGGTCTTTTTCAAAGTTTTTTTGCTGAGTTCGATTACAGCTCTTTCGAGGGATCCTTGTAGTTTACGCCGCGTGACGTATTAAATCCGCATTTTCGAAAGTCTATTTTTGCTTTATTCGCAAGTTTCCTTTGAAATTGTCCTCGAAGTAGTTTCTGACTCATATAAACGGAACGCTAAATCTATCCATATTAAAAAAAATTAGTTAGTCAACATCAGCTTCACTTAAAATCAAAAAATAAATAAAAATTTTAACAAAAAGAAAAACCGACTTCAAACAAAACACTATTTTAAAACAAATGAATATGCACGAAAAAGTAATAAAAATAATTGCGTATTCAACATATTTTTTAGAGTCTTCCTAAGTTAAATGAAATGAAAAATATTAGACTACTTAAAAGTCGATTAACGATTATATCATGTAGTTATAATTATTGTTATATTTGGAGTCGGTGTCAGCCAATAAAACCCTACAGTATATCTATCAAAAAACAATACGAGAATGCTTTAACAAATATGTTTTTTACAAATTAGCTTTTACACAATAATATACTGGATCAATCAAGGGGCTCGTATCGCTTCTTTCTTTTGATTGTTGGGGCAAGGGCACCGTGGCTGACACCGGCTCCAAATATACCAATAACTATAACTACATGATATAATCGTTAATCGACTTTTAAGTAGTCTAATATTTTTCATTTCATTTAACTTAGGAAGACTCTAAAAAATATGTTGAATACGCAATTATTTTTATTACTTTTTCGTGCATATTCATTTGTTTTAAAATAGTGTTTTGTTTGAAGTCGGTTTTTCTTTTTGTTAAAATTTTTATTTTATACTATGTAGTGAAATATAGCAAGCTATTAGTAAATTTAAATTTCGTTTACCTTTATTGAGCTCAGATGGCCCAGTGGTTAGAACACTTGCACCTTAACCGATGATTACGGGTTCAAACCCAGGCAAGAACCACTACATATATGTGCTTAATTTGTGTTTATAATTCATCTCGTGCTCGGCGGTGAAGGAATACATCTTGAGGAAACCTGCATCTGTCCAATTTCATCGAAATTCTGGCACATGTGCACTCCACCAACCCGCATTGGAACAGCGTGTTGAAATATGTTCCAAACACTCTCCTTAATGGAAGAGGAGGCCTTCCCAGCAGTGGGAAATTTACAGGCTGTTTTGCTTTATCATTATAACTCGGGTTAGAATAGGGTATGTATGCAGCTGTCATAATTAGTATTAATCTCAGCAACTACCGCATGTATTCGGCGCGGCGGAGTGAAATAGGAATAATAAATTCCGCTTGAGGTTGCAGAGACGCAAACAGAATTGCAATGAACGTCGAATGCTATAGTTTATATTTTGAAATTGCAAACTTATTTCATAAATATTTATACGTGCGATATCATTTCCACATATCTGCTTTGACATATATTTAAGTATCAGCTTGTAAGTGAATTAGAGCTGGGTTTTGATGATCTCCAAGATTTCAGGCTCGACGCTCGAGGCTTAAAAGATAGAATGTGGCCGTTGACACGTCCTTACGTGTCAACGGCCCCAAAGCCCCCACCTTGGGGGCTTCATGTTTTCTCTGAAGAGGACGGCAGTTCTAGCGAGATTGCAGGGGTCGAGATCACCTTCACCTTCAGATTAGTGCTTCACCGGCCATGAGCGGAGGAGCGGAGCACCAAAGGGCCGATCCGAGGAGGGCCATAAAAGTAGTTTTAGTGGGAAGGATTTCCATATAATCCAGTATCCTTCCCAGAAGAACAGGTACCTTTGTGTAGGCTTCCAATGCATGAAAAAAGATCCAATCGTTAAAGAGAGGGGAGCAGTTATACTATCACGCTGCTTCGATACTGATGAATATGTTTCGGGGTGAAACATTTTCATACAAGACATTTAAATTTCCTAACGATGTATTGCCTCACAAAGTGACTTATAAAGATCAATTGAGCCCACGAATTCAGTAGTATTAGTGAGGATTAGTATTTAAACCCTCAATTAACCCTTTCATATATAATAATTCATGTTTATTGTTTAACTTTCACGCGAGAATAGTCGTGGGCAAATGCTAGTTTTATTTAAAAATTAAAGTGTTGATTTTGATGGTTGTTCGTAAATAAATAAATGAATATCCTTAAATGTTTGCAGCAGTGTTATGTATAGTATTCGTGTTATCTAGACATATAATAAAATTGGAGTGTTTGTTTGTAATATTAAAATAGCCCATTTTACTCCATGGATATGTATACACGTACAATAATATTTTTGTTTTGTTAAATTCAGACGCGACAAGGTCGCGGGCACAGCTTGTTTTAAAATAAAGCAGCTATGATGAGGGGAAAACTTTGAGCGGCGTGGCAACACTGGCAAAGTTCAGTCATTTTAATGAGCGAATTCACATTGTACGCTAGTTTTTAGTCCGTAATTACGCTTCACAAGAAACTCGTGGTGTGGCCGGTTAGTCAGAAAGTGTTGATGTTTCAAACTGTTGAAAATTATGCGCCTTCAAGTTTTGAGGATTTTTTTCGATTTTTTTTAACATTCTTGCTCGCCTTTGAAAACTGGTTAAAGTATTATGTTACGTTAAGAAGCGGAAAATTAATATTAAATATTAATATTCGGTAAAACTTTTCAGTTTTAATGATTCATTTATTTTAGTTACAAAGTAATTAGTAACCTGAAGGGAAACGTTTTTCTTTTTCAGGTCAGGTTTAGGTCATAAAATATTTCAGATGTTGGTATAGTAATTTATAATAATTATTTCCTTTACTATGATAATGACCTCAGTGGCCTATCTCAGCCTGAAGACTAGTTAATGGAGAGGTTGTAATGCACATACACAGATGCACTCAAATTCCCTAAGTGGCACTATCCCGATGGGACGGCAATTCGACAAGATCTGTAAGAATTTCCGGCGAAAAATCTTTTTGCGCTTTTCGAGACGTGCGAGAACTTGCAACTCGTATGTAATTACTGAAATTTTACGGATAAAATAATATAACATATCTTTAGTTGCTCGATCCGTGATTTGAACCAAGGGCCTCGATATTTGCAGGATAAAAATCTCCTTAATCAAATCTAAAATCAAATAATTTTCTTTCAAGTAAACTGCACAATGAAGCTGTTTTGAATCGTCGACATTTAAATACTACCATCGTTTCGGAAAGCGGCCTCCAGCCAGAACACTCGCATGATTGCTCTTTTCAAACAAACAGATTTACAATGCTGTTTTTTTATCAATAATTAGTGTCCTGTGATGGAATTAAGCATGCACAAGTTTTAAAAACAGAAAATACGTTTATATATAATATGATTTTATTTTTATAATTTTTTAAATAGTCCATTTTATTCTTTCGTCATATTGATTTATTGTGTAACGGTTTACATAACTCAAGTTTAAAACTATTCAGCTCTTCGGTGGTCGGCATTTCGCTTTTAAATGGTATTACTTTAATTTTGCTTTTGACCAGTCGACCGATTTTCATCAAAGCCTGTAAGTATATATTAATATAAATATTTTCTTTGCTCGTCAATCACTTGAAAGCTAATGAACATATATATACGAATACGAGACGGAATCCCTACCCTATCATCCCTAAATGTTTATAATTTGTTACTTCCTGAGTTCATTTGATACTGGGTAGTATTTATTGATTTTGTACCCTTTTAGATGTCATATAAATGGTATCCACAATCATATAACGTAAATTATTATCACCTACTTCTTTATTTCATTGAATTCGTAATATATATTTAAGATTTAGGTACGATTTTACTTGTCATTTTTTTCATTGTTTTATATCATCAATTTTAAAATATAAATATATATATAAATTTAATAAGTCAATTGTTATAACTTTCTGGGTCAGTGAACTGTTATTATAGACTTTATAACAATGATATCATTTGTGTCTGATGTAGTGTCCGGAAGAGCTAAGAATATACTTACAGACTTAGCAGGCACTGGCAAGGCAGGCTTGACGTAAGCTTGTGGACATTTTAGAAGAGTATTTAGTGGAATCACCATCTTTAGCATATCAAATGGTGAGATTGCTGATATCATTTCTAGAGATAAAAAAATAAATTAGTAGAAGTCCATGAATTTATGACTGTCTTCACTAATAAAAAAAATGTTACCAGGATAAATTCGATCTAAATATTGTTCCGAACATGAAAATACAGGTTTAATTGTTGGATAAAAACGACCCGACATTTCCCATATTCCTGAAATCGGTCCATTTCTCTCTCCTTCGACATAGAAAATAACCATATCACAGGTGTCTATAGCAAATCCTGTCAATATATTATTTACATCATCTGTATTGTGAAATTTTTCATTGACTTCTGTTATTTCATTTAAAATAACTTTAAATGCATCTGAATTAACCGTTGAACAATACATCCTTGAGTAACTTGGAACAATATCTCGTGGTCTACATCCAACTAATCCTATGGACACATCAATTGTCATATGTGCGTCCAAGATAATTGATGGTTGAATTATAATATCAGGCGTTTCAGATATTTTTACAGCATTGATATCGTTAGTAGAATTAGCCATTCGATCAGGCTTATGTCTTGAAATTTGAGGTGGAAAAAGAGAAAACTCTCCTGATATAATCGTGCTATTCTTTTTCGCAATTATACTGGCATCAATCTTAGTTACAGCAATTAGTATATCTTCGCTGTAACTGCTTGTATTAGATGGTAATTTCATATCAAATTTGTGATCATTTTTATCGTTTCCAAAAAGTTTTTGATGGCTATGTACTATTTCAGCATTTCGCAATCCACGAATCTGAAATAAATTTGGTTATTATGACATATTTATTTCAAACATCTCGTCCGTGTACAGACACACATAAGTATAAAAAATATATTCGGATTATTATAGTAGATACTTTTCTCTAATTCTGAATAAATAACTAACATTACAATAAAAGTAAAAGTAGAAATTAGCTTTTAAATATTGGCAAGATACTTTATTTGTTTGAAGGAAAAAATTGGACCTTATTTGAACACACTGAATTTCGTCACAAAAAAGATTTTTCTCGATGTTTTTCTTCAACATCTAGTTACGAAATTATAAACATAAATTTCCTTAACACCAGTAATGATTGTTCGTTAAAAATATATAAGTAAAAATTAATATAATAATAATCACAAATTATATATGATAAAAATGATCACAAATTAATAAAACCTGAATTTCGAATGGATTGTCTAAAAACGTTGCTGTGATTTCAGAAGCGTTTGTAAGTTGTAGAGGTATGATGTGATGATCATTAAAATCAATAAGATTTCCCGTTTTTATATTTTGTTTTTCTGAATCATGTTCTTCGCCATTTACCCTCCATCGCGTATATATCTGTGTTATTCTGTAAAAATATTTATGTTAACATTTACGAAAATTAAATAATCACCATATATTGCTTAGAACCTAACCTTGCCTTTCTAAACTTTGGTAATGGTGCATCGTATAGCTGACCAATGTTAACAAATATGATCGGCAAATCATCTTGCGCTGGGAGGTTATTGGTGCTGATCAATACTATAATATCACTTTGATCGTTTGGACGTTCTCCAGAATATCCGAAAGTGGAAATTCTTCCAGTACCTAATGAGAGTGATCAGAAATTTAATTTCAAAATTCGAAATCGAAACGAAAAATCTCGCAACCTTTTTTTTAAAAAAGGAATGATATCCTACAGGGAATATTGATGATCGATTCAATATATTTTAAATATTACTTAAATTATTATTAAAAAGGCCCTTCACAGACTTATTATAGACTCAAGTGGTCCATTGACGTACTTGAAACAACCCAAGAGGACGGCTTGACTAAAATAATTAAGAATCTTTTAGTAATCATTTTAGTATTAACAATTCTGATATATTCATATACATTAGTGAATTATTTCATAAGCAATTAATACTATCTTCAGAGAAATAAGTGTTAATTTAAAGGGGCTGTGCGAGTCCATTTGGGTAGGTTCATCCAGTTAATAAGATAAAAATCAAAATATATTTTATTTAAGTGGCCTTTGACAAAAACACTTTAGTATCACTGTTTTAAATATTGTATTAAATGTAAAGATAACACCAGCTCGGAATGAAGAATCAATAAGAAACTTAGTAAATATCATGATATTGTCTATCGCTATTTTATGGTGTATTGAGTACAGTTGTGTTCGGACCAGAAGAGAGCCAATGTAACTACTGTACAATGTACTTAGTAGTAGGGCTTTGTGCAAGCCCGCCTGGGTAGGTACAACCCAGTCATCAGATATTCTACTGCTAAACAACAGTACGGAGTATTTTTGTGTTCCGGTTTGAAGGGTGAGTGAGCCAGTTTAACTATAGGCACAAGGGACATAGCATCTTAGTTGCCAAGGTTGGTGGCGGATGCACTATGTAAGGAATAGTTAATATTTCTTACAGCGTCATTGTCTATGGGTGATGGTGACCACTAACCATCTGGTGGTTCATATGCTCGTCCGCCAACATATTCCATAAAAAAACTACCACTATCACGTGGTCGATTTGCTAGTCTACCAATGACATATTAAAAAGGTTACAACCAGCAATAATCGCGTCTCCCGATAAGCTTATCATAAATTTTTCTTTTTGTACGTCAGCGATTTTCTTCTTTTCTTTATCCTTATCCTTTGTTACTTTAGATTCTCTTCTGTTTTTTGATTTTATAAACTCATCTGACGGTACTTCCACTTCTTCTTTGATTGGTAAATTTTCTTTTAAAATAGCTTCTCTTACCTTAAACAAAACTGTGTCTTGATGTCTTTTATCTGGAACAGTAATTAAGTAAAAAGTAAAATAATAGTTTCATTGAATCTCTCAGTTCTGCTGGGAGCTAAATCCACCACGATGCTTCAAAGCGAGATTATATCCTCTACGCAAAAGATATATCGAAATTCTTAAAAATATCGTAAGGAAACCTTCTTAACATTTTTATAAGCTATATATACAAATTAAGCGGGCAATAATTACAGATCTTACTGTGGTTTGGATCAGGAATTTTTGATTGGGTATAAAACCGATTACTGCCGATTTATACAACCAATAGATATAGTTCCCTATCTCGACATTCGACGCTATTCGTCGCTATATTTTCTCACGTCAGTTTAATTCGAAAAAGCAAGTGCATGTAAATCGACGTGTCAAATTGACGAATATATTAGATCACATGAAATTACAAGCTATAATGTTTGTGTAAAGATCATATTCAAATAAGAAATACATATTGATAATTTGGGATAGCGTACTTAATTCGGATGTGATCGGTTTTACGAATTTTGCCGATGCGGCATCTAAGTTGTGTCGTACTATACTTAATAATAATTCTTATGATTACTTGTAATTGAATAAGTGCTGTTTAAATTGGCCAACGTACCTATAACATTAGAGGGTGTATTGAAGGTTCCATCTAAACAGGAAGCTGGTATATGGGGTTCTGTGACGTTCCAAATCATGTCTTGTACAAATGTTTCAAATGTATATTCTCCTTCCAATACCGGAGCAAAATAACGCTGATCCCCAAATTTTAGGGAAGGGAGAAACGCTTCTATGTTCTTATCGTTCTTGGCACTAAATAAAGAATATTGCGTATCAGAGAGACTAATATAATAAATTTCTAATGACCCAAAATAAATGTACAAGTACATGGATCACCTGTTGGTGTGCTCACCAACGCCCATAGACAATCAAGTTGTAAGAAATATTAACCATTTCTTAAGTTATATCGGCAAAGCGCCACCAACCTTGGGAACTAAGATGTTCTATCCCTTGTGCCTTTAATTACACTGGCTCACTCACCCTTCAAATCAGAATCCAACAATACTGAGAACTGCTGCTTGGTGATAGAATACACAAGCGTAAAGATTCCTTCTTATTACTGTTTAAAGAACAAGAGATGGTAAGTCTCTCAAATATTATTATATTTAAACAAGTCGTAACTTAAAAACGATTGATTACTACTAGGTATTTAATAACTAACTGTTGCCCGCGGCTTAGCTCGCGTAGAATATTAATATATTTACTAATTAACTTATATTATTACGTTGATGATTGGTATACTAAGAGGCCTTACCTCTTTGTTTCCAAACAGTTGCACGTCCTTTCTCAGGCTTTAGACTATTTGTATGTGAGCTGAGATGGCCCAGTGGTTAGAACCCGTGCATCTTAATCGATGATTTCGAGTTCAAACCCAGGCAAGCACCACTATATATATGTGCTTAATTTGTGTTTCACTAAATATCGTGAGGAAACCTGCATGTGTCTAATTTCATCAAAATTCTGTCACATGTGCATTCCACCAACCCTCATTGGAACAGCGTTGAGGATTATGTTCCAAACCCTCTCCTTAATGGAAGAGGAGGTCTTAGCCCAGCAGTGGGTAATTTACAAGCTGTTACTAGACTATTTGTATACCAATTTTCATTTAAATCGATTCAGTAGTTTTGGCGTGAAAGCGAGACTTCAATGGTTGAACATCAGAACTATGAAATTCACATAAAAAATCAATGCCATTTTATTGGACCAAGTCACTTCGAGATTTTTCTTTCTAAAGAGTATGTTTTCATTTTCAAACTACTGGAAAATGATAACAAATTATTGTACTATAAATAATTCTGATACCCACTTGTTACTAAGAGCGTTAAGTCCCATAGTACAATTAATTACAACCAAGTGATTCATTAAGTCAAGCACTCTGACTGGAAAAGCGTGTCGAATTGAAAATGCGAACCAACGCCTCTCCAAAAACTGCCACGTCCGCACATAGCCGTATTGAGCTCCACACCAGATCTGTTATATTATTGATTGTTCACACTATATAAGCTAAAACTCATATTTTGAAGGATTTTTTCTTCTTTTCTTCGATTTCCTATATTTTCTACCAAAATTTTATGTAAATATGTTTTTTTTTTATGGTATACGTTGGCGGACGAGCATATGGGCCACCTGATGGTAAGTGGTCACCATCACCCATAGACAATGACGCTGTAAGAAATATTAATTATTCCTTACATCATCAATGCCATGCCACCAACCTTGGGAACTAAGATGTTATGTCCCTTGTGCCTGTAGTTACACTGGCTCACTTACCCTTCAAACCGGAACACAACAATACTGAGTACTGTTATTTGGCGGTAGAATAACTCAGTGGGTGGTACCTACCCAGACGGGCTTGCCACAAAGCCCTACCACCAAGTAAAAAAATATCATAACATACATATATTAAACAATTTTCAATTTAGTTGTATTTCTTTGTATTACCGAGATCTTTATATATAATCTAAAGTTACTTACGATTAGACACTTTTTACTACTTAAGATTAGACAACATTACAACTATTCAAGCCTTGCTCGATTAAAGTTCTTACCTTTGCGATGTGAGGCCATATTAGTATGTCTAACTCAAAAGTTTGGTCTGCGTATAATTGGTATTGTATCTTTAAAGCTTGATGGCAGGGACCGAGATCCAACCATCCTTCAATACAGTCGTGCCAGACGTCCATACCAAGAATTTCAATACCAAAGGTCAGTGTGAATGTACTTTTAGAAAACATTGTTAAGTCAATGACATTTTTGTGTTGTGTACCCTTGCTCATAACTCGAAAATTATATGTTAAACACTATATAAACGATTATATGATAAATATTTGTTTGATATATCTGTCAGGCGTGAAATATGTTTTACCTTTTTGGATAATTCATTTGACTTAAGAGATAATGAGTTTCTATTATAATGTTGGATTACAAGTTGTTGAACTCGGTTTTAATTTATATTTAAACCGAAATTTGATCTTAAAAAATATTGTTGTAAAGTTGTGTAATTTTTAGGTTTAAATATCGGAGCTGATTCGTACCTCAAATAGAGATATGTGGATATAATTAAAAAATGGGTAGATTATTATTGTACATATTTTGTTTTATAAGGTACAAATTCCTTTTTATAAGGTAATGGTGTTTGTAATATATTATGTTAGATTCCAATATATACATGACATAACTACAATTGTTTATCTATATTATATTTATTTAGAAATTTTCTTAAAGTTATACAAACAAATGCGTTAAAAAATCAATGATTTAAAATAAAATACACATTTTCAGTTGCAGGTTTCGTTGATCCGCCTCTTATTTAAAAAAAAAAGCTGTAAATATTTAATGGGAATGAAAATGTATACATAACTTATTATTAACAAAACAAAATTACTTTTATAACAAATTTATTACAATGATATAAACTAATAATCATTACTTCAATCAATTTCTGGTTTTCTAATATTATTACAAAAACAGTAAAACAATGATACGCCTGACCGCATTTCGCGCCCCCTCCCGCCAAAATGAGAACGAATTTTAAAAGCCATCTGTCAGCTTGACGCATGACGTTCGGAAAGTCACACTAATTCTCCTTATACTATTATTATATTTTTAGTTTATAGTCAAAAAGTTTCTATAACAGTTCTTTTAGCTTACAGCAATAAAAAATTATGAAATTATTTAAATAAGTAACCACGGATTTTCAAATAAAAGTAGAAAATTTGTTCCAAATTTGTACTGATTTTTTTACCTGTTTTTACAGCTTTTATTTTCAAAGAGGACTGATAATATTTCAACCACTACGAGTCCGTAAACTTGAAATATCCTACACTAATATATTATGTATATTAACAGTTGAACTTAAATAAAGAGGATTACAATTAAGCACCGGACTATTGCTCATTGTAATTAATTAAATGGACAAATATCTGACGCAAGTACATAATGAAAATATCTGGAATACCTACTTTATTAGACCTCGTAAACGCGCAATGTTAGTTATTTCATTTATATAATTTGTTTATGAGAACTTTGTGTGAGTTATTGTGTCTATTATTAATTTTTAAACCTTAAATATTATTAATATATATTTATCTTACGTGTCTTACACAGACACATTGTTACCGTCACAGCTGCAAGTAGTATAATTAAAAATCTGTGCTGGGTTTTGGATTCCAACTTGGAAGCCGAATGATGCATTTGGCACACGATTGCAAACATATGTAAATATTTTATTTCTTGTTTGTATTTTAAATTATGTAATATACATTACATACACTTTAAAGGTGTGTATATTGTTTTTGTAATATGTTCGTGCCTCAATCCTACTTATCTATCTATATTATCCAACTCAATAGTTTTTACATAGTCACACTATAGCCACAGAACTTAGAGTGCGAGTCACAAAGAAAAGATCACTTTTAACTCTCAAACTTGCATAATGAACATTAACTTTTGAACAATTTTAATTAAACATGCATGTCTTGGAATTCCTGTTATGAGTAAAGTCGAGACTACATCGAGTATTGTGCGAAACAAGTCTTGTGATACTAGAATTTATAATTATATGGATTTTTCCTGGAGTTTGAGTTGTTGAAGTTTAAAACTAGCAAATATAAAATTTCACCAAAATGTCTCTTCCTTGGAATGTTGCTTTCCACTATAGTGCTCTGATGAGTTATATGTAGATTTATGCGATTGATTTGATTGACTTTAAAATGATTCTGAGAACCAATAGGTCTGACCATTTTAGGATATTGATTGTAAATATTCCTGCCCATATTGGGTCCATAAGGAATTCCTTCTTCTCATTCTTTCTTTGCATAATCCCAGACCAGACAGAAAGACCCACTGCTGTGAGATGTCCGTTCAAGGCCAGTGAGTTGTTTAAAACATTTTTATTTTTCTTAATTTACTTTTTGCCTAATTTAGTATAGATAAATTTGAGTTATTTTATGCGTCTCAAAGTAGAGTGGTTAATATCGTCACTTAAAGAAATAAATCTTATGCGCCCGTCAGGCGAACTTTTCCTCTCTTTCTCTTCCTGAAGGGAAACAGTTCTATCTATTATAAACCTATTAATATAACATTATTTTAATTTATTTTTTGTTAATTTTATAATGCACATGGTAGTGTAACAATTTTATTTCTTGGGTATTTTGGCATTTTCAAACGTTTTTTAGTTTGTTACATTGTGTTTGATATTTAATACTGGTCTTATTTTTTATGTGTACGTTTCTACAAATTTTCTACGGAGGTAAAATTTCTACTTTTTTTTGTACGTTGGGCTAATCTGAACTAATGATCTTATTCTAAATGTGTTTTCAATGCTTGAAAGCTACTCTATTTCTGAGTTCTATAGAGTACAAATTATAGTTATATCATATGCTTTTCTTTATTAACAAATTACACGGGGTGAAGTCGGGGCGGGTCGCTAATCCTTCAATATAAATGTTTTACGTACAGTCTTGTTATATCCGAGAGAAGCAGGGACGTGTATCTGTTAGATAAAAACAATATTTATAGTTACAAATTTATTAACATAATATCAAACCTATTTTCATAAATATGTTTTTATTTTATTACAATGCTCCTTTGTGAGAACAATTATAGGGTTTTACAGCATGCTATTTAAACTACAAATATATATAAAAATGCTACTTTAAGACAAGAACACGATAAGACTGTCGCGTCTAAAAAACGGGAGAAGGCTCAAGAACAAGAAAGTGTAGAGTACTGTGTATATTTTGATCCATTTTGATTTTGAAAAATGTTTCTATACATGACATCGCATTAGTAACCTCTGATATTATTAGTAATAGATAATAACTATATATATGCATTTATTACACAAACAAATCCTTTTGCATCTTTCTATTTAAAAAAAAAAAAAACAGTATGAGAATCCGTTACGCAGTTTTAAAAATATAAGCATACAGGGACAGATAGACAACGGGAAGCGACTCTGTTTTATAATATGTAGTACAAAAAATTATAACTGATTTGTGGATTGAACAAAATCTTCACCAAGAAATACAATAATTACTATCGATGATAGCGAACTATCTGTTTTATGATACAAGTTTATCTTATCTCATCCTCTACGTCTTGTTTCATCTTTATGTATTTTATTACTAAGACTTTTTTTTTCAGCCATAGCGCCTCTATTCTATATTATATTCTATATCTATCATAGTTCTTTTTTAAATCGTAACAATTTAGTAAATAGCAATCAACAGACCATAACCGAATTTTTATAGGCAGTTATCGTCAGACAATCATATTAATAATAAAATAAAAAAATATATGAGACAACATCACATACATTACTCTGATCCCAATGTAAGTAGCCAAAATACTTGTGTTATGGGAAATCAGAAGTAACGACGGTACCACAAACACCCAGACCCAAGAAAACTTAGAAAATTAATGATAATCTACATCGACTCGGCCGGGGATCGAACCCGGGACCTCGGAGTGTGGTACCCATGATAACCGGTGTACACGCCACTCGATCACGGAGGTCGTCAATAATAGAACATATATGTGTATAAATCTCACGTTGAAATGATTATGCAATCTATCAGTAAAAAGCCAAAGCTCACAATGTAAAGAAAATCATTTAGAATCTTAAACACTATATATTCGTAAGTAAGTATTTTGGTGGTAGGGCTTTGTGCAAGCCCGTCTGGGTAGGTACCAGCCACTCATCAGTTCTCAGTATTGTTGTGTTCCGGTTTGAAGGGTGAGTGAGCCAGTGTAACTACAGGCATAAGGAACACAATATCTTAGTTCCCAAGGTTAGTGGCGCATTGACGATTTAAGGAATAGTTAATACAGCGTCATTGTATATGGGTAATGGTGACCACTTACCATCAGGTGGCTCATATGCTCGTCTGCCAACCTATACCATAAAAAGAAAAAAAAAGAAGTGAAGTTATTATTTAACATATGACTTAAATTTATTAATTGGTAAAGTTAAAAAATGAATGTTATATGTCCTTATTAAAATTGTAAAGCATTTCGAACATCGTTTCAAAGACTTAGTACCGAAATATGAAGTTGTATTACCCGTCTATTAATACGATGTTAGTCGTTTAACTCGAAACTGCATTTTGTTTATGAATATGCAAATATTTTAGACTCCGTTTAAATGTTTCGACTAAAATTCCAGAGGAACTATAACAGTTGAATCGTTTACGCTAATGTACAGTTTGATAGTGTTAAATACACCGTAACTGTTGCCTTGCCTTATCACAGGCAAATTGCACGCGTATAAATTAAACAGATACATTTAAAATGTTTTATAAGTCTAGATTTATGTAACTACTTTTTGTTTGAAGGTATTGGTCCTTTCCAGGTTTCCAGTTTACTTCATACCCAATTTCATCAAATTTGGTTCAGTGGTTTGGTCGTGAAAGAGTGACAAACAGACAAACAGTCAGACTTAATTTTATATTTATGCTATCAATGTGGATGTACAGTAAGACTTATTTAATTAAAATATTTAAGGAGTAATAATATCGGTTATATTAAATAGGTAAATCTCGATTTTTTTTTATTTATAATGTTTTATTCGATTTATTCGAAGTTCGTGGGTTTAACTTTGGATTGGGTCAGTAAATTGTAATTTGAATTTTCTTGTAAGCTCTCAGACTTCTCAGACGCCAAGCTACTAAGCCTAGTGTTGTGTGATAATGCGCATGAGGCAGTTGGACTAATGTCTGAAGTCTTTTCTCTATGAATAATATGGGATTCGCTGGTGCCGTCTAGTGCCCCTCTGTCTCTTCAAGGAGCATTACGGGATCACTTCCATTTGATCTAACGAATGGTGACTGACCTATTGTTATAGGCACAAAGCATATTTTCCAGATTCAAAGATTAGTGGAACATTGTCTATGTAAGAAATGGTAAATATTTCTTACAACGCTCATGTTTATGGGCAATGACCGTTTATCATTAGAAGATCTACACAAAATTATAAGTTCAACTTCTCACGTAAAGTAAAGTACATAAGCATATTTTAGTCACGTTCTTTTCCATTTGGATAACCTAAAAATCTATGTAAAATGCGAATTCAAACTTTGCATACACTTTTCACAATTTTTAGCTCAACTTGACTCCTAATTTCCTATGCTCTCCTGGTAAGTTGCAAATGGTTTTCGAATTGTTTAATAAATTTGTTTTCAGTTGGAAATTAAATGACGTCATACGTTATTATGATTATTAGATGATATAGCTCATAGTTCTAATATTATTGTAATGTAAGTTGTAGAATCGAGATGATCCAGTAGTTAGCACGCGTGCATCTTAACCGATGATTGCGGGTTCAAACCTAGGCAAGCACCGCTGATTCATGTGCTTAATTTGTCTTTATAATTCATCTCGTGCTCAGCGGTGCAGGAAAACATCGTGAGGAAACCTGCATGTGACAAATTTCATAAAAATTCTGCCACATGTTCATTCCACTAATCCGCATTGGAACAGCGTGGTGGAATATGTTTCAAAACTTTTCCTCAAAGATTGAGGAGGCCTTTAGCCCAGCAGTGGGAATTTACAGGCTGTTGTTGTTGATGTGTAAGTTTTTATGTATGTTTGTATATATAGGGAACATATTGAGTAGACTGTACGTTAAGTCTAGAGTATAAACCTTGAACAGTCATTTTGGAAAATTAAATTATCAACAATCGGTTCAGAACGTAGATAATTTTTTTTTTCTTTTTTTTTTTATGGCATAGGTGGCAAACGAGCAGGAGGCTCAACTGATGGAAAGTGACTACCACCGCCCATGGACATCTGCAACACCAGGAGGCTTGCAGGTGCGTTGCCGGCCTTTGAGAAAGGAGTAGGCTCTTTTCTTGAAGGTTCCCATGTCGTATCGGTTCGGAAAAACCGCCGGCGAAAGCTGGTTCCACAAAGTGGTTGTGCGAGGCAGAAAATGTCTAAGAAATCGCGCTGTTGTGGATTTTCGGACATCAAGATGGTGCGGGTGAAACTTAGAATTTTGACGAGATGTCCGAAGGTGAAATTCAGCAGCCGGGATTAATCCGAACAATTCCTCGGAACATTCCCCGTGAAAAATTCGGTAAAAGATGCAGAGTGATCCGACATCTCTACGCAAAGCCAAAGGATCAAGGAGATCGGAAAGGGCTTGATCGTCGATAACTCGAGCCGCTCTACGTTGGATGCGGTCAAATGGAAGGAGCTGGTACTGGGGAGCACCCGCCCAGAGGTGAGAGCAGTACTCCATGTGAGGCCGAATTTGCGCCTTGTAAAGTTTTAGGCGATGGGCCGACGTGAAATACTGTCTCGCCTTGCTGAGCACGCCCAGCTTTTTTGAAGCCAATTTGGCTTTGCCTTCCAATTGACCGCGGAACTGAACGAGGCTCGAAATATCAACGCCAAGTATTCCGATACTACCTGTAGCGGCTATCGGAATGTTCTCAAATCGTGGAGATACGACAAATGGTGTTTTTTTAGCGGTTAACGCGCAAACTTGCGTCTTTTTGGGGTTGAAATGGACTAGATTTAGCCGGCCCCAATTCGAGACTTCGTTTAATGAAGACTCGATTTCAGACACAAGTTTGTTCCGGTTCTCTTCGACGTTTTCCCGAGAAATATTAGCGCGGCCGGTGTATAAGGTGTCAACGGTACTGTCGTCTGCATAGCAATGAATGTTCCCGATTTGCAACAAATCATTGATATGCAGAAGAAACAGAGTGGGTGATAGAACGCAGCCTTGTGGAACACCAGCATTGACGAATTTTAAGTCAGAGCATGCACCGTCGACAACGACCTTGATGCTCCGATCTGCCAAAAAGCTGGTAATCCAATTGCATAATTTCCCGGGAAGCCCATAGGAAGGAAGCTTCGAAGGAAGCGCTTTGTGCCATACGCGATCGAAGGCCTTTGCTATGTCCAAGCTGGCTGCTAATGCCTCCCCCTTGCTCTCAACTGCTTCAGCCCACCTATGAGTAAGGTAAACTAGAAGATCACCGGCTGAGCGACCCCGGCGGAAACCGTACTGGCGGTCACTAATCAGCTGATTCTCCTCTAGGTACCGCAGGAGCTGGCAGTTAATAAGGGACTCCATTATCTTGGAGAGCAAGGAGGTGATGGCTATATGCCTATAATTGGACGGGTCTGAGCGGTTGCCTTTTTTAGGGATCGGATGCACCAAAGCTGTCTTCCAGGAATTCGGGACGACGCCTAATGTGTAGGATTGCCGGAAAAGACGCGTTAAGACCGGTGCCAACTCGGGAGCACATGTCCGTAGCACGATTGGAGGGATACCATCGGGTCCGCTCGACTTATGAATGTCCAAGGAAAGAAGTGCTTTACGAACTGCACTTTGCCGGAATTTAACTTCCGGCATCGTGGTATCACACCGCGGAATTGTTGGTGGAGATTTTCCTTGGTCATCCAGAGTCGAGTTCGACGCGAAGAGAGGGCCTAAAAGATCAGCTTTCACTTTCGCGGTATGGGCCAATGACTCACCGTCCCTGTGCAGAGATGGAAAAGAGGGCTGACAGAAATTCCCTAAGACAGCCTTAGCGAGAGACCAGAACGCTCGTGTTCCTGAAGGGAGACGCACCAGTCTCTCGCCAATTCTGCCAATGTACTCCGTCTTCGCCCTAGCAATCACGTTTTTGAAGGACCTAGAGGCAGAGTTATATTCCTTTTTGAATGCGCTGGTATTTACATCACGAGACGCAGATGCATTAGCCCAGGTTTGATAGCGTTCCCACTTTCGGCGTGATGCCGTTTTGCAGAAACGACCAAACCAAGGCTGGGACTTGCCACCGATGGGTACTGCAGAGTAAGGAATGAATAGTTCCATACCCTGAAGCACCACATCGGCAACAGAGTCAGCAGCAGCGTTCGGATCATCCGGCGAGAAACAAATCTGCCCCCATGGGTACGATGCAAAAAAAGACCGCATCCCATCCCAATCTGCTGCCTTGTAGTGCCATACTCGGCGGCACCCAACAAAGCGAGGCCGTGAGTACCGCACAACCGGCACTGTACTCCGGACGAGACAGTGGTCAGACGAGCCCAGAGGGGGATCGACGATAACCTGATAGCCATCCGGATGCGAAGTCAGCAGAAGGTCCAACAGGGAAGGTGTATGATCCTCCACATCCGGTATTCGCGTTGGCGAGTTGACCAGTTGTGTCAGATCATATGCTAGAGCGAAGTCCAGAACAGATCTACCCGCATGATCGGTGGTGCGTGAACCGAGCCATTCTGCGTGGTGAGCATTAAAGTCACCCAGAATAATGATCTCTGCGGATGGAATCTGCTGCAGCACGGAATCTGTAGCCATTTGGACGTGCTCAACCAGTCGGTCGGTTTCGGCATTACCGCTATGGGACCTATAAAGGCACGCATAGATTCGCGGATGATCATCGCAGTCTACACGTAGCCAGATAATCGATAGGTCCTGTCCTTCAAGGCTGCCGAGGCGTCGAGAACAGATATCATCTCTGACGTAAACGCATACCCCAGCTCGTGGTATAAAAGAATGTTCCAATTTGTACCCAGGGTACGAGAGAAAAGTCGTATCGGCAGGAGAAGATATCTGGGTCTCGGTTAGAAAGAGCAAGGCCGGCTTCGCCGTTTCCAGATGGTAGTGAACGGCGTTGAGGTTGGAGTTGAGTCCCCTTATGTTGCAGAAGTCCACAGCGAGGGTGGTAGGGGTTGCCTTATGATGCCTGCTCCGCTTGCCCCGAACAGTGGCGAGCGCAAAATTGCCCCCCCCAGAATTCGGAGGGCAGCCTGGGCATCCCTGCTCAGGCGGTGTACGTCCTGAGCATGGATGCCCAGAGAGGGATTCTCCACCGCTGTCGCTGATGGTACCCTCCTGGGGTAATTTAACCAAATTCTGCACAACCATCAAGTTTTGGGGGGGAGGGGGATTGGGCCACCGGAACTCTCACTTACCGGACGAAACGCGGTAGCATAGCCACCACTTTACGCCGATTTTAAGTGAGAGAGTGGTACTTCCCCGGGCGTGCCGGCCCATTCGGCTGTAACCCGAAGGTATACAGCGTGGCACTACCACTTGGAAAGTAGTAAATTCCAAGTAGGAAGCAAAAAGTCAGCAGTTCTACTTTTCTACGGATTATTACGGATGGTAACCCTGTTAATTAAAACCAATTAAACTAATCCTTAATTTGTAATATGATATTCAAACGAATATCTGATAAATAATACTGTGACCCAAATAGATGTACGCTGTTCAATAAAATAAAATATTCATTCTCAGCACTCAATCTTAAATTCATATATTAGATATGTTATTTCATTACGAATAAAAGCCGGGGAATTATTATGATAATATAATATAAAATCCAGCCGACGTCGTCTGGGTGCCCATTGGAATTCCCAACTAGTTTGAACACAATTGAGTTGTTTTTTGATCTTGAAATGACAATACAGCTATAAATGACAATTATTATGTCCTTTGCATATTAAAATAGGGCAAAATCTTTTAATCTGTAATAATAATTAAGAAATATATATTAAACATGTAAAAGTACTTATCTTAATTTGAAAGTCTTGCTTGTTTGAAATTGGAATGTCGGAATTTAACTTGACCTCTCTCTAACTCTAAATCATCTGAAACAGTAAAATTTATTCGACTATATTCGATTATATTATTAGCTGCGGATTTGTCATTTTTTATGTAGAATATGTCTTCAGAAAACCTGATCCGAGGTGATATGAGAACCGTTACTATTAGGAATGATATTAACAGGTCAAATTGGAGTCTCATATGACCTTGTTTAAGAAAACGCCCTTCTAGTCAAGAGCAGGCATAATGGTAAAACCCACATGAAAATTGGTCGGAATCTATTAAAGCCAAATGTGAAGAGGTTTCTGTCTGTTTATTGGTTCATGGAGACTAAGCCGATCGTAATTACATTTGACATTAGGATATCCTGGGACCTCTGGGAGACACGCAATTTAATTACTGGATGGAAAAGTATACTTGACCCGAATGGAATAGCGGGAAGCAATTAGTAATATATATATTATTTTAGTGGCAAAGTTTAAGTAGTACATATTTCGCTATTTCCGAAGTTGAAATAATGAACTGGACATTTATTATCAAATGATGATGCTACGAATATGAGCTGAGATGGCCTAGTGGTCAGAAAGCGGCATCTGAACTGATGATTTCGGGTTAAACCCAGGCAAGCACCACTACATATACAAATGTACATAATTTGTGAATATAAAATTTGTCTCGTGCTCGGCGGTCAAGGAAAACATCGCGAAATAACCTGCATGTATCTAATTTCATCGAAATGTGCATTCCACAAAACCGCATTGGAACTGCGTGGTGGAATATGTTCCAAACCCTCTCCTTAATGGCAGAGGAGGCCTTAGCCAAGCAGTGGGAAATTTACAGGCTTTGTTACTTTTATTATCTAAGAATTAATTGTGATAAAGAATCTATACTTAAAATAAAATTGGAGTGCCTCTTTGTATCATTAATGTCACCTTGCCACTTTTTACTTAATGTATGCACGATACATCTACCAAAATAACATCTTTTACAATATTTTATTGCCTGTCTGTCTGTCTATTTGTTCCGCCTAATATCTAGAACGACCAGACCGACTTTACGAGACTTTCACTCGCAGAAAGCTCATATAATAATTAAGTATTGACTTATACAACAATTTTTTTTGTTACAAGCTAGTATATCTATAAAATTAATATTTTTAATTTATCTAAACAATCTTGTACTGTATATTTGTGTTAATGTATTTAAGTTGTACATCAGCGCCGATCCTAGAATGGAGTGGAGGCAGCTGCTCCTGATGACGGATGGCATGACAAAATGTGTATGACAATTTGAAGCAAAAATAAATTGTCGTAGTTATTTTATAACGTCGTTGCTCCACGATCGAGATTCGGTTGGGTCTTAGTGTTTTCTAGTTATACGTATTCTCGAAATAAGCCCGCAAAGCTAAGAAACATGTATGATTTATCAACTGATTCTATTATACTTTCTGCTAAGGTCGGAGGCTGATATCTGCGGAGATACCCTATTTGTAATACTAAAATTTTAATATGGGGTTGTGATTTTATGTTAATAGTTTTTTATATACTTTTTGTATAAAGAATTTGGGAGTGGTTACAATTTCTTTTTCTTAAACGTGAAATTTTTGAGCAACGGTGATGATTTTTAATTAGTTTTGCAACAACAACCACAACAGCCTGTAAATTTCCCACAGCTGGGCTAAGGCCTCCTCTCTTTTTCTAGGAAGTTTTGGAACACACTCCACCACGCTGTTCCAATGCGGATTGGTGGAAGACATATGCAGGTTTCCTCGCGATCTTTTCCTTCAAAGCTGGGCACGAGATGAATCATTATTTACACGAACTAAGCACTTGAATATTCAGTGGTGCTTGCCTGGATTTTAACCCACAATTATCGGTTTATTTATTCAGTTTTTAATAGACGTCACATTTTTACGAATATGTTGTCTATTAACAGCTGAATATTTGGTATTTTTTTTATAATAAAATATCAATTCGATTATGCGTTGCGTGTAAGCATAAATAAATGATATGGAAGGTTTTTTCGGGCAATCGTCTTTCATCAAAAATTAGTTTTGAATTTCTAAACGGGTGAGAATACTGCAGTGCAAAAAATTGTTTTGAAATAGTTCAGGATTAACATATTATTAATTTATCCTCTACTTTAGTTTAGTGTTCGAATTTCCTCATTCGCCAACAACGATCTAACTTGATAAACAAAGATTTGGCAAGTTTCCGATA
Organism: Vanessa cardui; assembly: GCF_905220365.1. NCBI lineage: Eukaryota > Metazoa > Arthropoda > Insecta > Lepidoptera > Nymphalidae > Vanessa > Vanessa cardui. Next base: position 14,981,923 of record NC_061125.1, on the reverse strand, counting down.
AAGCAGTCGCTTTCAGTTATATTACCAACCAAAACGATCTTTGAATGCAAATGAAAACAAGGCACGATTGCCCTTATTACCTAGTGGGTCTTATATTACAAACGATTTAGTTAAATTTTCTCCTGTCAAACATTGTAGTGAAATAAAAGCATGCAATTTCACAGATATTTTTAACTTTGCCGTTTCATAAATTTAAATCATTCGTAAAAAATACATTGCTAAAGAAGGCAAATTATTCATTGCAAGATTGTGTGGAATGAATACTTGTGGACTTCTAGGCTGGATAAATTATATATCTAATTAACTATTTTTTTTTAACTAACATGACTGTATTTCTTAATGTTGAAAAAGAGTCACTACTGAGTTCCTTGGCAGTTCTTCTTGGTGGAATCTACTTTCCGAACCGGTGGTATCTTCACTACGCGTTAGCTGTTTTCTTTGATGATGATGCACGCACGTGCTTAGCGATGAAGAGACATATCGTAGGGACAACTAATGCGTGTTTTTCCCATCATTGGCTTAAACAGGTTGGTTGAAAGTATTTTAGGATATAATTATTTAAAGCAAGGGAAGTATTATTGCAATGTCACAGGTAGGTAAAATAGCTAATATTTTTACTAAAAATACCAAAAAATATTTTTTTCTTGGTTTCTTCTCACTCAACAATAAAGAAACGGATCGCTGTGATTTTTTTGGATAAGGATAATTTATGGCCCAGGGAGTGACACAGGATTTTTATTCCGGAAAAACCGACGGTTTCTGTTGAATACTAAATAATTAATTATTTTTTAATATCATTTCACGCTTAAGTCTCTAAAATACGACGATATTCGGAGGTGTCCTTCGATTTTGGAATAACACATTCCTATGATACTTTTTATAGACAAAAAAATATCCAGTTTCATTAGAATAGCTATTTCGTATAGCTATGTAATTTCTTCTAAAGGTTTACAAGACTGAAACGATTGGGATGACATTTGTTTAAGGATATATGACCAGTAAAGTAAACTTAACTCAAACTTTAGAAATGGAAAGTGATTATTAGTTAATTTACAATGCCTGTAAGCTTTATCTACAATAACAACATTCTGTAAATTTGCCACTGCTGGGCTAAGACTTCTCTCCATTTAAGGAGAAGGTTTGGAACATATTCCACAAACCTGTTCCATTGCAGGTTTCCTCACTGTTCCTTCTATCTATCTGATATATGTCGAAATTATCTTGAAAAATATTTTCAGTCAATAAAAAAACTATAGGAATGTTTTTGTTAAAATTTCAGAATTTTCGGCGCACTAAGTAAATGTACCCGATACAAGATTTTTCTTCTAAAAAAGTACTGGTCTTGGCTTAATTTAAACAGGCTGACTTTTTGTTCCTATTAGCGGTTGCGCGGCGTCGTAATGAACGCCTTTAGAAGGGGACATTATGGACTGAATTAAAGTTGTAAATTAGAATTTTAGTAGCGCAGGAAAGCTTATACAATTTGGTCCTTAATACTCGTCAACTGGGTCCACAATGTGGTCTTCAACTTAATAACATGCAAATTAAATTTAGATTTCATGCTGGTTAATTCAGATTTTTCTAGTGACATTTATTAGACGAAAATAAGCATGGCATTGTCATTTAAATTATTAAAATGTGTTACTGTTAAATATTACAAACATTACCTGTATGGATATGTGGACAGCATGCACTTGGAAGGGTAAATATCATTTATTGTTGTTGGATTATGTAGAAAGAGATAAAAGAAGACATTTTTCTTTTTTTTTTTCAAACTAATAGTTTTCGAGAAAATTTGATTTTAAACGTTTATGTCTCTCATGAATGCACGATTCATGAGAGACATAAACATGTAGAGCACGAAATATATATATTTTTAAGTGGTATCAGCAGTTGTCATAATGTACAATTATTTGTTATTAACATTCTTAGTCTATTAATGTAAATAGTAAATCCACATAAATAATAAAAAAAGTAAATTAAGTAAATAATTATGAACAACGTAACGTAATAAAGAACAGTTCTTTTTTAAATTATGAAAATACAAAAAATGCACAAACGCGCCTAATGATAATGCCATTATCGTCAATGAAGACACCAGGAATCTAATGCAGCCTTTAAAGCCGTACTTTATTACATCCTACGAAGGCTAAAAGGAAACAAAGAGGATTGTAATGATACGAAACGAGGGAAATCTCTTTCGTAAATTTCCTTTCTTTTCAACAGTGTCTGTTTAATTTGTCTGAGTTCGCCGATGCAAATAAGCCAATTGTTTGGCTAATTGGAAGATGTATTACACCGAAGAGAAGTTAATTTGGGAAAACAAATTCTCTTTCATCCATAATTGTGGTAATTCGATAATTTGGATGAGGCGTACAAGACGGATCCGTTTCATAATTGAATAATTGCATTTCAGTTGAAGATAGCATATAATATTGTGACTGATATACGAGCAACGATATCATATCTTTTTAAAGTATAAATGACATATAATCGTCTCAATATTTATATATGTGTATTAACTAAGCTATTAATTTCTATCAATATGAAATAGGTGAAAACAAACGTGGTATATAATTTGAAATTTCACTAATTTTTGACATCGGCTGTCCAATAAGTTATATTCCTACACTAGATTTGTGCCCCATTAGAATGCGTCGTTTTTTTATTACTTTATAGACAGGCGGATAGACAAGCCCCATTCGTAAGGAAGCCTTCCTTACATCTCCATCACCCTTGGCAGCTAAAATGTCCTTTTTATGCTTGTAGTTAAGTTCTTAAAATATAGTGATCGTATTAATTGATTGATTTGTACAAACAAGTAAATCCTACAAAGCCTTTTAAAATGTAAAATCAAAAAGTTAATACATGATGTTGGATTAGTTCAGAGAATTCTAACAGATCCTTAATCAGAATCTGCTATAATAATACTCCTAGAATAGTAATGCTAATACTGCTAGAATTATATCTAATAGCTATAAATAATAAATAATGTTAAAAAAAGGATGAATTGATAATGGGTCTAATGCAGTTTTCTTCAATATATAGAATATAACACAATTTTTAATGTTCCAAAAACTTTCAGTAATTAACTTTTTATAAAGGATACTTGGTGCCTTTGATCTCACTTATCACATATTCTATGGCCAATTAGCAGTACTGAATATAGTTATCTCCCGCGTTATATGGTGATCGAACCAATTCAAAACAGCCCAAAGGAAATAACATCTTATTTCACAAACTCGGTGGCGCAATTATAACATAAAATGCAGCGTCTATAGGAAGAATATTTACCAAAATCAATATCGTTTATTTAAATAAAAATATAGAAAATTTGAAATCTAAACCTAAATACAAAACACGTTCTTTGTAAACTGCTGTTTATCGTACAGTTCTATTCGGTGAAATAGTCCACGCGATATCAGCGCTTACAAAGTAGAATTAAATTTGGCATAGCGTTTCATATGACTGGATATAAAACAAAGGTTAATTAATTAAGCGTAGTTCTGATTACACGGAAATTGTCCGAAAAGATAAAGCACCTCGTTTCTGCCTGTTTAATATAAAGCTGAATATGTTTATTTGGACATGGTGTTGTAAAACGGTTTTACATGTAAACTAAAATTTTACAATGTTTTACTATTTATTAACAGCGAGAGTAAATTTGACAGTTGTGACAATAATTCAAATTTTGACAGTTGCGTTAGAACGTAACTGCATTGTGATTCTGTAAAAACCATTTTGTATTTCACTCGTAAAGTTATGACAAACGACTTATGATGATAGTAGAATCTAATTTCCGAACCGATGTTGGTTTAAAATGACGATTCCAAAGTGCCTTTATGAGCCTACTTAAATAATATTTTGATTTGATTTCAAAAAGAATAAGCGAATTTTTAATAAACCATTCCTACATAAATGTCCTAATTATCACCATTTATTACGATCCTTTTTCTCGATTTAATTAAAACTTTTCTCTTTAATTAGAATTCTATTTTTATTCGAATCGGATTTAACTGAAAAAGAAATTTAAGAACAAAAGGTAATCATCGCTTTATTGATATTTTTTTTAAATTAAAAAAAGCGAGTAATATTTTTAGTTGCAATAATTCTATATAGTGTTCAGAACAATACGTGGACTCGTTCATCGGTGATAAATCAATTTTCTATTCGTATATCCACACCACTGTCATAAAATAAAACTATCGAAGTTGATTTATTGTCTCAAAATAAACATATCACTTTTATTCCAGCTTTAAAACTGCGTGATGCGTGATAGGACAAAAGCCTTTTATGAAAACGTCAATGAGAAATTTTAATAAAATAAATGAAACGTAAAAAAAACATTTTATAAGAACACGTGTGACGGTTGAAGAGTTCCTTTGTCTGGAGTCGATCCTGAGTGTTGGATCGAGTCATGCGCACCGTGAGAAATGTGCCTTATTAGCGGAAGAATGATGAAAGTTAAAATAGGTGGCAAACGAGCAGGAGGCTCACCTGATGGAAAGTGACTACCACCGCCCATGGACATCTGCAACACCATGGGGCTTGCAGGTGCGTTGCCGGCCTTTAAGAAAATAGTAGGCTCTTTTCTTGAAGGTTCCCATGTCGTATCGGTTCGGAAAAACCGCCGGCGAAAGCTGGTTCCACAAAGTGGTTGTGCGAGGCAGAAAATGTCAAAAGAAATCGCGCTGTTGTGGATTTTTGACTGGAAACAGAACTGAAACTATAATTACTATTTAAACTTTCTTACACTGTTTAAAAGTCGCACTGATTTTTACTTTCAACTAGCCTTCCACCATATTTATTTAACATTTAATGTATTAAGTAGTGGTTAGTTTAATTTTTGAGTTTCGAAATCGATTTACGGAATTCCAATTAATGTCAAACACTACAGTTCTCACTGAAAATTAGTTCGTATTACTTACAGAGTGTAAGCGCGTACGTGCAGCGCTAGACATCATACCAGTAGCGAAACACCGAATAGAGCTCTCATTAAAAATTCCTGTTGTGAAATCGAAATAGTGGATGACAGAATCACCTGAATCAGATACTTATAATAAATGACTATTAATTATTATATATTATTTAAACTTTTATTGCCGAGATAGTCCAGTGGTTAGAATGCTTCTTAACCAATGATTGCGGGTTCAAAGTTCCAGGTTAGGACTAATTAGTTTTCATGTGCATAATTTGAATTTTTCATTTTTTTGGTGGTGGAGGGAAACATCGTGAGGAAACCTGCATGTATTTCATTGTAACGAAATTCTGCTACAAGTGAAAACACCAACCCATTGAGTTGCATTAAAGCAGCGTGGTGCAATATGCTCCTACCTTTGTCATCAACGGAAGAGGTGGCCTTAGCCCAGCAGTGGAAAATTTATGAGCTGCACTACAATTCTGTGTTGAGCAATATTTTTAAGTTTTATATACGTCATTAAACGTCATCTGTTCCACAATTTTTTTGGATTAATAACTAGTTTACGTTATATACATTTTATAAGCATTATATGCCAGTTGCCTAATAACATACTACTATTGAAATCGCTGCCCACACTCGATCCTCGTTAACGCCGAATCCCGAGAATCTTAAGTATCATCCTCAAACTCTATAGCAATAACGTTTTGAGGAGTGGAGAAAAAGATTTGTCATCCTTACTTATATATAAAAGCCAGCGGGCGTTGACCTGTTTGAGTTTATATGTCAATTGTTGTTAGCCTCCTTCAGTTCAATCTAGCGGCGAGATATAACGAAGTAAATAGAATAATGTTTCGCAAAACTATATTTTTGAGAGTCGAGATGGCCCAGTGGTTAGAACGCGTGCATCTTAAGCGATGATTGCGGGTTCAAACCCAGGCAAGCACCGCTGATTCATGTGCTTAATTTGTCTTTATAATTCATCTCGTGCTCAGCGGTGTAGGAAAACATCGTGAGGAAACCTGTATGTGACTAATTTCATCGAAACTCCACCAACTCGCATTGGAACAGCGTGGTGTAATATGTTCGAAAACCTCTCCTTAGTGATAGACGAGGCCTTAGCCCAGCAGTGGGAAATTTACAAGCTGTTAATGTAACGTAACACGAAATAATTAATATTACATATACTAAGAGGAGGTAGTTTCCCGTGCTTCAATACCAATGAGTTGTTTAACATAAAAATAATGACTCTGCGTTGCTTCGAAGTTTGTGGTCTCCTATTGAAAGCATTTTATAAAGATTGGTATTGAAAAAGTTTTGTTACAATTTGTAATTTTTTTTCTTGTTGTTATCCTGGCAAGATCCACAGGACAAGAACAAAAGTATTATATTATTTGGTATTTATTCGGATCACACGTACATTATATACATTTGAAACTCATTTTACAATTAATTAAAACTACGTACAACCTATTACAGGATGACACACCATTCTCAGAAACAATTACGGAAATTAGTATGTATATACCAAATTAAAAAGGAAAGAAAAAAAGAGGTAACTAAGAAAGCGAGGTATCACTCGCAATCAACATTGTTCACTAACCCTGACTAACTAACCGGACATGGTATGTCGCTGGCTATTTCAGGAATGATAAATATTTCTTACAACATTACTGTAAATGAGCGGAACAAATTTATGCCCTTACCTACCCGACATAAAAAATTATAAAAAAAAAAATATTACTCATAGTCAATGAATACATCCAGTTGGCAGAATTCTCATAATAGAAATATTTTAAAACAGTAATGGAAAGTGTTCGTTATAATGTATGTCTCGGGTCTACTGGCGTAGCACTTATCTACGCGTGCGTATTATGTAAATGTAGATAGCGCTACATTCGTAGCTGACCCGCAGAGCAAACAAATATACTTTATTCAAGTTATGTCTCATAGTGGGTTTTGAATTTATTTTGGAATTTACATTTTATTATTCTAATATATCTATATATATAAAAATGAATTGCTGTTCGTTAGTCACGCTAAAACTCCAGAACGGCTGGACCGATTTGGCTAATTTTGGTCTTGAATTATTTGTGGAAGTCCAGGGAAGGTTTAGAAGGTGAGTAAGTATGATAAAAATGCTAAGAATATAATAAAAACAGCAAAATTGTTTTTCCTTAGAAATAGTTTTATTAGAGGATTATCATTGATTTTCTATGATTATCGATGTTAGACAATAAAACATTGATGTTTTAAAATTGATTTTGCATTATTTAAAACATCGCTAAGTTTATTTTTGGAATCAATTTCTACAAAAATAAGTGGCATTTTTCGATGTCACTTTATAACTCAAGAACGGGCTCACCTATCCAAACCAAATTATCAGGGTTTGTTTGGACTATTTAGTAGATGGTTTATGTGAAGTTTGCACAAAATCGGTCAAGTGGTTCTTCATTTAGTACATTTTTTGTAACAAATGAATTCAATAAATGGCGGGTCATTTTGTTAATGGATATTTTTTAGACGGAAAATTGTACTGTCAAATTAAAAGTAAGTATTAATTGAAAATGAGTACACTCATCCACCGGTTTCAATTGATAAAACGTCTTATTTTAATTTATTAATTCCAAAAAAACGTTTAAAAGTACATCGTTTATTTTCATGTTTAAATATACAGGTAAAAGTTTGTGCCATTAATTTTTATTCATATCGACTGATGGTTCGTCCACAAGCACAAAATTATATCTCGAGATGTGGTAAACTATATCACCAGTACATCGTTGGTATGTATGCCAAAATAGAAACTGAATGTCTTAATTTTAATCGTTTCAACCAAGCAAAATTAAGATCCAAGAATATATTCATTTGCAAGATGCGATAGCGAATGATGCTAATGTAAATGATATCGGGCGATTGACTATATTGCCATCTTCGTTTATTGGTCGCCCATACGAAACATGGTCGACCGGATCTGTTACATGTAATCCTCAGTGAGATGATATTAAAAACAATTTATTTGAAGAACAGTCGACATGACATAAGAGCACGTGTTTTTCTGCAAAAATTGAAAGCACTTATGGATTTAATTGTAGAATTATCTATATTTGGAGAGGTGCGTTGCAATATGTACTCCATTGAATGGCAAAAAAGGAGATTTCCAGATGCACATTGCATATGTATTAATTTGGCTGATACATAAAGAAAAACTCCGGATCAAATCTATAACGTTATCATAGCTGAAATTCCCGATCAAACTCTTGATCCAGAGGTATTTCACGTTGTAATTAAAAATATAATACATGGTCCATACGGTGGGCTACATATGAGTTCGTTACATCTATTTCTCGAATTTCTTTCAGTTGGAAAAAAACGCCGATGTTATCATTTAAAATCGATGTTTAGAGCTTCATAAACATATTCGGTATTGATGTCATTATCAGCTCCATAATCATGTTTGTGTAACATGGGTAATCCCTACATTATCAAACATTTGATGTTGCCCCCCCTATTCAGAAATCACATTGAAAGAATAGTTATATTTTTATAATTACATATTAATTCACAGGAGGTACCAAAAGAACCTTAATTTTAACTAACTTTAGTTGTTTATTGTCTATCAGATCATTTTTATGTACATAGATTGTTTGATAAATCTTATATTTTGTCAGAAAACCAAAGTCATCGACATAGCTCACCAGATTAGTAAGCTGAAATGGCAGTGCGCTGGCCATATTTGTCGCAAAACCGATAACCGTTGGGGAAAAAGTGTTTTAGAGTGGAGACCGCGTCTCGGCAAACGTAGTGTAGGACATCCTCGGGCACGGTGGAGCGACGACTTACGCAAGACGGCTGGCAGGAGCTGGATGCGAGTAGCCTAAGAACGATCACAGTGGCGTGCAATGGAAAAGCCTATGTCCAGTAGTAGACTTATGACAAAGAGTGCATCCTATTATCCCCCTACATAGTATTATATTCTTTGCTTCTATCTTTGTGAGTTAACGGTTAACGCTACGTAACAGTGATATTTCAAGTTATTTGCTCTATTTTTTAAACTTTAGTTATAGTGTGTGCCTGAGAACTTTTCTTACTTTGTTTACGATGACGAGGAGAACACGACCTTACTTAAGTCGTCGCAGTCAAAGTATGCGTAGAGCTACTTTACGTGCCAACCGCTCTGATGACCAGAGAAAGACAGATCGAGAAAATAGTTATATTGCTATGTCACAATTGCGTTCTTTAGTGACTGACAGTGAAACAGACAGGCTTAGGTGGCCACATCGAACGCAACAAAAGCGAGCACGACTTAATGGAATTGAGAGATCCCGCAAACGCAGTGCTCCTGTGATCCTGGAACGAGCTGCATTCCACCATGATCCGGCAATAGATTATTGTGCCGACAAATTGGTAACAATTGGTTAAATGACAATAATTTGTAAATATTGTGAGGCGTTCAAATACAGTGGTGAATCTATTGGATTATGTTGTGCTGGAGGAAAATTACCACAATTGGTCCCACCACCAGATGCCTTACGCTCTTTAGTTTCTGGGATGGGAAATGATTCTAAGCATTTCTTAGCCAACATTCAAAAATATAACAGTTGTTTCCACATGACATCATTTGGCGCAACACATATGGTTCAGGACAATTTTATGTCCACTTTCAAGGTATTATAACGCAATACTTTTTTTTATTATATTAAAGTTTGTGATGGAATATGTATCAGAAATATTTATTTAACAAATCTTTAAAAAATTCAGTTATATATTCGCTACGTGCGATGGTTTCTATGCACATCACATTTGGACTAAGTTAAGCATTTCGATTATGGCAGTACGAAGTTTGCCGGGTCAGCTAGTTGTGTTAATATAAAAAAGTATTATTTATATAATTCTAACAAGTTATTTTCAACTATGTTCTTTAAATTAAAATCATTTACGGAATAATTATTAAAATAAATTTCGGGCTACTTTTAATTATATTTAATTTAGTTTGTAGTTTAATTGCATTCCTTTTTTATTTTTAAATTCATAATGCAACGATGAAATGAAATCGACGTAGCGGTTTGTATTGTCTAATGACTGATAAACTCTGGACGTAGAATATTCTGTAGCATATTAACTATTTAGTATTAGAATTGCACTCGTGCGAAGCCGGGGTGTGTTCCTAGTTTGTAATAAATTATAAGTTGTGCAATAGTGTTTTTGTAAACAATATTTTTCATATACGTTATAATAAGTCGAAACATAAGCAGAAAAACGTTTCTTGTTTTTGTTGAAATGTAATTTTATATATTTTATAACAAGATGTTTTATGTGAATAAATTAAATTATATTATAACGTATGTATAATATTAATCAATTTCAGGAAAGTTTGCGGAACTGGAGAATAGTAATTTCTTGCCATATTTCAGAGCAGCAATTAGAACAAGATCGGTCTCCGGAACACGCTACAGTTTCAAGTAAAACTTTCACGTATGAGGCGGCATGTTTTATTTGTCCATGCAAAATTTGCATTTTATTGATTGATCAGAGATGACATGATTCCCATAAAATTATATCGGTAGGCTTTAACAAACATTTCTAAGCTCAAAAAGCTGGCCGTGCGTTGTACAGGTCCGTTTGGATAGGTACAACCCTCCAAATATCTTCGTTTCAAATTTGGTGGTTCGTTGATGATGTAAGGATGATAATATTTCTAACAGTGGCAATATCTGTGGTGACCACTTACCATCATGTATCCTATGTCCGATCCATTACCGCAATGTAAGTCTTATTTGTATGGATAACGTGTTCCATGATACCTCAGCTAGAACACGTGATCTTAACTGCAGTTTGTCGTACCGGACAAATATTTATGTTCAAATTTGTGTATGTAATTCAGCGCTAGCTGGAGAGTGAAGGGAAGTATCATAAGGAGACTTGCGTGTGTCGAATTCGCTCCAAGTTAATTATCAACCAAGTACTAATTTACAATGGAGCAGTATGCATAAAAAAGGTCCAAAGCTTCTCCAGAAAAGGACAGGTTTATATAGCCCAGCATAACATATACAGGCCGTTACTTAAATTGACATGAAATAAGACACTGCAATCCTTTTTTATGTAATAATAGATATTTTAAACAAGATAAAAATGTATCAGTGATGTATTCAATACATTGACCCTTCTGGCTATCTTTTCACAACCTAAGTCCCAAATATTATCGGGCGATCAAATGTTTGTTCGTTTTATAAATTTAATTAATTTGGTCAGTATATTCAGATAAGAAGTATTGTTATATGTATATGTACAAAGTAAAAAATACAGAATCTTAGGAAACGTGAAACATTTGTTCAACTATTTTAAATAGCCTATCGATTAACTTAATAATTATCTAAGCCTTTTTTTAATCGGCACAGTTAAACTAGTGGCTTAAATGACAAATTCCCCTAATATAGAGTAAATTGGTTGACATTTGAAATCTCATTATAACTATTAGATTAGGTTATCACATGATTAGTTGGTTCAGTCAAATTTTATAAACTTAACTTTCATATTTACAAATATAAAAAATTACAAATTATATTTTTAGGCTGCTGATTGAACAGTGCCGCTTACTTAAATGGCTAGGCTAATAATTGATTGGCTAATTTACTGCGACATATTTATAAATCTAAATCTTTTGAACTAAAATTGTATCGATATTTTCTATGAGGTAAATAATTAAGTCTGTATTGTCGACGAAATCCTTTTGTGACCACCGATAGCATTGAAACATACTCGTTAAAGCGACCGCAATCCTTTTATATATGGCTGTAGCCTGTACCGAAGGTGACAGATCGTTGAGGAAGATTTATAGCGCAAACACTGAGACTTACTTATATCTGGAAAAGGTTTGGAAATCCGCAAGATTTACTTCTTTAAGCTATTCTCTCGGAGGTTTACTGTTTAAATTTTCTCCACTGTTTTCATTGTAGTTTAAGTGTTTTGTTTATATATAACTTCTAAATATGATTGTCAAGTAATGGATTTATGTATATTGTATGATATCGTACGTTTTATTAGATATCCGTTCTGGTTCCGTAAAGGTAAAATTCATAAACTTCGCCTTGCTCAAAATTATTTTTAGTGAGATTCTATGTCATGAAAACATAAATTTCATGTCAATTGAAAATCCAAATCTTAGAACTCATAAAATTTAAAAAAAACTTTTATGTATTATTTGAAATATGAAATATAATCCAATATTGACGTATAACATATAAGAGAGTTACGTCTATCTTGTGAACATAACTCATTGGTGGTTGGTGAAGAAAAATATGGTAAGGCAATCTACTTTGGACTTAACTCACCACACCGTATTGAATCCACTAATTTTCATTCCACTGGGGAAATGAACTTCAAATACAATGGACAATAGGGTAGGTCCACCCATTTATGGAATAAAATATTTATCCACCGTATATAATACTATTCGAGTAAAATTCTAATAAATGAAATGAGTTAAATATCTAATATATAAATATATAAATACAACATTCCACAGAAATTAGTAAGTTGGTCGACTATAAGATCGGAGTCACCATTTGTATGTAAAGTTTGAACGTAAGAACGTCTTAGGATATGCGCAAAGCGTTTCGGATAGCTGTCATCGTAACTCGTTTCCGAACATCTGTGGCTACTAGCTACTTAGTTGATAAAACTTACATGAGACACGAGGTAAATTGCACTAAAGCTCGCATTTCAGATAAGTAGAACTGCTTTATAAAATAACTGATATGTATACATTAAACGCGTACCATTTCTCACAAAGAATGTTAATGTTCCATAAATATATAAATGTGTGTACTATTCTAGCTATCTGCCAGATTTCGTACGAACGAATAAAAATATTCTATTTCAACTCATCATCATCACATATCAACAGCCTGTAAATTTTCCACTCTGGGCTAAGGCCTCTCCCTTTTGTGGTGAAATTTTGAATCATATTCCACCATGCTCTAATGCGGGTTGGTAGGATATACAAGTAGCCGAACTTCTTTGAAATTAGTCACATGTAGGTTTCCTTACGTTGTTTCCTTCACCGCCGGGTACACTTACCAGGGTTTGTACCCGCAATCATCGGTTAAGATGCGTGTGTTCTAACCTACTCACCATACCATCTCGACTTATATTTTATTTATTTAATTAAAAAAAAAACTGGTAACGGTCACTCATATTCCGAAATTAAAATATAATTGAATAGGTTATCTTATTACTATGGACAAAAAGCTGTTTTCAATTGTTGAACGATTTGGCTTTCGGCCTAAAAACTTAATACATGGTCTAATAGGATTATTAATATATGCTAATGAAGTTATGCCATGGTAACAATGAGAACAGACTGTTTGAAAATTTAAACGAAATTTTCTGTCTGTGCTGATAATCGTTCAGGAGTTCCTTCGTCGACAGCCAACCTTAAATGCACCAGCCAAGTCATAATGGAACATAGAACGAATTATCATAGTAAAATAATTACATGAAATTTCGTATCCACACTGGAAATGTTTAAGAGTTCTTCTGGAATCTTGGGAATAGAATCAGTTCACGATTACTATTCAATTTTTGTCATTAATTAAGGGACATATTGTGAGGAAGGCCTTGAGCATGAATGTGAATGGATATAGAGGTAGAGGACGACCAAGAAAACGATGGATGGAATGTGTGAAAGACGATATGGTTAGAAAGAATGTTACTTGTGAGATGACGTCTGACAGAGAAGTATGGAGGGAGAAGACATGCTGCGCCGACCCCAAATAAAATTGGGTAAAGGCAGGGAGGATGATGAATTAACTAAATCTGATCCCAATTCAACCTAAAGTAGTTTTGTTATGGAAAATAAAAAAAACAGCCAGACCCAAGATAACATAGAAAAATCATGAACTCTTTTGTAGTATGTAGAGAACATCGACTCGGCCAGTTATAGAACCCAGCACGCGTTCTTACACGCTACTCGACAATGGAGGTCTTCATCATCAGAATAAAACAAATTTCAGATTCGCGTAATTAATGACAGTGGCTCTGATTCAGCTCACGAGATACCAAAAATAAAATGACATATAAACATTACAAGTCAAATAAAAGCTTATAAAATATTATTCTTGTGAAAAGAACCGATCACAATTGGGTTGTTCGATACACAAAACCTTTACTGAATCGTTAGATGAAGTAAAGAAAGTAATTTCCAAATGAGATGGGTTTAGAGTGATCCTTTATGTCAAGAATGTTGTCACACTTAGTACTGGAATTATTTCTACATCTAATATATAAAATTTTCTCTCATTAATCATTAACACGAGACGTGTAATTTTTGTTTTAGTATGTGTCTTTAATTTATAAAGTAGAGTTTCTACTTACTTTAGTACTACTGCTTATAGTCCAAGACTAGCAAATAGGTAAGTTGTCTCCACAGCCCATAAACAGGACTGATTCGAAATATTACCCAAGCGTTTCAATTCGCCAGTAACTTAATAAGATGCTAATTAATGCTGTTTAACTCTCTATAAGTAAACTCACGTCTGCCGACATGTTATCAAGTTTAGTTAACTGTATATTCTTGAATTCTTAGACAGCTTTGACCAAGCGGTATTATTTTCAGATATGTCAAATTCGACCAACTAAGATTTCTTCCAACGTCCAAAACATTCTCCGGTTATAAACTGTTCACGCTAGGATTTATCTTTAAGCTATTTATTACTGACTAGTGGAAATCGCAAAACATAAGCGGAGTTTTATGTTCCAAAAAATTCAATTTTTTTAATAATTTGTATTTGCTTTAAATAAAGTAAAGTTACAGCCTGTAAATTTCCCACTGTTTAGCTGAGGCCTCCTCTCCCACTAAGGAGAGGGTTTGGAACATATTCCACCACGTTGTTCCAATGCGGATTGGGGGAATGCACATGTGACGATGTTTTCCTTCGCCGCTGTGCATAAAATGAATTTTAAGCACAATTAAGCATATACATATATACTGGGTTTGAACTCGAAGTCATCGGTTAAGATGCACGCGTTCTTGCCACTTCTTGCTTGAAATATACTGCTGTTTTTTTTATTAACATACGATGTATTGGGAATTTTGAATTTTTGAAATTTTATAAATATTCTGTAATAAAATATAAAATCTTCATCGTCATTTTAAAAATCAACGATTTAGACGTTATCCAATACGACGTATCTTACAAGCTACGAGATAGAACAATGACGTCACAAAAATTGTATTAAATTTATTTCGCTTCAGTTTCTACACTTAACAGATTTCAGCTCTTGCTTGATTATATTTTTACAGCACGAAGACAACTCATTTCGCTGAGAGTACGAACAATTGTTTTCACTCACAGCGTGGGCGTCACGTGTATAGAAACGGCGAAGTCTCAAAACAAAATGACAGTAATTCATTTCCAGCCTGCTCGGAGAATATGAAGCTTCTAGTGATAAATATATCTTGTTACATATTACAAATTGTACAGTATATTTATTTTCCTCGTGTATAAATAAAACAATAACTATTCATAATTTCATAATATATCGACCGACGTGATATGCCCATTTACTAAATAGTTGGTCAACGCTTTATTCACAAGCTTTTTTTTTAATTTTATAGAAGATCCCTGATTTCTGACCGATTGTACTGAAATTTGTTACAGTTATGTAACTTGGGTGCCTTTTATAATGCCATCATCAGATCCTGTTCAAGTTATACAACCATGCTGTGGGCTCTAGTTCTCCACATATACTTAATATAATTGAGTCGAATTTGGGTTGATTTTTTTCATTTATTTTTTTATTTATTTAATGGAATAGGTTTTCGGACGAGCATATGAGCCACCTGATGGTAAGGGTTCATCATCACCCACAGACAATGACACTGTAAGAAATATTAACTATTCCTTAAATCGTCAATGCGCCACCAACCTTGTGAACTAAGATGCTATGTCCCTTGTGCCTGTAGTTACACTGGCTCACTCACCCTTTAAACCGGAACACAACAATATTGCGTATTGTTGTTTAGCGGTAGAATATCTGATGAGTGGTGGGTACCCAGGCGGGCTTGCACAAAGCCCTACCACCAATTAAATTTTAGTACATGGCTTTAATAAAGCTAGTTATTTTATTATTGTCCATTACTTAGACACTGGAGTCCGAACTGAAATAATCCGAACTCAATTAAACAAAAAAATGCTTTAAAAACTTGTTTATATTAATAATTCTTGCAATCTAATTGTACATTGTTACGTTGTCATTAGTAGTTAATAAGTGAAAAAAAGACAAAGTTTTTCTTTGTGAATATTGTAAAAAAAGGTTTTATATTTGATGAAATAATGTTAATTAAAATTAAATTAATTTAGATGCATATATAATACAAATATTATTCAAATAAAAATCGTAGGCGCGAACATCTATTGTTTTGTATATTGTCGGGTGTACACGTAACTGATGTAGCTTGTAGTTACTAGATGGCGTTAAGTCAAAATAAATAATTGTCTAAATCGCGATGTCAAGATTCGAAAACGATTATATATAATGTTATGAATTTTTTTGAATAAACATGATTATCAGTGGCACCTATTAGTTTTACTGTGAAGCATCCTTAGGATCTAGTGATCTAAGTTGTTCATTGGTCCTTCGAGCCGGATGTGTCTCATCAGACGTAACGGCTCGAACGTGGAACGGCTAAACCTCTGCTGCTGCTGGCGACTGGCGAGTACCTTCAAGTCAAGGAGACATCAACGTAGATGCCCAGGACTTACTGAGACCCAGTGAAGTCATCGCGCTACGAAACCTAGCTACCAGGAGTGAGTGGCGGTGATTGGAGCCCCCTGCTACTCCAAGTGGGAAGCAGGAAGGAGTTTACACCAACATATCGTGGATAGTGATGTAAATATATCAAGTGAATTTGTGAGTACAATTACATAGTTTGAAAAAGAAGATATGAACTTAGAATTATTTCAATAATTTAGTTAGTTTATAACTTAGAAAAATTCGTATGCTTGATTTTTATTTGAACTATTATTATACTTAGAATTTAAAAAAAAAAATTGTATTTTATTATTATTCTTAGTTTATAAAAATGGAGTCTCTAATAAACTTTCAATATGATTTATGTTCGCGTATATCTAAATCTAGGTTAAATTTTAAGAAAAGCCCTAAAGACCGGTTAACAAAGGCTTATATTGAAGGAAAATTAGAGGCTGTTGATCAATTATGGCTAGAGTTTTTATGTGGTCACAAAGATTTAATGAGAAATTACGAACCTAAATTATTAAATTCCACAAATTATGTAACTTCTGACAAATACAATGAAACTGAGGAAATTTACCTGGAATATAAATGTGAATTAAAGTCTAAGTTGGTAGATATGACACAATGTGAAAGTGGAGTTCACAATGTAAGCACAAGAGCTGCTCAAGTAAAATTACCCAAAATTAATATACCTACTTTTTCAGGAGTTTACTCAGACTGGGCTTCTTTTAAAGATCTATTCAAATCCTTAATTATTCAAAATTTATCTTTGGATAATGTACAAAAATTGCATTATTTGAAGGGGCATCTTACGGGTGAAGCGGAGCAACTCTTGAGGCATATACCAATTCAAGATTCTAATTTTGAAAGGTGCTGGCAGCTATTAGAAGAAAGGTATAATAATAAAAAATACATCTGCCACCACGTTTTAAAACGACTTCTTAGTCAAAAGAATGTATCATTCGAGTCTGCAAATGCATTGAAAGATCTTGTTAATACAACTAATGATTGTTTGGCTACTCTCAGAAATCTAGGTATAGATGTAAATAGTTGGGATATTTTAATAATTCATATCCTTACATTGAAACTGGACCCAGAGTCTCGACGTTAATGGGAATTTAGTGTATCATCGAATATTTCGTCAGACGAACTTCCCACCTATACGCAATTCAAAGAATTTTTAACTAAGAGATTTCGCGCTATCGAGTTTTTGGGCCCGGTTTCAAAACCAGAAAATAAATTTCAAAATATTAATAAAGTTAAAACACTTCATATTGCAAAGTCTGTAACATGTCCCTTTTTGTTCGGAAGGGCATAAATTAAGTAAATGTAAAATGTTCCATAAAGAAACGGTTGAATCTCGTCGAAAGTTCGTTAATGACAATAATGTTTGCTTTAATTGTTTGGGAAGCAATCACTCTGCCAAGGAGTGTCGAACACTTGTCAGGTGTAGTGTTTGCAAGCGGACTCATCATTCGCTGTTACATCCTACGGGTGCTAATTCATCTGAAGTAAACAAGACTGAGTGTGTTGTCAATTCTTCAGAAGGTGCCACAACCTCATTTGCGAATGCGTCTCCATCATCCTTAATGGTTTCTTGTGTCGCAGCCGGTAAGAAACAACAACAAGTACTACTTGCCACGGCTGTCGTTAAGGCTATCTGTAAGAATGATAATGAGTACAGCATTCGTGCGCTCCTAGACCAGGGGTCACAGGCTTCGTTTGTAACCGAATCTACGGTACAATATTTGGGTTTAAAAAAAACTGTTTACACCAGTCAGATAGCAGGGCTGGGAGGAAATAAGGCAATAGTCTCTAAGACTATGGTCACCATGGAAATAAAATCTCGGTACAAACCAGATTTTAAAATTTTAATTAAAGCACACGTGTTAAAAAATATAACCTCTCTCTTGCCAACTAGGAAAGTGGAAGCCAAAGAATGGCAGGAACTTGAAGGTTTAGTGCTTGCTGATCCGGAATACTTCAGTTCAAATCACATCGATCTTCTTTTGGGTGCGGACGTATATGGAGTAATCCTGCAGGAGGGTATAATGAAAAATCCAAAAGAGATCCCAATGGGCGGTATATAGTTCAGCTCCCTTTCGAAAATGGATATCCTGAAGTCACGGGGTCTAGAGACATCGCCGAAAAACGTCTTAAATCGTTAGAAATCAAGTTCAGCAAGGACCCGATTCTGAAATCAAAATATCACGAGGTAATAAATGTATATCTTACGCTGGATCACATGGAAGAAGTACCACCAGAAGATATAAATAATCCTAGGGCGATATACTTACCTTATCACGCCGTTATCAGAAATGATAAAAAAACTACGAAGGTCAGAATTGTTTACGATGCATCCTGCAAAGGTAAAAACAACCTATCACTCAATGATCAGTTGTTGGTTGGACCTACCTTGCAGCCAGAATTGCGGCATATAATTATTAAGTGGAGGTGTTCACCGATTTGTATGTCAGCTGACATCGTAAAGATGTACCGGCAGGTTAAAGTGCAAAGGCAAGACGCAGATTGTCAAAGAATACTGTGGAGAAATAATAAAAACGAGCCTATAAAATATTATAGGCACACTCGAGTTACCTTTGGCACATCTTCTGCTCCATATCTAGCAGTGAAGGCTCTGCAACAAGTTGCTCTTGATCATAGTGCTGATTATCCGTTGGCAGTCGAAAGAGTGTTCAACGATTTTTACGTAGATGATCTTATGACAGGAGTTCAAACCTGTGAAGAAGGTAAACAAGTATTTGTGGAAATGAATGAACTATTGAGTAAAGCAGGTTTTTCATTACAAAAGTGGAATAGCAATAATGATAACCTAGTAATGGAGATGAATAAAAAGGAAAATGGAAAACAGGATATAAAGGAAGGAATAAAAATAAAAGAAGACGAAATGACAAAAATATTGGGACTTACCTGGAACCGCAGTGATGACACCTTCCGCTACGCAGTAAGTCTTCCGCATTTGCAGCAACCTATAACGAAAAGAAAAATTATATCTGATATTTCACGACTCTACGATCCACTCGGGTGGGTAGGGCCAAGCATTATTATAGCAAAGGTAATGATACAAAAATTGTGGTTAGCAGGACTGGATTGGGATGAGAAAATTCCAGACAATTTATCAGAGGAATGGTTAACTTACCGTGAAGAACAGATTGCATTAAGCAATATTCGCTTACCAAGGTGGATTGGGATAAAGTCAAATGATAATTTAGTTGTATTACACGGATTTTGCGACGCGTCAAAAACAGCATATGCAGCAGCAGTGTATGTACGTGTGATTGATTCTGAAGGAAAGGTCCACACATCTTTGGTTACTGCTAAAACAAAAGTTGCACCAGTAAAGCAGGTCTCAATACCTCGTTTAGAATTATGTGGAGCTGTTCTGCTTACAAGGTTGATAATCGAAGTTGCAAGAGTCATGAAAATTGAAAAACACAATCTTCATACATGGACTGACTCAACAGTTGTACTTGCGTGGCTAAATAGTCACCCAAGTAGATGGAATGTTTTTGTAGCAAATAGAGTGTCAGAAATATTAAGTAGTTTAGATCCACAGACGTGGTGTCATGTGATTTCGAAACAAAATCCAGCTGATTATGCATCTCGAGGAATGAAGCCGTCTGATCTAGTAAATAATGAGTTATGGTTTCATGGGCCGAAATTCCTCTCATGTGAACCCATTATTTATCATACACCAAAAAATTTAGGAACTGAATTAGAAACTGTTAAAGTGCATCATGTTACAGAAGATGACTTGGGTTGGACTAAGTTTTCGTCCCTTACCAGAATGATCAGAGTAGTCGCTTATTGTAGGCGATTTATAAATAATTCAAAGGCATCAAATCATAAATTAAATAAATCGTATCTAACAGCTAATGAATTAAAAGAAGCTTTAAAAAAATGCATTATATTATGTCAACTCAGCAATTTTAATAAAGAAATAAGCATTATAAAAGAGAACAAGAACTTACCTAAGAACTGCATAATCCGAATGTTGAACCCATTTTTGGACGACGAGGGCATATTAAGAGTGGGAGGAAGGCTGAAATTTTCGTCATTAACTTTTGACAGGAAACATCCTATCTTAATTCCAAAGGAGTCTCATTTGGCACAACTTATTATTGTAGACGCTCACAGGCAGACACTTCATGGCGGGCCACAAATAACATACATACAATCCAAATACTGGATATTGGGAGTTAAACAGCTTGTTAAAACATATTATCGTAAATGTGTAATATGTGCTAAAAATTCAGCTGTCACCAAACAGCCTTTAATGGGTCAACTACCGGCAGCGCGAGTAACACCAACTCGACCTTTCAAAAATTGCGGTGTAGATTACGCGGGTCCGATCCTAATCAGAACGAATAAGGGAAGAGGTCATAAAGCTCACAAGGGATATATTTGTTTGTTTGTGTGTATGGCAACACGGGCAATACATTTGGAGTTAGTAAGTGATCTTACATCCGAAGCATTTCTACAAGCATTCAAAAGATTCGTGGCAAGACGTGGCCAATGTACGCATCTATGGAGTGACAACGGGACGAACTTTACTGGAGCGTCACTTGAGTTAAAGAAATGTGGCATATTTGAGAAAGAACATATGGGAGAAGTCGCTGAATCATTAGCTCAGAATAACTGTGAATGGCACTTTATACCGCCTCACTCACCTAACTTTGGAGGGCTTTGGGAAGCCGGTATTAAATCGGTAAAATATCATTTGAAACGAGTCATAGGGAACTCAACATTAACTTTTGAAGAGATGACTACAGTGTTAACACAAGTAGAAGCGTGTCTTAATTCTAGACCAATGTCAAGTATCAGCGACAATGTGAATGATTTTGAAGTGCTAACACCTGGACATTTCCTAATCGGAGAACCTTTATTAACTGCACCGGATTACAATTTTGAAGAATTATCTATAAATAATCTGAGAAGATGGCAACACACTCAAAGAATGTTGCAAACCTTTTGGCGTAAGTGGTCGAAAGAGTATTTAACGCGATTTTTACAACGCTATAAATGGGCTGATAATAATAATTCTCAAACTTATATCGGGGACATTGTTATAGTAAAGGAGGATAATTTGCCTCCATGTCGCTGGCTTTATGGTAGAGTCGTAGCTACTCATTTTGGTGCAGACAATATTGTCAGAGTAGTTAGTCTTAAAACTAAAAATGGAATATTAAAACGGCCAATATCCAAGTTATGTTTCTTGCCCGTAACAAAGAACTAAAATTTTTAAATTATCATTTATATTATTTCTATTTGTTTTAATATTATTAATATGTGTTATGTTAAAGGACAAAGTTGCACTTTGCCCTTGGGGGGCGATGTATGAACACGTAACTGATGTAGCTTGTAGTTACTAGATGGCGTTAAGTCAAAATAAATAATTGTCTAAATCGCGATGTCAAGATTCGAAAACGATTATATATAATGTTATGAATTTTTTTGAATAAACATGATTATCAGTGGCACCTATTAGTTTTACTGTGAAGCATCCTTAGGATCTAGTGATCTAAGTTGTTCATCGGGCTTGATCATAATGTTACATTAAAAAAAAAACGATAAGGTACATTATTCTGTGAAAGAAGTTAGTGAAGTTATTATACGTCGATTTGCATACAGGACTTATCAATTCAGTTGAAATTGTATAGTTAAATTAATGCATATATTGTTGTGTTCCAGTTTGATTGGGAAGTGTGTATAATGCACAAGGGATATATATATATAATCTTCGTTTATTTGGTGGCATATTGGCGTTGTAACGGACGCTTTTTAGTTCATTCGTAGTGAGTGGTGGTAAGAACGCGTACCTACATCTTAACCGATGATTGCAGATTCAAACCCAGGCAAGCATTAATTATTTATTTTAATATTCATGTGATTAATTTGTGTTTATTATTTATCTCGTGCTCGACGGTGAAGGAAAACATCGTGAGGAACTACATGTGTCTAATTTTATAGACAATTTTGCCACATGTGTATTCCAGCAACCGCATTGGAACAGCGTAGTAATAGGTTGGGGAAAAAGTTTCTTCGTATTTTATATGAAAATTCAAAAAGTTTTTTTATAGTTTATTTACATTAACTAAAGTATGTATAAAGACTAAAGTATGTAGGTGCCATTTTGTTCCATAACTTTTTGCCATCTTGTTGGTAGTGACATGATCCCATTGCTGTAAAAATTTTGGAGCTTCTGATCGAAAAACTGCGACAAGTGGTTTTGGCAGTCCTCTCGTGATGTTAACCTGACACTGCCTAAGGAATTCTGCAGAGACCGAAACAGATAAAAATCTGAAGGTGCAAGGTCAGGACTATACGGCGGATGCATTAACACCTCCCAGCCAAACTCTCGTAATTTTTGTTGAGTGGCTAAAGATGTGTTAGGTCTAGCGTTGTCATGGTGAAAAACCACACCCCTTCTGTTGATCAATTCTGGCCGCTTTCTCTCAATTTCTTGCTTCAATCTCATCAATTGTTCGCAATATAGTTCTGAATCGATGGTCCTGCCGGGCGGTAACAGCTCATAATGAATGATGCCCTTCCAATCCCACCATACACACAGCATTACCTTGTTGCGAGTTAATCCGGGTTTTGCCACAGTCTGTGAAGCTTGACCGGCCTTTGACCACGATCTTTTTCGCACGTTCTTGTCGTATGTGATCCACTTTTCATCACCAGTTATCAGCTTCTTCAAAAATGGTTCGGTTTCATTACGTCGTAATAAAGAATCACAAATGAGTACACGGTTCATTAGGATTCTTTCAGTGAGTTCATGAGGCACCCATATATCGAGCTTTTTTGTGTACCCAGCTTTATTCAAATAAGTCAAAACCGTTTTGTGGTCAATTGCCAGTTCTTCAGCTACATCGTAACTACTAATATGCCGATCTTGCTCCACTTTTTCAAAAATGGCATCAATTTTGTCCGTAACAGGGCGACCAGAGCGAGATGCATCTTTGATATCAAAATTTCCGGCTTGAAAACGCTTAAACCAAACTTGCTCTACTCTCACAGATACTGCATTAGGGCCATAAATATCACAAATTTTTTTCGCGGCTTGAGTTGCATTTTTACCTTTTTTATAGTAAAATTTTAAAATGTATCGAATTTCTTCTTTAGATTCACTCATTTTAACAACAACAAAAACAAATGAAAATCACACAAATTCCTAATTTGAATTTGGAAGTGCCTTCTTTAAAATTAAAACTTTTTAATGATACCAAAACTAGCCAGATACAAATGGTATAGCCAAAGAGATTTTATTACAAGTTCATACATAGTATATGCGAAAAGACTTTTTCCCCAACCTAATAGATATATTCTGAAAGGGAGAGCTCTCAAATGGAAAGGAGGCCTTGGCCCAGCAGTGGGAAATTTACAGGCTGTTATTGTCGTTTTTGTTGGGATGACTACTTATCATCGGGGGTCGAATTTGAAAAGATAAGAAAAATACATAAAAAACAATAATGTTCTTGTTTAAAATTATAGACACAGTTTCACTATGATTTAACAAACTTCCACCGTTTATCGGTTCCAAATATTTTAACCACAGACTATATAATCAGTGAATTAATAAATAATTCAAATCTATGACACAGATAAGGGTCTAAATCTTTCGCCTTTGAACCTCCAGTGTGCGGTTTCACAAAGATCGTAGCAGTAATTTTGGACCTGATGCTATATTCATGAAACCTAGAAGTACACTCCTGTATCGCTTATCTACGACTGTATACTTATTTTATGTACCAAGTGTTTATTGGATTTCTACTAATTCGAAACGGACTTTATACTTATTATACGAAATAAGTCTTCAATGAAGTTTGCTTGATTCGATCCGATATATGAGAGGAGCTCAGCGCTTGATTATCATTTGAATATTCCGCTATCATTGACCATCATTTTCCAGCCGTTGGGCCACATCGATTTGCATAATTCAATAAATATGTTCCATTGAAATATATTAATATTTGTAATATTATTATTGTTGTTCTGAGTCAGCCGTCTGGGTGTGACTTCACTGTATTGTATTTGTTTCATTTTATTGTTACTGCAAGCTGTAGCGATTTCAATAACTAATTAATTTAGAGGTTAGGGACTTTTGGCCTATACGTGTCAGTATGTCTAACAGTTTCAATAAATATAGGTGAAGGTATACTTCTCAAGTCACTGTTTATTATCTTGGATCAGTGCGGTCCACATTAGTGGCGACACAAAGGTCATCTTTACAACTGCGTTGAGGATAACGGCACGGTCTACGAGTCAATTTCCAAGGCACGCAATATATACAAATAATAAAATTTGTAGATCTTTTCTAAATCAATGGATGATAATATATATTTTTTAATTGGTTTAACAAACGGGCTTGGATCAGTGGCGTTTGCTGTTACGCGAAAGCCTCTTCAGGCCACCCTTGTTTACAGACGATAAATTTTCACAATTCAGTACAAAGACTAATTACTCGTAAATCTGTCTTTTGATGTTATCCATCACACTTTTTATGACACTAAAAATGGGGACGGTCGTTGAGACAGCTTCGGATAGACAAGATTTTTGCCATTATTTTTAAATGATATGTAATATAGTTCGTCTAAGAAGTATATTATTGATTGCCCCTTTTGAGAAACCAAATTAAAAAAGTCCTCGTGTATTAATGCACGCCTCTTGTATCTTATACTTCTCGCAATCCAATTTTGACAGTTACCTATAAATAATACTTTCGATTTTCTTCTATATACATACAATCAGACTGTAAAGAATTGGCATACTTCTGAGTATATATTTAGCTCCTTTTCGCTTCATGGTGTGTGACTTTCAAATAGAAGTATACTTAGTCGTTTTGCCTTTTACAAGCATTTTTGTTGTTTAACAGAATTGTATTAATTGCTAATTAGCGATTAACCAACAATAAACTCAGTAATTACTCATTTCGAAGCGTCAATAAAATGATAAAATATACACAACATAGGATATAAATATACATAAGAATTAAGGCCTCAATTACATACATTCTTTATTCACATTAATTTTTACTAATATGGATTTCTTAATGATCATATTACAGGAATAAAATAAATGGAATGTGAGCGTTTTAAATACTGTCTGTAATCTATCAAATCTATCGCACTTAGTGACAACTTTAGTATTACTTTACTTTAATTTCATAATCGAAACACGAAGGCATAATAGTGTAGCCTATCATATTTTTCTTTCTAAGTGTATTCATTTATTAAATACCCTAACTTGTACGGCCATTAATAATATTACGGCAAAGGTTAATGGCCGAGTGAATGACTGACAAACGGACGCTACGTTTAACCGTACAAGGTTATATGTAATATATTTATTGTCTTTGATGATATCTAAAGGCGGATATCATCAATCAGCACCAAATAGCTCCCCTGTTTGTATGTTATCTTGCTATTAATAATAATGCCCTCGGACCGAATTACGACAGACAATGACAAGATAGCAGGGGATAGGATATAGGGGGGATATTACTGCACAAGCAAGTGTGCAAACTCAGGTACAATCTCTATTTACGCACTCATGTAATCCAATGAGAAATTCGTAAGGACTGTGGAGACAAGGGAACGGAATAAACGCCCTTATTTGCAATTGAATAATTTGAACGATTTCTAGTATACTATTATTAGCCCTGTATAGTCGAGTACCATTCATTACTAGCTAATGCTTGTTACTTATATTTTGTAGGATTCAATTCGTACAAAACTCTTTTATATTTTTAGAATGCTTATAAGAACCATGAGTAGATTTATAATTATCAATAAAAAGTAAATTTAAAAATACTTTTAATTTGTTTATGCACTAGCCCACTATGTTTTCTCTTGTAAGTCTCTTACAGTAGGATTGACTGGAAGAGATCACTACTTAGTGACAAGGCCGCCCTTTGCATACTTTTGTAGTGATTTTGATTTTAAGCTTTTTTCTTGTATTTTGTTTATTTTCTGTGTGCAATAAAGCTGTTTATTATTATTATTAAAAAATATTTTTGTCGTATTTGCTTCGGTCAAAAGTTCGGAAAAAATAGTTTTCCGTGAAGTTTATACTCTACTATACTCGTATTTCTCGACCCAACATTATGAGGATATTGTAGTACCAAGTAATTCTATTTCTAGAACGTCTAATGCTTTCCATTTAATTAGTACGTTTGTTTTTACACATATATCACTCGGTATAGAAAATACAAAGCATTTTGTCTTTTTATTAATTTTACACTAAATTATAAACACAAAACTAATGTAGTATATTTAGAAAAGAAATATGTATTTTTGAAGTATCTCGTGTTTATTAACTAAAAGATATGGAAAGTCATTTATATAACTGAGAAAGAAAAATGGATCATAAAAAGATCCTTGACCACCATTAGCCCTGAGAGATATCTTTCAATTAACATCGATGAGCTCGATTCCGGGACTCTATCATCTGATCATTGCTCAGATACAAAATTAGAAGATATAGTGCAACGTTTTGAGCCTCTAGAAAAATTGTTTCTACAGTTGGTTCTAGTTTAAGTTTCGCGTATTGCATATATTATTAAGAGAAAGGAACTACTGAATAAATTAACATCAAATTTACATATTATATCTGAGGCAGCTAGGGTAAAACCACCAACTCTCAAATTGTGTTGACTTTAAAGGGCCTATTTAGGAAAGTTTTAGCACACCCAATATCGAATGTTTGACCAGTGCGGCGATAATTAATGAGTATTTGTACTTTTTAACCACATCGAATATTATACACAAACGGATAAAAAGCAGACTAAACAAAAACGTTGGTTTTGGTAAATTATAAATAGCCAAAGCCTATTTTGAAAGTGCTTCACTTTAATAATATTTATTTGTGTCTAAAAAGAAAACACAACAACAACAGCCTATAAATTTCTCACTTCTGAGCTAAGGCCTTCTCTCCCTTTGAGGAGAAGGTTTGGAACATATTCTACCACGCTGTTCCAATGAGGATTGCTGGAATACACATGAAGCAAAATTTCTATGAAATTTGACACATGCAGGTTTCCTCACGACGTTTTCTTTCACCGCCGAAGTCGATATGAATTATAAAGACAAATTAAGCACATGAATATTAAGTGGTGCTTGTCTGGATTTGAACTCGCAGTCATCGGTTAAGATACATGCGTTGTAACGACTGTGCCATCTCGCCTCAAAGAAAAAATCTGCATTCGCATTTCATTAGAAATGAATTCAACTTCAAAATCTACAATAGGAGTGGAATTTGCAACAAGAAGTCTCTATACTTCTTGAAGACAAAACCAAAAAAACATATTAATATAAATAGGATAATATGTTTGAAAAGAAATTAAGTATGACTGAAATACTTATATAAAAGATATTATCTTATTCGGAATTCTTTCATCAATCACAATACATCAAAGTTTGTTTCAATGATCGTGACATTCACTTCAAGAACTGTAATTTATCAAAGTGGTTGTCTTCAAGGTTTTCGCGCCACGACCATTATTTATTTTCACTTGGTAATAGCTGTGTTTAACATTTCTTAATCGTTTCTAGTGGAACTCAACGTTATCGTTTTGAAATTATTTATGTTCTATCATTATTATAAAAATTATAAAATAATTACATTGTATAAACTCCAAACATGGATATATTCCAAAAATATAGAAACGTGTTCTGTAATTAAAGGTGATCGTCTGTAATTAAAGAACACGTGATTAATAGAGCAATATTGTGGATTCAAGCCCACAAAAAAGAGAAACAAATTTCAAAAAAATTGAGTGCAATTTTCTTGTAATTAGTTTCTCTTTTTTATTTAACTTGAGCTTGGTGGTGATTTAAAATAATGTGAGGAAACCTGCATGAATCAGATGCAAATTTTATCTGTGGAATAACCCTTCTCCTTAAAGGGGTGGAGGCCTTGGATCAACAGTGATTCACAGATTACTTTCCTTTATACCGTTTTTTTAAAAACTGGACAATAAGCCATTTTACAATACGCAATGATGGTAGGACACAGTCTGAAATGTTTCTATGAAGTGTTCAGGATCCTTCACCAACCTCTGCACTCCAATTTCTTAGCAAGATCCAAAACTTAAGACTATCAAAATCTCATCACGCTTATCACTGTAGCAATGAGTTAGTTAAAATAATTGACAGATATTCAGTCAATGATGGATGAATTCTTAATAATTCGGACTTTGGTGGATGTACGAGAGTATTATGTATTGGAGAATTGGAAAGAATTGTGATAAAATCATCATAATTTTAAATATTCACAATACACTGAACATTTCGTGAGCATGTATCGTTACGGCCAACGCCACAGCAAGCAATGGAACTGCAAGCACACTGATATATCCGCATTAATAATAATACGGTATAATATTTGCTAATATTTGCTATATTGCGTTGTCATGGGGGACTTCAACGCTAAAGTGGGAGTACAGAACTGCAGCGAATCGGTAGTAGGACCCCATGGACTTGGAAGCAGGAATCATAGGGGGCAAATGCTTGTCAACTTCCTCGAACGGGAGGGGCTCTTCTTGATGAACTCCTTCTTCAAGAAGCAGCCGCAAAGGAAGTGGACGTGGCAAAGCCCCGACACTATGACGAAAAACGAGATCGACTTCATAATGACGGACAAGAGGCATATATTCAGAGACGTCTCAGTGATTAACAGGTTCAATACCGGTAGTGATCACCGACTCCTCCGAGGCTCTCTGAATATCAATTTTAAGGCCGAGCGCGCCCGTCTGATGAAGTCCACGCTCCGACCAAAGCTGCTCCAAACCATTGCGGGATCTGAAACATTCCAGTCAATCCTGGAGAACCGATTCGCTGCCGTGGAAACCACAACGGACGTAAACCAGAACCTCGAAAATGTAGTTCGAATTCTCAGGGAAGAAGGCACGAGATATTGTGGCATGCAGCGTAAGGGCAGGAAGTCGAACCTTTCGGAAGAGACTTTGGGGCTCATGAAGAAACGACGTGAAAACCCACCTGTCACTTCGTCAGAAAAACGGCAATTAAACCAAGAGATCAGCAGGCGCGTACGACACGACCTCCGGTGCTCCAATACTCTTGCAATAAAAAGAGCTATTGAGCAGAATCGGGGGTCTAAGGTGTTCGTACAATCTCTTGGAAGGAGCCACCTGACGAAGTTGACCACAGCAAGTGGAGAAGTCGTTTCTTCTAAGCCGGCAGTACTTTCGGAAGTAGAGGACTTCTACGGCCGGTTATACGCATCGCATGCATCTCAACCTGATCCCGAAAATGAGGATCCTAGAGCTACATTAACACGCCATTTCTCCGAAGACCTGCCTGAAGTCAGTATTGGCGAAATCGAGACTGCTCTTGGACAGCTTAAAAATGGAAAAGCCCCTGGAGAGGACGGCGTTACCACAGAGCTATTAAAAGCGGGAGGTAAACCGGTACTTAGGGAACTTCAGACGCTTTTTAACTCTGTCCTCTTCGAAGGGAGAACTCCGGAGGCGTGGAGTAGGAGTGTGGTCGTCCTGTTCTTCAAAAAAGGAGACAAAACCCTGCTGAAGAACTATCGTCCCATATCCCTACTGAGCCATGTCTATAAGCTGTTTTCAAGAGTGATCACGAACCGTCTTGCGCGAAGATTCGACGAATTCCAACCCCCGGAGCAGGCCGGGTTTCGGACCGGATACGGCACCATAGACCACATCCATACAGTGCGGCAGATTATACAGAAGTCCCATGAGTATAATCGGCCCCTGTGTCTTGCATTCGTGGACTATGAGAAGGCCTTTGACTCGGTTGAAATCTGGGCTGTTCTGGAGTCCCTGCAGCGTTGCCAAGTTGATTGGCGATACATCCAAGTGATGAGATGTCTCTACGAAGCTGCCACCATGTCCGTCCGAGTACAAAATCAGCAAACAAATCCCATACCATTGCATCGAGGAGTGAGACAAGGGGACGTTATTTCCCCCAAATTGTTCACTAATGCAATGGAGGATATGTTCAAGACGCTGAACTGGAAAGGACGTGGCATTAACATCAATGGCGAATACATCTCTCACTTGAGATTCGCAGACGACATCGTCATCGTGGCAGAAACGCTGCAGGACCTACAACAAATGCTGAACGAGCTGGCTGATTCTTCTATGCGTATCGGCCTACGGATGAACTTGGATAAAACCAAGGTCATGTTCAATGAACATGTTCTACCGGAACCGACTACGATACACGGTACCGTTCTCGAAGTTGTTCAAAAATATGTCTACCTCGGGCAGACTCTGCGATTAGGTAGAAACAACCTTGAGGACGAGGTGAATAGAAGAATTCAGCTGGGTTGGGCAGCGTTTGGGAAGTTACGTCGAATCCTAACATCGTCGATCCCACAGTGCCTTAAGACGAAAGTCTTCAATCAGTGCGTCCTACCCGTCATGACATACGGAGCCGAAACGTGGACACTCACGACAAGGCTGGTCCACCAACTTAAAGTCGCTCAGCGTGCTATGGAAAGGGCTATGCTCGGCGTTTCTTTGAGGGATCGCATCAGAAATGAGGTTATCCGTCAAAGAACCAAAGTCATCGACATAGCCCACCGGATTAGTAAGCTGAAGTGGCAGTGGGCTGGTCATATTTGTCGTAGAACCGACAACCGTTGGGGAAAACGTGTTCTAGAGTGGAGACCGCGTCTCGGCAAACGTAGTGTAGGACGTCCTCAGGCACGGTGGAGTGACGATATACGCAAGGCGGCAGGCAGGAGCTGGATGCGAGTAGCCGGAGAAAGACCACAGTGACGTGCACTGGGAGAGGCCTATGTCCAACAGTGGACAAAAATAGGCTGTTGATGATGATGATGATTTGCTATATTATGATAGACTAAATTGTGTTTCGAACGAACGCATCAGTGATGTCGAGGTTTCGTAGACACAGCTATTGTTTACGGTAGTCGTATACACGACACATAAATTCGAATTGCAAATATAATTTACGGTTAATTTATAGGTCGCTTTTGGAGTATTTCACTTTGCGTTAAATCATTTAATCGCGCTCCGCTGTGCAATATTTTCCATTCAAAGTAGACATCGCATTATATTTACGTGGTTTTTGTAAAGGGGTGGAAAATGATAACAATTATGTGACATCTTGAACGAAATTTCGCCGAAGACGGCTTTTTTTCGTCATATATTTTAACACTTTATTATATTTAACAGTGTAACTACAGGTACAAGGGAAATAATGTATTCGATCTCAACGTTGATGTACGTCATCAACGATTTGATCATTATTTACAGCAAGAATGTCTTTGTGCTGTTGTGACCACTAACCATAAGGTGTTATATGAGCGTTATATTTATGAGAGCGATAACTTTCTTACGTTTTAAGGGTATAATTGGCAAATGAGCAGGAGGCTGGCAAATGAGCAGGAGGATTATCGGAATTATTATTGGAATGTGACTATTCCAACCCATGGCAATACTGGTGCTCTTATGGGTGCGTTGCCTGCCTTAAAATTTATCTGTACCTACGAAATTATTGTAACGAATAATTAAAAAGTCATATAATTAATTTTGCTTTAGACACTCATTGATTAAATGAAATTATTAAAATATTTATACGTATTCGATTTATTAAACAAATTACTTACTAAAGATTCCTGCATACTGCTCAGCTTTTTTAGATATGCTGTATAGTATTTTAATAAATAAATAGTTGTAACAGGTTGATTGGTATTAGTTAGATATGTTTATTTGTAGTTTTTACTGCGTTGCGTTTAATATTTTCACTCAAATAAAAGCAACATACCTACAAAAATATTTACAAATGAGCTTATATAATTTTCATTAATTATGCTTTGATAATATTGCGGAAAATTGCTTTGAATGTACACTACATACATGTTTACATTAATAAGTGAAATGTCGTATATGTTATAACATTTATGGTTCAGTGAATGGAGCACGCTAAACTTAACAAATTGCATTCAAACGAAGGCAATCGTTTAATTTTTCATGAGAGCAATATATGTTTATATAGGTTTCGTGGTCGATGCTGAAGGACAACATCGTGAGGGAAACTGTATTGGTAACCTAATTGATGATGTGTTATTGAGACTCGACATAGAATTAGGTGCTACCTACTAGGGCTTTGAGGAAGCCCGCCTGGGCAGGTACTACTTACTTATAATGTACTAGTTGTCGGCTATGGTAGGCAAAAAGTAGCCTATGTCCTTCCTTGCTGTTGAAATGTACTTCTTACAAATTTCATCAAATTCTGTTCAGCGGTTTAGCAGTAAAAAAGCGACAGACAGCCAGAGTTACTTTCACATTTATAATATTAGATATAAGTATAGATTGTTTGAAGGGTGAATAGGCTATTGTTACCAAAAACAAGGCATAACATCTTAGTTCCCAATAATGGCTCCACTTGACAATGGGAGGTATGTTAATAAAATATTTTTTTTTTTAAAATAATTTGACGTCAAAGTGATCACTACAAATGTAATAAAATAATTTGATTTAAACACGTATTATTGAAATCGGCCGATCGTATGTAAATATTTCTACATGTCGTTTTTCACAAAAAATCGTCTGACTTCAAATTACTTAAATTACGTAATAATTGGCGAACAAACATAGAAAAAAAATATACCGGTCGAATTGAGAACACTCCTTTTTTTGAAGTCGCTTAAAATTTTTGAACCTAATTGTGACCTATTTCACATCCGCTTATATATCTATACTTCTATACTAATATTATATATGTGAAAGTAACTCTGTCTGTCTGTCTGTTTCTCTTTCACGATTAAACCTATGAAGCGAATTTGATTAAATTTGGTGTGAAGCGAACTTTAAGTCCAAGAAAGGATATATTTTTTCCTAACACATGGAAACCAACCTCTAAAACGCAAGCGAAGCTGGGGGCTACATGTTAGTGATGCAATGCTAGAGTTATTTAGACAAATTTATTTTACTTGCTGGTAGGGCTTTGTGCAAGCCCGCCTGGGTAGGTACCACCTACTCATCAGATATTCTACCGCTAAACAACAGTACGCAGTATTGTTGTGTTCCGGTTTAAAAGGTGAGTGAGCCAGTGTAACTACAGGCACAAGGGACATAGCATCTTAGTTCCCAAGGTTGGTGGCGCATTGACGATGTGAGGAATATTAATATTTCTTACAGCGTCATTGTCTATGAGTGATGGTGACCACTTACTATCAGGTGGCCCATATGCTCGTCCGCCAATCTATTTCATAAAACAAAGAGAAAATAGCCATGGAATACAAACAGGCTATTATTCTTTACAAATACTAAAAAGTGTTTGAAGTTGATACAGAGTAACATAACACAGATAAAAATATTCATAGAAATATTTGAAACAAAAAACTCCGTATCTATATCGGTCGTTCACTTTTATACGAGTCGTTGTTCAAATCAAGATAATAAAGTTAGCGTATGACCGCATTCAAAGAGAAATCTGTAAGATCGTTTTGTTTTATCCTTGTTTCAAAGTAATATGGAGTTGGTGCTTTGATAGTCTGTCTATAGTTTGGGAGCCGACAAATTGACACACGATGTTTGCATTAAAAGTTTATTCGATGTGAAAATATAAGTAGATATGTAGATGTATAAGTATAAGAGCCGTGATGGCCCAATGGTTAGAACACGTGCATTTTAATCAAAGATTGCGGGTTCAAACCCACGCAAGACCCGTGAATGTTCATGTGTAATTTGTGTTTATAATTCATCTCGTGCTTGGCAGTGAAGGAAAACATTGTGATTAAACCTTCATGTGTCTAATTTCATAGAAATTCTGCCGCATGTGTATTCCCATCCCACATTGGAAGAGCGTGATGGAATATGTTCCAAATTTTTTCCTCAAAGGGAGGCCTGGGCCTTGGCTTGAAAATTTACAGGCTATTGCTGTTGTTGAGTCAACCTATCAAGTTGAGTCAATGTTCACCAAAAATCCACAACCACAATAGACTGGGGTTAGGAATTAATAAAAATGTTATAGTAGTATCTGATAAGTTAGGTCAGGGCTTTGGCTCAATACTAAAAAGTGAGGTAGAAAATGTATTCAATACATGTACACCCGGGGCAAGCTATCAGTACCAAATAAATAAGATAAGTTCTATGCATCTGGATCCCACTAATATAGTTGTTTTAATGCATGGTGACAGCTTGTCTCTGAATAAAAAGAATTTAATTAAGGATACAAAATTATTACTTGAAATTCAAAATCAAAAGAAATGTAAATTTATAATCAGTACATTTCCATATTCGCACACCTTGACAGATGCACAGAACTTACATATTTATGATTTAAATGTATGTTTATACAATGTGACTCGACATTGTAGTAATGATGTCATGTTATTTGATATTAATAAATTCATTTATAGGTTTAAGTTGACAGAGGGTACTATGTATCTACCAATTAAATCCAGAAGACAACTTGGTAACCTAATTGCATACAATATTAATAATTATTTTATGTGTAATGTTACCAAGGATCATATATATAATAAAAATAATAACCTAATTTACATTAACACTGACAAAAGTAAGCATATTAAAATTCATAGTTTAAACTGAATAAAATGACAAAACCTATGCCCTCTTACTTAAATATTATACATCAAAATATACAGGGCATAGGTGGCAAAGATCATGAAATAGAATTATTTTCAGAAAATTACAAAACTCATGTATTTTGTTTCACAGAGCATTGGATTAAATGTTTTGACATATTTAATATCCCAAACTTTAAATTGTCAAGTACATTCGTAAGAGGGAATGCTATTCGCGGTGGCTCATTAATATTAGTACGGAATGATATCATTTGTAAATCTCGAAAAGATATTGTGGCTCTCTCTGTCGAACGTACTATCTAATTATCCTGCGTGGAATTTCCGCAGTACATTATAGTATGCGTGTACCGGCCCCCATCGGGAGATTTTTGCTTATTTGAGAACACTATGGAGGATGTTCTTAAAAAGATAAGCGAAAGTAATAAATATATAATTGTATGTGGCGACTTTAACGTAGACTTATTAAAAGCTACTTCGCTGAGTGTTCGATTAGTCACATTGTTTAGGTCATTTAATTTAACGCACCAAGTTAATGAACCAATACGAATAACCAACGATACTTTTACGTGTATTGACAAGGTGTTTTGTGACTGTGAAATATATGAATTTTCAATTATAAATAATTTAACTTCTGATCACTGAGGTCAGAAGTTTTCTTTAGAACACAAAGAAATTATTAATTAAAAAAAAAAAAATAATGTACAGGCCAATAACGGCTCATAAAGTAAACTGTTTTAAAGATATTGTTGCGTGTAAATTAGCTTATTTAGATCTAACGACACAAGATCCAAATGAACTTTATAATTCATTTTTTGAATTAATATTAATATAATTTAATAAAATGTTCAAAATGAAATCATTTTATAATAATACAAAATTGAAGTTTAGTGACTGGTCTACTATTGGTATATATAAAAGTAGAAATAAATTATACGACCTATATGGTATGAAGCAGTGGAATCAAAACGAAGCCTTTCTAGGATATGTCAATAAATATTCCAAAATATTTAAAACAGTATGTATTTATGCTAAGTATTTATACATAAAGAACAAAATTTTGACTTCCGATAATAGAATAAAGGCCACTTGGGACATTATTGGAAGTGTTAGTGGAAAACCTAAAAAGGAAAGTATACCTATCAAATTAAACACAGGCAGTAAATACACAAATTCTGATTTGGAAGTTACAAATTTATTTGAAATATTTTTTGATAACATACCTAATAAAATAACATCTAATTTAAAATCATCTACATTAGATGCAGCTAGATTATTAAACAAACATGTTTCTAAATGCGTTATTGATTTTTCTTTTGAAACAGTTTCTGCAATAGATGTTATAAAAGTATTTAAAACACTCAATATTAAAAAAACTAACGACGTATGGGGCATTTCGGTAAAATTCATAAATAACATCATACACGATATTGCTCCGTATATAGCAGTAATTTTTACCAAGAGTTTGGACACGGGTTCATTTCCTGACTTGTTAAAATGTAGTAAAGTCTTACCACTTTTTAAGAATGGAAATAGGAGCGATCCCAGTAATTACAGGCCTATTTCAATACTCCCATCTTTAAGTAAAATTTTCGAAAAAAATATTTTAAATCAACTTCTTATCCATTTTGGTACAAATAAAATTTTTCATAGTGAGCAATTTGGTTTTACAAGAGGTCGATCAACAACTGATGCGGGAATTGCGATTCTTAAGCATATTTACGATGCTTGGGAGAAATCACAAAATGCTATTGGAGTATTCTGTGATTTATCTAAAGCATTTGATTGTGTAGAACACGAGACTATTCTTTATAAGCTCAAATATTACGGCGTTAAAGGTAGGGCTCTTGATCTCATTGCTTCATACTTAAGTCAAAGAATCCAGCAAGTTTTCATTAATGGAATAAAGTCTACTGGATCTACGCTAAAAATGGGTGTTCCACAAGGTTCAATATTGGGTCCCT
The DNA here is from genome assembly GCF_905220365.1 of Vanessa cardui. Lineage (NCBI taxonomy): Eukaryota > Metazoa > Arthropoda > Insecta > Lepidoptera > Nymphalidae > Vanessa > Vanessa cardui. The sequence goes on along the minus strand of NC_061125.1, from coordinate 14,944,696 downwards.
TTCTATTCCTAGTATATATAAATGACCTTCCTTTCTTTGTTAAAGGTATTTGTGATATAGTATTGTTTGCTGACGATACTTCACTGATTTTTAAGGTTGACAGGAAAAAAACTGACTATGACGATGTGAATACCGATACTACCGTGTTCTTGGGAATAGAATTGGATTCCAGACTTCAGTGGAGTCCCCATTTGTCGTCCCTAACAGGGAGACTCAGCTCCGCAGCATACGCGGTTAGAAAAGTTAGACAACTAACTGATATTGATACCGCTCGTTTAGTTTATTTTGGTTATTTTCACAGTATTATGTCATATGGCATATTACTTTGTGGTAACGCTGCAGACATTGAATCTGTCTTTATTTTACAAAAGAGAGCAATTCGGTTTATTTATAATCTTGGAGCTAGAGACTCTCTTCGTAATGTTTTTAACAGAGTAGGAATACTCACTGTTGCGTCGCAATATATTTACAACAATATCATGTATATTCACAGTAACATTGATAACTTTGATAAAATCAGTGATAATCATTGTATATGCACTAGAAGTAAGGATAAGCTTATAACGCCAAGTTTCCGACTCCGCAAAGTCAATAAATCTTTCTTGGGGCAAGGTATCCATTTCTATAATAAAATTCCACAGACATTTTTAACTTTGCCGTCTCGTAAATTCAAATCGTTTATAAAAAATACATCGGTGAAAAAGGCGTATTATTCGATACAAGATTTTGTAGATGACAAAAAAGCGTGGAATTAATGCCTGTTGGCGTCCAGGTGGGATATATTAATTTAGTAATTGTATTGACTTGGAAATTAAGTAACATGACTGTATTTTTTTAAATGTTGAAAAAGAGTAACTACTGAGTTTCTTGCCGGTTCTTCTCGGTAGAATCTACTTTCCGAACCGGTGGTAGCTTCACTTTCTCAAGCTCAATTGTTAAATGACGATTCAAAAGTGCTTGTAAAAGCCCACTTGAATAAAGTATACTTTGATTTTGATTTTGTTGTGGAGAATATATCCATATGTGCCCGCGATTTCGTTTCGTTTTGGTTTAACAAAAAAGATAGTGTTGAGTTCGCAGATTTTACTATGAGTTATTATTTTTGTCTTCGGTAGCTTTTGCGATATTAAGTTTTTGGTGAGAGGTACCCAACGTGACGGCGGAACCATGGCATCGCGAGGGCGCGGTATTAGACAGTATTTGGACGTCATTATTTTACATATAATTCTAAAATTAAAGTAGCCTAAATTACTCTTTATTTCATCAGCTAACTGCCAGTAAAAGTCCCATCAAAATCGGTCCAGCCGTAACAGAAATTAGCCGGAAAAGAAGAAAGAAATAAAAAAAATCTAATAATGACCTTTTGGTATATGTATCGTGTATACATACTTATGCATTTAGTAAAAAGCGGTTATTTTAATATTAAGAACAGATATTCCGATTTTATTAGACGTACCTGTAGAAAATGATTTTACTATGTATTAAAAAGCTTGTATGGCTGCATGCTTCGAAGTCCGATGGCGAATATTTTTTGCCAAAACGCGTTTATGTCTATGTAATACATATTCATGTACAATAATAATACATCATTACAAGTCTGTTTACTCACGAAGTGTCTTTACAAACTACATACATCATATAAACAACAATAGTCTTTTAGTAAGTCTTAATTAAATTACCTTTGAAGAAGTTTTGAAAGTAGACCGATTAAGACAAAATGCAGCTGCGAAGAGCGACACAAGTATTAATAACGCGCTCACACATATCACTTTTCATACTTGTTGTTGTTTTAATATTAATGACTTTGTGAGTTATTGTGGAGATCAGTGCGAACACAAATGTAATACGATTGCAAAGAGACAGCTTACTTGGTAGATTCTATGCACGTATATTTGGGTGAGTACCATCATCGTAATATAGTATAAGACAAAGTCGCTTACCGCTGTCTGCTCTATGTATGCTTAGATCTTTAAAATTACGCAATGGATTTGGATGCGGTAATTTTTTTACAGATAGATTGATTCAAAAGGAAGGTTTATATGTATAACACATGCACAATATATTAGAGAAGCATTGATAATTTTAGAGGTTTTAAAGTGATGATATATAATTTATATTTACAGTACAGTACAGTAACAACCTCTAAATTTTCCACTGCTGGACTAAGGCCTACTCTCCCTTTGACGAGATGACATCACACATCACGTCATCAGCCTGTTTTTTTCCACTGCTGGACATAGGCCTCTCCCAGTGCACGCCACTGTGGTCTTTCTTCGGCTACTCGCATCCAGCTCCTGCTTGCCGCCTTGCGTATATCGTCACTCCACCGTGCCTGAGGTCGTCCTACACAACGTTTGCCGAGACGCGGTCTCCATTCTAGAACACGTTTTCCCCAACAGTTGTCGGTTCTACGACAAATATGACCAGCCCACTGCCACTTCAGCTTACTAATCCGGTGGGCTATGTCGATTGAGGAGATAGTTAGCAGCATATTCTACCACGTAGCTCCAATGCGGGTTGGTGGATGCACGTATGGCAGAATTTTGTTGAAATTAGATATGGAGATTTCCTCACGATGTTTTCTTTCACCACCGAGTTCCAGAATTATAAATTAAGCACATAGTAATTTAGTGGTGTCTGGGTTTGAACTCGCAATTTTGGCTCACAATAAGTAAGAAATAAAAACATAATATTCAATATGTAATAAGATTGTTATTCAACAAATTGTTGGATGAAAAGCATTTTATTGTCAAAATATGGTCCATATTGAGACAGATTTATCCAGTTGCATCGAACGATGGCGTCGTCGGGAGAACAAAAGCAAGCTGGAGCGGATTGTCTTGGCTGACATCGATTTAACATTTAAATCTTAGATTATTTCGTATGTATTTTGGAGTTTCTATTCTATAAATATTCATTCTCAAAGAAAGTGCTGCAGCTTTGACATTTCAGTACGGAAAGTTTAAGGTGACAATGTATTGAATGGTTATTGTTTTTCCAAAGTGATTAAGACTGAATTAATATGAAATATAATAAAATATACACATGAACACGCGCCCTTATATTTTTGTTGGTCTTCCCCGATTCGATTCCTGGCCGAGTCGATGTAGAAAAAGTTTATTAGTTTTCTATATTGTCTTGGGTCTGGGTGTTCGTGGTACCGTCGTTACTTCTGATTTTCCATAACACAAGTGCATTAGCTGCTTACATTGGGATCAGAGTAATGTATGTGATGTTGTCCAATACTTGTTCATTATTTATTTATTTATGTATATTATGATTTACCTTTAGGTGATACAATGTAAAGTACAATGATTTAGAAATTTAAAGTATTTATTTTTATTTTACGTAAATAGTTCAATTAATTCAGTTACCGCAGATGACTCATTGAGCTTTCAAACCGCTATCGTTTCGACAGATGCCATCGTACCGCGACAATTTGTGACAAACGATAATCTTCTTGAAAAGTTAATACAATATTAACTACTTTATTATTTAATACAATATGACACTATACACACTTATAACTTATATGTTTAGTAACTAGGTATAATAAGTAACGAAATACGAGTGAATAAACTCCGGCAGGCTCCTTATAGACGAAATGAAAATCTTTCAATTTTTATAAGCGACGTTTTTATCCTGAGATGATTCACAAATTTTAAATACATTTTTAAAATGCCATCTAGACGTCACTTATAAACTTAACATTTCAATTTTATATTAAGAAAACTTTAACATTTACAAAAGGGGTTTTATGTTGTGCATGTTTAATCCTGACAACGAGTAGGTACACTGTCCAAAGCACTTTTTCCAAGTAACAGATTCAGCTAGTGTATCTGTTAACTTGACTCCTTCGAACTTCGCGTTGCACAGTGCTGCCCTCGTTGAGATGACATTTGACCGGAAATCGGATGTAGATAATAACATTGTTATTAAACAATAATTTGATACATATATGACTACCGAACCCGGCCTCGCACGAGTGCAATGCTGATACTAAGTTATACTACATATTTTATTTTTGTTTTCAAACAAAATCAAAATAAACTTTATTCAAGTGGGCTTTTACAAGCATTTTTGAATCGTCATTTAATAATTAAGTGAATCTACCACCGGTTCGGAAAGTAGATTCTACCGAGAAGAACCGGCAAGAAACTCAGTGGTTATTCTTTTTCAACGTTTAAAAAAAAAACAATTCATGTTAGTTAATACAATTCTTTAAATTAATATGTTCTTCTTTTTTTTTTCGTTTCTTTACTATATTGTCCATGTGCTATATAGAAAAACCTCTCGAAAATCTATGTATAAAAAAAAACATCAGAATCCGTTGCGGAATTTTATTTTCATAGACAGCGGTAACCGACTCTGTTTTGTATTATGTATTAATATATGTACATATGTTTTATTTTAATTCAAAGATCGGTCGAGAAATTTTTAAAATTGGAACAAAAGTTCATTGTGATATTTTGGTGCAATATGTTTCAATAAATTGTCTATAAAGAATTTAATTTTTTTTCGACACAACGTCGGTCATCGGTACTTGGTTTTAAATTGCGGCTGCAACTTTAATTCCTGCCTGGCTGAACAAATATAATTTACGATTTACATATTTCATATTTATTCCCAGAAATTCTTGCAATCTGTAACGGTTCTGTTTTTAACAATTTGTATGAAATATATTACAAGGAATATAGATAAAGTAATCAAATCAAAAATGTGTACATAATACTGATACAGTGATCATTCAATTTGACACTGCATCAAGATAAATGTAGAAGTTTCATTGGCACCAAAACAATTGCAAAAATTATTAATCTAAAAATTATAGTAACTTCATCAAGCCATTGGTATTGGAACTAGCCAAGTCAGACTTTAGTCTACAATACATTACACAAGTCAACAAAAAAAATTTTTTTTTGGGTTTGTTATTAAATTGATATTTTCTGATTGTCTACAAGTAAAAGTAATCACAGGCTCAATTCATAACAAATAAAATTTGCTTTTGTCCATTTTACAATGAAAAATAAATATTTTAAGATTTTGACAGAATGATTAAGGAACAATTTATTTAAGACACCAGTAACGGGTTTAGAAGGGGTTTACGCATACGAAACGGGGAGCGGCGGGTAGTATCAGCAGTATGCGCATGAGCATTACCGAGAAATGACGTCATTCGTGTTGCGCGAAGTCGAAAATGGCTTCCAAAAAGTGTAAAAATAACATAAATTATTTTTGTTACATTTATGGCGAATTCATTAAAGTAAGGGCTAAAAAAATAGTTTTTCGTCAAATATAAGACTTTGTGAAGCTTATAAATCTTATTTTAATCTACCTATTCAAAGTCAAGATAAAAAATGGGCACCTAAATGCCCGTGTGGTAACTGCAAAAACACATTAGAAGGTAAGAGAGTTAATAATAACATTCAAGTATACTAATTGCAAAAAAATTACGATATGTAATGAACAACGCGTGTATCAACATATATATTTATATATGTGTGTGTTATTTTTCCCAGTTTGGTATTAAGGAGATAAAAAATGTATGAAGTTCGCAGAACCAAGAATATGGAGAGAGCCCACTAAACGCGTAAATGATTGCTAGATTTGTGTAGTTGATCAATGCAAGCGTCGGGCTGGCAAAAATGCCAAGAAAATTCAGTACCCAGAATTACCATCAACAACCGCTCCAATATCCCACAGAGAACATTTTCCTGTGCCTTTTCGTTTAAAACCAAAGGAACAGCTGCCGCTATCACTAATGTCTAGTAGTAGCGGATGCCTCGAATTCTTACCCGAATCAGTGTCTGTTGAGCCACATCTTATTAATTCAGAAGAGTTTAATGATAAATCATCTTCTGAATCTTCTGAACTGTACCTAAACTTAAAGCAGAAATATTATTTTCCCGGCTTAAACAGTGAAATTTGCTCAAGAAGGATTGGTGACTACGTATGGAGCTTAATACGAGAAAGTTCCTAATTACATTGAAAAAAAAAAAAACAAAAAATTCATTTTTAAAATAGTTTTTGGTTTTTTATTATGTTTTTAGAGATTTATCTTTATTTTTCCCTGTAAATAAATATTATCAACAAATAAATTAAAGTTCTTTTTCTTAATTCTTAATTTAACTGAATTAAAAAACTTTGAAGTTCTAAAAATTTTAAAATTCGTTCTAGTTGCTACAAAAGCAAACTTTATTAGAAAAAAATATTTTTTCCTTGTTTGGTTAGACATAATAAAACAAAATCAGCCACAGAACTCAGACTCAAAAACCGTGTTGACTTGTGTTATTCTAAGTTATAAGGAGAAATGTTATTTTATGTAGTATTAAATGAGAGCTGAGATGGTCCCGTGGTTAGAACGCGTGCATCTTAACCGATGATTGTGGGTTCAAACCCAGGCAAGCACCACGATATATATGTGGTTAATTGTGTTTATAATTTATCTCGTGCTCGGCGGTGAAGGAAAACATCGTGAGGTGCATTCCACCAACCCGCATTGAAACAGCGTGGCTTATCTCAGCAGTGGGAAATTTACAGGCTGTTACTACTTTACTTTACTAAATGAATTTCAGGAAGGATAATGGAACTTGGAACCCATTTAGATCTCTCTTCTTTTGTCGTTAAAATCAACAACCAAGGTATATTTCATAATATTGAACTTGGCTCTCATTTTACATTTATGTTTTTGATGGGATTATGTATATTATATATATAGTATACTATATTATATTAATAGATTATATATATAGTATACTATATTTACAAAAAAGAGTTAAAAATTTGTTGTTTTGTTAAATAATTTATAAGGATAAATAAAATTATATATGTATATGTATATATACGACAATTGTATTAGGATTATCCGGTAATGACAGCTTAAAGAAATAAATGAAACTCAATATTTTAGCAAATGGAAAGCTTAGCCTGCGTACCCCCTAACACGTTGGCAGCGGTATTATTTTTTCCATTCGTGCGGTACGGGGCGTTTAAGACCTCGTATGAAAACTTTCATAATACCGGTACGGGGCTTATTAGACCCCCTAACGTTTTTAAAACTCGATATGATTTTATCGAATTTTCAACCGACTTCCAAAAGGAGGAGGTTATCAATTCGTCTGTTTTTTTTTTTTTTTTTTTTTTTTTTATGTTTGTTACCTCATAACTTTTCACTGGGTGGACCGATTTTGATAATTTTTTTTGCTCCAAATATACCAATAACTATAACTACATGATATAATCGTTAATCGACTTTTAAGTTGTCTAATATTTTTCATTTCATTTAACTTAGGAAGACTCTAAAAAATATGTTGAATACGCAATTATTTTTATTACTTTTTCGTGCATATTCATTTGTTTTAAAATAGCGTTTTGTTTGAAGTCGGTTTTTCTTTTTGTTAAAATTTTATTTATAATTCTTCTTCAGTGCGCTAAGAGGTCAAAGAAAACACGCGGGTAGGAAACCATAGCATTTTGTTTTCAATAGGCACCATATAAATATATTTATCATTTTCCTACGAGATATAAAATAGACCTATGTCTCGTCATTATATTATCTTCTTGGAAAATGAGTTTGTACTATCTGAACGCCTATTTTAGCAAGCATGCTCATTGGTCAAATAAAGTAGCAAGGAAACGGTCGCATCGAGATGTTCCAATGATTAGAACGCGTTCATCTTAACCGATGATTGCTGATCCAAAACCACAACATTACTGCATTATTATGAGCTTAATTTGCATTTAAAATTCATTTCGTGAATAATTATCATATGGAATTCCGCCTTCAAGAAAACATCGTGCGGTGAATGTGTCATATTATGAATTTTTTCACACCCATCTACACTGGAAAGGCATCGTGAAATAAGCTTTCCTGAATCTATGAAGAAGGCTAAGCCCATAAGGAGGAGTAAGCAAAAAGACAGACTATTATTTAAATTATTCACCTTCTAGAAAATTTAAGTCGTGTAAGTACACTGTACTTATAGGCGGGAGTTAGGTGGGGTTTCCATCATAGGACACTAATTACTGTAAATAACAGCATTGTAAATCTGTTTATTTGAAAAGAGCATCTATGCGAGTTTCGTGCCGTTTCTCGCTAGAAGCTGCTTGCCGAAACGTTGGTAGTATTTAATTATTGACGATTCAAAAACGCTTCACTGTGAAGTTTACTTGAATAAAATTGATTTTATTTGCTTTGATTTGATTATAAGTATAATAAATTTATCTTCTAAAACTGCTTCTATACAGGAGTTTTATTTCATATCTATGAGCCTTTGTAGATCAATATATCCTGTCCTACATAGGTATCCATTAAGTGGCACCACTCAGATCAATCTAGTATCTTTCGAAATGTGAAATTTGTCCTTTTGATTTTTTGCCTTTCATAGTTAATCGAATGCTGTATTAAAACAAAAAACGGATAATTTAGTTAATACTTATTTGAAATTGATTAAATTATTTTTCTATTTCCAATTTCTATACACGGATACGTTTAAACTAGAAATTGAATTTATATTTCGAGTAAATTTTATTCAACGTATTTTATTTATTGCGTGTGAAATTTTTCGATATGTGGAAATTCGTGGCAGAAAAATAAGATTTTCCGTTAAAAAAAAAAACAGATTGAACAAAAAAGTTACGAGGAATTTTGGATATGTATTAGAAAAAATGGATTCATATATTTTTTCACAAAAGGCGAAGACCTATTATAATGACGATATGTATATTAAATACAATTCAATACAAGACGCAGTATTGTATATACATACATATATATTAAGCAGAATCAATATTGCCTAGGATGCTTTAGGATAAGGCCTTCTCTTCCATTAAGGAGAGGGTTTGGAACATATTCCACCACGCTGTTCCAATGCAGGTTGGTGGAATGCACGTGTGGCAGAATTTCAATGAAATTAGACATATGCAGGTTTACTCACGATGTTTTACTTCATCGCCGAACACAAGATGAATTATAAATACAAATTAAGCACATATGTATAGTGGTGCTTGCCTGAGTTTGAACTCTCAATCATCGGTTAAGATGCACGCGTTCTAACCTCTGGGCCATCTCAGTTCTTTTCAAATGAAAAGGATTAAAAACAAACGACGTCTTTAATGTTATTTCTCACTCGAAAAGTGGTTTTAAAGTAAGTAGTCAAAGGTTAGCCCAGTATTAGAAGATAATCCACTCCGCCTCTGAACTTTACCGCAAAGCCAGTGAGGGCGTCGAATAATATTTTGTTAAGACCGACCACTGATGCTCTCTATGAATAAAACAATAGTTGGGAACACCACGAGCTCACTTATTATTAAAGACCACTTTGCACTTAATACAATAGTCATGAAGAATATTCATAATTCGTAAACGATACGATGTACCTCGTTTAGTATTCGTCTCCTAAATATTTTATGCTTTAACCAAATCTATTTCAGATTTCTTTACATATTATTAATTTTCTTTTTATTCTATTCTTTCAACTGATAAATTTTTAAAGGTTGTCGATTCGATAAGTGTGTATTTAAAAAAAATTGTCAGTAGGTATGGTGAGAAAATGGACTAGCAAGCTGTATGGAATTATAAACATCACCCATGTACCGCCAACCTTTGGAACTAAGATCTTATATCCCTTATGCGTTTTTTAGTGTTCCGTAGTTTATTAGGAACCTTTATAGTTTTGTCTGTCGTCATCTGCCGTCGTCTGTCCGTCTGTCTGTCCGTCTGTCTGTCCGTCTGTCTGTCCGTCTGTCTGTCCTGGCTCATTCTCCGCCGTTTCTGCATCGATTGCCACGAAAATTGGTGGAGAGATGTATAATGATAATCCAAAAATTGATTTTTAAAATTACTGAAAAATAATTATTTGTTTAGTGGGTCAGGATAAAAATAGAGATTTCTAAATTTCCATCTTATGGCTTCGGAACCCTAAAATGTGCGTGTTCGACACGCTCTTGGCCGGTTTCTTGTATATGTAAGCGTATAAAAAAAATACGGACGAATTGGTAACCTCCTCCTTTTTGAAGTCAGTTGAAAATAGAGAAATAGAATGATCCAGGGTTTGTTTACTAGTTCTTCTCTCACCAGTCAGAATATTTTCATTTCAAAACCGATGGTAGTTTTTTTGAAAATGACTTCCACTCAAGTCGATATTGATTTACTAATTGTGGAAAATTTTGATAGTACGGATAGCAAAATAATTTTAAACATAATCTGTTTTTGAATAAACACACTATTAAAATGATGTTGAATATTAATTAGGCATTGTGATTAATTTCCTTGTCCTTGTTTTGGAATTGGTTGAATGAAGTTATGTATGTAAATAATATGAATAATTTATAGTACGTAATTATAGTACTGTAATATTTATTTTACATAAATATACTACTATATCTACTTTTATTTGGTGCGTGTTAAATAGATCGAGATCTTTATTATATATATTTTTTTTATATTTATCGTGAATCAGAAATTTGTGGTACGATAAAAAATTGTAAGAGTCTAAATGGCCCAGTGGCTAGAGCGCGTGCATTTTAACCGAAAATTGCGGGTTCAAACTCAGTCAAGCACCACTGAATATTCATGTGAATCGTCTCGTGCTCGGAGGTGAAGGAAAACTTTCTTGCGGAAACCTGAATGTGTCTTTGTGGCAGCGACAGAATTTCACAAAAGTGCATTGCTGTGCTGTGCCACATGTGCATTGCTGTTGTTGTTTGTTGTTGTTGATTTTTTTTTTCAGTCATATATGAAGAACGTCAACAGTCCAGAGCTTGGATAGCCAGCGTCCAGCCCGTCTCAGCCACCTTTTTAAATCGTCCGTTCACCTCGCCACAGGGCGTCCTACACTGTGTTTCCTTAAAAAACAACACTCTGGCAAATATTGACTAAGTAAGATAAAAATACGATTAAAATTAAAGTTGTGTTTTAATATTATTTATTATAAACCAAATTTCTTTCCATATATATTGATATATCCAACCTAAATTGGAAATCCTGATGAGCGTGGAGGATTTCCTTCACGTGGATCAGTAACCATAAAATTAATTGTCATCGGAATTGTATCAGTTTGTTAAATTTCACTCCCTGGCATAAATGCAGGTGGTTCGTATTTAACTTGCAAGAATTGATTTAAAAACTACATTTCAATTCAAATAGAAGCTTGTAATAAAAAAAAACGAACATGAAAAATATTTATGAAAAAGATAGGCAAAGTTAAAACAATAACAATTTCTCTTCTCTTTATATCAACCTCTTTTTTGTGTGGTATCTACGTAGCAAAGAGCTTTAATATAATAAAAAAAGTTATATGTGTCCTCTATTAGTATAAATAAATGAAGTTTGAAATTTCGAACACTTTGCAAACACGTCTAAAATTATCAAAAATGATTTATTCAATGTTGAAAAATTGCGAAAGTTTCAAACACGAAAATTGTTAACTATTTCAATGAAACGCACCATAGACTCAGGTTTAGTTAGTTAGGCAGTTCTTCGTGGTAGGAATAGTTTTGAAAAGATTCAGATATAATAAAATATGTTGAAGCGTTTCAACCTTTTCTCAAGAATCTGTACAGATTTCATTATTAGTTCGAAACAAGATTACACTAACGAAAGCTTTTCAAATGCTCTATACGCTTAGAAATATGTCAAAGTATCTTTTTTGAATGTATACGGGGCCTGAATATAATGATATACGAGTATATACATATGTACTTTAAAACTAACTAACATAACATAATTATTCGCTTGAATAGAACGTTCCATCAAATTGAGTTCGGGGTAATTCTTTGAACTATAGAAATGAAGAGATGCATTCATACAAATGATTCAATTAATTCTTTTAAATTTTGATACACTAACTTTTAGTTTCTGAAACGCAAAACAAAATCAGATTCGTCGACATACGTTCATCTGAGTGGCAATTGGCTGATAATAGTCGCTGATGTAATAGCGACCAATGAGCGTTCAGTATTGAATAAATATGATTCTGATCATCACGTTCGTGACGCTTTCACGACTCCACCATCAAGAAATTTTAGACACACGTTGTCATGTAAAGAACGAATGAATCTTTCCTTCCCTTTCACTTTAAATAATTGTTGCTTATTGTTTCTAAAGCACTGATTTTCTTATTTATAATGTTGTAGTGTTTCAACTTTACGAAATTGTAAACTAAATTGACCAAAGTTTGAAAGAGTTTAATTGCTTGTCTAGTTTAGAAAGATTTAGTCTAGTTCCAAACTACTTGAAGACAACTAAAATTTATTGAGATTATTATATTACTTTTAAAGTAATATATATTTCAATTAAATAAAATATTTCGAAGACATAAAGTATTTTTAAACATATCGTTAAATCATTACAACTAACTTGTAGTGACCTTAAATATAATATTATTTATTCCCTTTCATTTAATATTGTGCTGGATTATTAGCGCTATTAAAGCTTCAGCTCCGGCTTAACATTTAATTTCCTTTGCCCTAATTTTTATACAGAAATTGACCTTGCCCCTAAAATGAATACGTCAGGTTAGTTGACATCTGTAAATCCTCTCGTCTGAGCACAGAACTTAAAATATATTTTAAAAATCATCAATGACTTTTGTTAAAAAAAAAAAAACATTTACAAAACACATTGGTTAAAGTAAATTGATAAATCCTGTTGATTTTAATATTCAAAACATGTCAAATATTGCGAAGCAAGCGCCACATGAAGCGGGTTTAGGTATGCAAATATTATAAAATACTCATTTGAATATTATTATTTTTGAGTATAAGAGCAGGTTACCTGCGAGTAAGCCTAACCAAATATATGTTGAGCATTGAATAACACCGAATAATATAATATGGTTGTTTTTACTCGCGGCTTCGCTTGCATTAACGTTTAATAACGAACTTCTTACAAACAAATATATTTTTTTCAATGACCTTAATGGGGTATATTGATTAAGCTGAATTAGCTAAATTTAACAAACAGCCGAGATAGATGATTGCTGTTTCAAGCCCAGGCAGGCACCACTAAATATTCATGCTTTATCTGTGAAAACATCTTGAAAAAACCTGCATGTCTAATTTCATAAAAAATCTGCCAGATGTGTATACGACTAACCCGCATTGGAACAGCGTGGCTGAATATGTTCCGAATCTTTTCCTCCAAAAAAAGAGGAGGCCTTAGCCCAGTAGTGGGAAATTTACAGCCCGCTCTTGTTGTAGCTCAGTGTAATTATTTTAAATGGAATGTTAAAATTATTTTTTTCAAAAATTTTGCTCTACGATTTCTTTCGCTTTGAAGAGTTGCTTAGAAAATAAATGGTCGTGTCTTAATTACTCATGAAAGCGTTATGGTTAAATCCCTTTGCTTATCTTTACGATGATTTCGTGAACCATCAAATGAATTATTACAATCTGAGCAGATGGAAACTCAGTGATCGTTTGACTTTAATGTACAGTTAAGATTGTTGTTAATGAAAATAATGTATTAAAATCCAATGTTATTCTGAGTTCAGCTATGGTGGCCAATCTCAAGAGTGACTAACTTGTAGTACGTTAAGTAGGTAAGTTAGCAAGACATATTAGAGAGACCAAGTGTGTGCAAATTCAGGTGCAAACTTAAATGCTTAACTCTCATAATCCAGTGGGTTAGTAAATACGACACCACCGAAAAAAAACAAATCGAAGAAAGAACAACGGTTTAACGCTCCTTTCGAGGCACTTTTTCAGCGTACACAACTTCAAAATTCCAAGGGCCATTATTGAATTTTTGTCTACAGAAAGTAATGGGTACTTTCTGTAGACAAAAATTATAACTTAGTTTCCACTCGACCTGAGATCTAGGAATTTTTAAATCCAGATACCAGACGATATCGAGGCACTCAAAATATAGTATTCGGTACTAAACTTTTCGTATAATTTACCATTTAAACTATAATATCTCTTTAATAAAGAAGGTTTTAGATCAACCAGAATTACGTGAACTTGTAACCTTCTAAAACAATACTCAAAAGCTGCTTTATGTAGCATTAATTCAATTTGCTTATAATTACTTATTTTAACATTAAACAGACGTAAGCTGAAAAGTTAACAATGTATGTACTTCTGAGTTTAGTTCAGATGTATACTTCTAAAGAAAATGTGGTAATGCGATGTATGTTCACGATATAATTTTTACATAATTAGCACTAGCGCGCACTGGTAACTTTTGTCACGGTGACTGTTTCGTCACTCTTGTCGAGTCCATGAATATGTATGTAGGTGCGCGCTCTTTACGACGTGACAATTGGGTGACATTTGTGTCTGCATCTATACATATTCACGGATTTGACAAGAGTGACGAAACAGTCACCGTGACAAAAGTTACCAGTGCGCGCTAGTGCTTACTGGACTTTATCATCGTCATTATTTCATGGTAGATCTTATCAAATGTCTTATTAAATTGCCTTATTGTTATATAACTATTGTCCCTTATTCAACTGTTCTAAAAGATCTGAAGTAAAGTTTGACAAGTAAGGTTTCACTGATAAGCCAGTTCTGAAACCATGCTGTACGTTGGTTAGGAAATTGTTCAAATGTTTGGCAAACATGGATGCACAATACTTCCAGTTTCAGGATAGCAATTCGACTGGACAAGAAAGAATTAATGAACGGTTTTATATGCATTTGGAGACACGAGAGTTGATTGCCAACTTTAAACTGTGGTTGCTGTAGAGAATACCCTGGCCAAACTATTCAACAGCTTTTTATGGTCATGATTTGTCGTTTGAATCTAGGACCTCGCAATCTGCTGTTTTATTATACCAACTAGGCAGTTATTTTATTTGTTTCAAAAGGATATAATGAATTCGGTTAAAATGCTTGAAATTTTATTTTGAATCTACAATTTTGATCATTTTGAACACAATAGATGAGTTCGCTAACGAGTTGATAGAGAGAATGAATTCGTTAATACAAAAATGCTATGTATATTCATTTATTGATAACGACTAGTTAGTAAACAATTTTATTTATCAACCTGAAAAGCCATCTTTAAAACAAGCTTTCGTTAAATCTTTTTACTTACAAATGAAATAAAGTGCGTCTGGAATTTCTAAAAGAGGGTTTAACAGCCGCTTTCATCCTTTTAAGCATAATTCTTACATTATCAGTAGAGACGACACCGATTCTTAAAAGTTGAGAACCAGTCAGACATTAAGATGTTTCTAATCCATAAATATAAGCAATTAAAGTTAAAAGCCGAAATGGCCCAGTGGTTGGAACGCGTGCAACTTAACCGATGATTGCGTGTTGAAACCCAGGTAAGCACCACTGAATATTCATGTGCTGTGCTGTAATGTAATGTAATGTGTGTTTATAATTCATCTCGTGCTCGGCGGTGAAGGAAAACATCGTATGTTACAAACCTTATTCTCAAAGGGAGAGGAGGCTTTAGCCCAGCAGTTGAAGTTAAATTAAATGTTTTATATCCTTCAGACTACTTAGCAATTCAATCTCATGACATGTGGAGTACATGTCATGAGTACACTACTGTTTTATAACTAGCATTCAATTTACCAAGCGTGGCAAATCAATAGATACAATAGCGTTATTCATTCATTCAAAAAAAAAATTAAAGTAAGCCGAAATGGCGCTGTGGTTAGAAAGCGTAACTATTAACGGGTGATTGCAGGCTCAAATTTAAGGACTACTATATTTTTAAATTTTGCCACATTGGTTGCCATCAACCCGTATTTGAGCAGTGTGGTGGAATAAGCTCCAAACCATCTCCTGTGTCTTCTAAAGGAAGAGGAGGTCTTTGCCCATCGGGGAGCATCGGCACATACAATAAGTATTTTATAGATATTTTTCTTGATACTTAAAGCGTGATCTTAAAATCGAATGTCATGTTTCAGAATCGATAGTCATCGAAATAAATTAGTTTGTGTTTGTCTCGTGTAGACAGACGGCTTGTACGCGCTGAGTGTGGCTCACAGCAATTGCCTCTGGGATTATCCTAACCCGTGGAGATGCCTGAACTAACATCAATCAATAGTACTTAGCTACTCGCAGAAGCAATTTGTGACATTTAATATAATCGTGTTTTAAATGGTACTCGTATTTGGTATATGAATATCAAATGAACTCTGAAATAGCCGGTTAAGTTTTAATGTTCCTTTGATGGGAAGAGAATAATGCTGGCTTTTTGGGTGAGTTCTACCTAGCCATCAGTTATTATGCCTCTGGTTTGAAGGTCAGAAGTAATGTGATTATTTTTGTGGCCTAAGACCTTGTCGTGTATCGAATTCAGTTTAGTGGATACAGAGTGGAGAATTTAATGAATGAAATTAGATACATATATACGTTTCCTCACGATTGTTTCTTTCAGAATAGAGTTCGAGATAAATTATAAGCCCAAATTAGGCACATGAAAATTATGTTGTAATTGCCCGGGTTTGAACGCAGTCATTGCTTATGTTACACGCGTTTTAAGCACTGGGTCATCTCGGCGTTCTTACCTATTTTTTGCAATGTATTTTTTTATTCTTGCTTCCTCTAGTTAGTATATTTAGGTATCGTTAAAAAATGTTTTCATACATTAAGTGCCGATGTACTTAAAGGCACAAGGTCATACTAATGCTAGCACTTCTCGCATTACAGTGTTCGTGGTGAAATTGTTAAATACCTCTGTGTTTTCGTAAATTGATAAATAATATAGAGTTGGAGTAGTATTTCTTCATAGCTTATTACTTCATGGGCGACATGTCGCTCGCGGTTTTGAAGTTTTAGAAGGTACTTGTTAAGTGTTAGGCATAAAAAAGTAGTCTACCTTTCTGTAAGTAAAATAATTGTGTATGTTTTTTAAAATATTTATACACTAAGATATATTAAATTTTGCACGTGATATAAAAGAGTCGAATAGATCCATTTGTGAATTTTTATTTTTTATGAAAAACACAGTAAAATAATCTTTATTTAACCCTTGTGAAGTCGGAACGGGTAGCATTGAAAATCAGCGTTGGGTTCTTGGAACCCAACTTGGAAGATGAATATGGTAACCTTTAGGATACGTTAAGTATCATTGTGTTGTTTTGTATTACTGTTTTTTTTATATTAAGTTAGTGAGTAGTTATAGTTGGTTAATATGTTTTTATTTTTGTTCTTTTTCTTTTTTTTTGTTTTATGTTTTTATACTTCATATTCTTTTATTATGTACTGTGTCTTAATAAACATTTCTTTCTTTCTTTCTTTCAACATTACGACCTGTCTTCAGAAACGATTTGCTTCATACCATTGTAAAATAATTTTAATATGTGACAAATGTTTAAAAATGGAACAATTAGTGCAATTGTTATTAAAAAAAAAAATTCAAAAGAACCAGTCAGTGCAATACAGATATTTCTGTACGCAATTGCTCAGGCACAGAATCTAAAGTAGGATAAAGCGTGATACCTATTCAAGCGAGCACGGGTTACGTTTTGCATATTGTATAATGCGCCAAGCAGTCAGATTGCGTAAATCGCAATCTAGGTTAATCGAAAAACCGGGGTCGTGAAGATGACAAACACTATTTGTTTATTATATATTTAATTCTATTTTACGTAAGAAGTGATGTTTTATTCAGGATCAGAGCTCATTGTAAATCATAGATATTGCATTTTCTATTTACAACACTTTCAGAGGTTTGGGAATTTGTCACTTCTTCATCAGCTGTGAAGTAAGGTAAGGTAAAGCAAGTGTTCGCGCCTACGATTTTTATTTTTATTATATCTTTATTATATAAATATCTAAATGTATTTAATTTTATTTAACATTATTTTGCGATATATTAATTCTTTTACAATATTTAAAAAGAAAAATATATAAAATCGAATATTTTGTGATCTTCTTTGGTTTCTTTTCTTCATTTACTAACTGCTAATGACAAAGAAACAATGTATAATTATATTGCAATAATATCAAGATTAAAGTAGTTTTTAAAGCAGTTTTTTGTTTAATTGAGTTCGGTATCGGACTCCAATGTCTCATTAATACTGTAAATACAACAACAATATAAATGTAATTTCATCGTATCATACGAAACAGTCGACAATACGAAATGTCATCAATATTCTACACAAAACACTATTTTCGTGAATAAAGCATATTATATCTGATAGACTGACCTTATTCTTAAAACTATCGCAAATCTATTCACAAGTCTACGAAGTGCCTTTTGAAATGAAAAAGTTCTCTTACTCAACGTTTGGGTTGTTCCTGACAGAAACGTGCGAATTAGTATTTTACGCAAGATTTATGGCCCACATATATCCGATGGCAGAATTAGTTAAAGCAGAGTGCTTCGGATGAGGAATCAAGCCAAGTTTACCTATTTCTCAAAGTTACACTCTAGTTAATTGGGCCTTGCTAATGTGGTTATGAGACGAAATGCTTTGCGTATCTTGTTAATATTGATAACTATGTGTACAGTCATGTAGTAGATTCAGTGTATACTTTTGAACTGTCATATAAAACAAAAGAATAGTATATAAATGTCACATTGTTGACACACAGAGAGACGGTGTCTTTTGAGAATATTTTTTGGAATTTATTTAAACGATGGCTTCACTAGCGAACGCTGACCTTATTATCTACTAAAGTATAAAGACATGCTTTGCAATAGTTAGGATTTCAGAGGGGCCCCACGTTTTTATTTTAGTCTAATATGCCTAAAAGCTATTCTGCCTAGTACTAAATTTTTTCTGAACTATAATTTCAAAATACCTAATTGTTATGGTGTGGCTTAGTTTGCCTACCAAGCCAACCCTGGTGTCAGTGTTCTTTCATGAACCGCCATTCCGCCGCTGACATGGTTCATGTTATGACGACCACTACCATCAGAGAGAGTAATGACTGGGACCAACTACGTAGGTTTATAGGTGGGTAACTATACTACACTCACAAAGAGACGGTGTCTCATGAGAATATTTTTTGGAATTTATTCAAACGCAGCTCTAATCCAATCCACTGGATTTGTTCATGACGTGCAGGTTTTTCTCACAATATCTTTCTTTAAAGCCAATAACGAGCTGATATTGAAACACAAACTAAGCGCACAGAAATACTTGGCTAAAGATTAAGTTTTACCAAATAAGATTTCTGTTGACTGACCAACAATTGTCAAACGTACGCCTGGCTTCAAACACCAAATAGGACGGACGCAACGGATTGGATTTCTGCCCAAAATGTCTCATTAACAGCTCATTCTCATCTTATCTTGAAGTTGAAAATGCCGATGAACGGAAAATCTGGAGTACACTCCCGTGCGTCGGATAATTCCCAGCTGATTATGAAAGTCAGGTTATTGAGAGCGCACCTGAGTTTGTGCGCAAACTTGGCCTCTGTAATATGTCCTTTATAGGCTGCCTAGTATCGCTTGAGGTTGTCTAATGGGACTAATATCGGCCATGACAACAAATTATCATTTTGAAAGTATTATCAGAACTTTAGTAGGAATACTCTTAACGGCATCATAGATCAGTATCATACGTACAGTATTATAGCTTTTGATTGCCCTCCGTAGAAGTTGTTCTAAAGGAGAAAGTTATTTTAGGTACTATATCCTATCTAGTCGTGATGTTACAATTTTAGCTTAGAATATTATTGTAGGTAATCATATTATAAAGGTTTGAAATGTATAAGTAACTAAGAAAGCAATGTCGCAACATGACATTATTTCACACATATTTATGTAGGCAATAAGTCAATACAATAATTCGGGTTTTGAAATATATCCAAGGACAACAATATAAACTTCAACTCAAACTCAAATAACTTCATTCAATATAGAAGCATTACACTTTCTTATTGATGGTCAATTGAAACACTACCACCGGTTCGGAAAAGAAAATACCCTGACCTGAGAAGAACCGGCGAAAGAAAATCAGCGGGTTTTTTTTTGTTTGTCTCATATATTATATAAATAACCAATTTAATATAAGATGAAATAGCCAGGAGGCGATCGTTTCATTCCCAAGGTGTGCTATCGATCACAACGAGGTAAGGAAAACGAGGTAGTATTCCAAAACCAGCAACAGATATTTACCTATTATAAATATATAAATTCAACTATTCAAGATTAACATCATGTTTAAAGCTATAAAACTTTAAGTTGACGTTGAAAGAAAATTCAACGTTTATTACTTAATGGAAGTAATTATACACTTTTAGTTTTGTCGAGCGTTTTGATAAGTACACTTTGATTATCAAGACCATTCAAATGTCCTGTCCGTCTGGACGCCTTTGGAGAGATTAATTTGAATTTTTCGAAGTAGATTTATTGGATAGCTTGAAAATTCTGATTGCATTGACGCGTCCATCGGTCACTCGACTTTATCTATCATTTATCAGTGTCTTTTTCTTCACTGTTAAACTTTAGTATATTTAGTTGAAATTATAAAAAAATCTGTAAATTGGCTGCTTTAAATTAATTTCCATTCATGATAAATGAGCTGAGATGGCCCAGTGGTCAGAACGCGTGCAACTTAACCGATGAATGCGGATTCAAACCCAGGCAAGCACCACTATATATAAGTGCTTAATTTGTGTTATAATTCATCTCGAGCTTGGCGGTGAAGGAAAACATCGTGAGGAAACCTGCATGGGTCCAATTTCATCGAAATTATCCCACATGTGCATTCCACCAACCCGCATTGGAACAGCGTGGTGGAATATGTTCCAAACCCTCTCCTTATTGGAAGAGGAGGCCTTTATCCCTGCAGTGGGAAATTTACAGGCTGTTACTTTACTACATGATAAATATTCTTGTAGATACATATGTATATAACTCTTTTTCTAAGGTTTTTTCTTTTTTATTAGGATGACACAGTTAATGAAACACAATTGAGTTTCTCTGTAAGAGAAGATTTATTGGTTAGTTTTACATAAATTACAATAAAAAAAATAAAATAAAATAAGATTGTATTGCTTTTAAAAAATAAATTTACGCACCTGTAAGAGAAACTACATTGAATTAGTAGCAATGTCTTTTCCTAAATTACCAGATTGTTTACTTTTCTAAGATTGTTTCAATAATAATATTTTTCATAGCTAACAAAATTTAATTGTCATGATGCGTTTGATGATAGTTGATGTGCGGAATTCAAATTAAAGAAAAATACCTTTTTCTTTATATGAATACATTTATTATAATTATTATACATTTATTACTTGGTGGTAGAAGAGACGAGACGTGATATGATGAGAAGTGATGACAGCACAAGGGATATAATATATTAGCTCACAAAGTTGCCTGTTCATTATCGATGTAAGAATCGTTAATAATTCTTATACCACAAATATAACTGGCGACCACTCAATAGTGGCCTCGCCTTTTAATATCACCAAGATGTAGACTCAACAAGAAAATCAGCAGTTACATTTTTAATTTATTTACATAAGAATTAATAACATTAAATGCTTAAATATATACAAATATGAACTAAAACTAGTTTAGTCTAGTAGTTCACTAAATTATATATAAATCTTGACGGCGTGGAAAGTGGTGGCAAGGATGCTAGGAGCATTTCCCCGTTGGATCGCAATTCCGATCCTCTGGGCAAAAAACGAACCAGCCCTCCTGTCAACAGTGGAGGCAATGAGGCGAGGTGTTACATTTTTATAATCGTATGGGTGTAATGCTGTTGCATAATACATGCCAAAATAACCTTTTTTGTCTTGGTAATATAGCCGTTTATGTTATTTAAAGACGTGTCGTTTAATATAACGCATACTTACGTAAAATCTCGTTAGTCACTGTGTTTTTTGCGTTTTTTTCGTGACGCAATCTCTGAAATCCTCTTAATCTTAGTTTATAGTCCTCTCAGACTAATGAATGATGAACTAGCTGTTATCAACGCACCTAATAGACTATTTTTTCTGATAAATATTTATATATGAACTTTGTTTTAAGTATTGCTATAAATTATTAGGTCATTTCAAGTATAGCAGATCAAGCTAATGCTGGGATATAGTAGTTGTCTTATTTTTATTTTTCAGAGAAATACTATTTTGATCGGAAAGGAAAAAAATGTAAATGGAGGACAGAATATATTAGTACGGTCAGCAAAAATAATATGAGATTGTTTTATATACAAATCAATTACATATTACAAGTATACTAAACATATTTCATTGTAGATAGTTAACTAGGTTTTTCATAAAATAAAAAAATACTTTTTGTCGTATCGACATTCCGATCGGTGGTAGAACCTTAAACCTGAAAGTGCTTTTAAAAGCCTCATTATAGTATATTTCGATTTTTGACGGCCCCATGGTAAGAAATCAGTCAGGCAAACATATACCCCCATTAGTTAAAATAAACTAATTCATAGTAATTTGTGGTTATAATCTCGAGCTTGGCGGTGAAAGAAAACATCGTGAGGAAACCTACATGTGCCTAATTTATACGAAATTCTGCCACGTGTGAATCCACCAACCAGCGTCAGAGCAGCGTGGTGGAATATGCTAATAACCTTCTCCTCAAAGGAAGAGAAGGCTTTTGCCTAACACTGGGAAATTTACAGGCTGTTCTTATTATGTCCTACGCGATTAGATACATATTGATGATATTCAGGCGTTATTATTACGATTTGGCGATGTAATATTATATTTGCTTCAATCTCGATATTATTAACTGCCTCCAGAAATGCCACGGATTGAAATTGCAAATTCCATGAAATGTACAAATGCATTTAGTTATAATATTCATAGTGACATTATAACTTGACTTAAGACGGTTTCTGACTTAAATGGGATTAATCCTTAATTAATCCTGTGAGACATCCAGCGAAATTTATGCAACCCTAGACAATTCAAAGTTACAATATACGAGTAATTACGTTATTAACTAGATGTTAATTATAATCACTGTATGAGTTTTTTTCAATTTTTGACGACCTCTGTAGTCGAGTCGTGTGACCGAAGAAACACCGGTTTTCATGGATACACCAGACTGGGTGGGCCATCCTGGGTTCGATTCCCGGCCGAGTCGAAGTAGAAGGCTTATTAGTTTACAATGTCGTCTTGGGTGTATGTGTTCGTGGTGCCTTCGTTTCTTCTGATTTTCCATAACACAAGTTCTTTAGCTACTTACATTGGGATCAGAGTAATGTATGTGATGTTGTCCAATGTAAGATTCGAAGCAATTTGTCACGTCTACGTATAAAACGAAAAAGTTTTCGCGAATGAGTTTTTATGTGTTATCGGAAATGTTTTTATTTGAAACATTCATTCGTGCTTCTTTGGGTAAGGAATCGGATGCCGTCATGGGTAATGGGATGACACTCTTTAATGACGTCATACTGTCTTAACCACCAATATATCCGTTAGGAGGTGATAAGGGTGACTATTTGCAATAATTTTAATCCTCATATGCATAATCCAAAAGTGAACGATTTTTGAGTTATCACGTTTTTTAGCTTTTATCAAAATTTGTCAAAAACGCAACTTCAAAATTTATTATAATAAAAGTATCAAATAAAATCATTTTTTTTCTTCTGTTTTATAAAAATTATTAAACACTGGATATTTGTCAATATTTAACAATAATTATCAGTCCAAATTTAAAAATGCGAGACGGAAAACGATTTTTCTCAAAAATGCCTTAAAAACTAAAAAAATCATTATGAATGTCTTGAAGTGTTACTTGGTGGTAGGGCTTTGTGTGACTCGTTTGGGTAGGTACCACTCATTCGTTAGATATTCGGTCAGCTACTTGGTATTATGACTGCTAGTTGGTGACTTAATGGTGATGTTATTGGAGATGATGTAATGTCTATGGGCGTTGACCTCTTATCTTCAGGAGGGATATTCGCCGGTCCGTCAACATATCATAAAAAGACGAGGAATATATACACAGTTGTATTTAAAATAAAAATTCACCGCTTTCCTGGGTTCGAATCATCTTGTTCAATATTTTGCATAACTTTGCATCGTCGTTACCGATTAATGTCGATAATCCACTGGGCTGTCACTTGACAACTTTGTTTTATTTTATAGTGTATTTTAATAAATATGTATAAAGTTTTTATAACATATTTTAGTGTTTATGAATCGTCATATTTAAAACGTTAATAAAAAATACTTAAAACTATGAAAGTTATTAACGTGGTAATGTGTATGTGTAAGTGAGTGAATGTCCCATTTCTGGGATACCAATTAATCAAATCATATTCCTTTATTTAATATAGAAGCATTACTTTTTGAATAATAAATATTATCACCGATTCGAAAAAATACCCTGAAATTGAGCGGGTCTTTTTTCCTTGTCAATATTATATTTACAAATGTTCGTAATCAAAAGAAATCATTCGCCGATCGTTTCATTTCCGAGGTGTGCGATCAACCATTAACTCACTAATTATATGTACAAATACCTTTTGCGCACTTATATTAAAGAAAGAATGTACACTTATGTTAAAGAATTAATATGTTTCTTTAATTTGACAAAGAGGCATTTTGAATGCTTTTTGAAATCGTGTTCACGAATCGTATGCATTACACACAAAATATTTAATGAATCTATGCTGTCGATAATACATGATAAGACAGTTAAGGCCTCTTCTCCCTTTGAGAAGACCTAATAACTGTTGATTGTAGGTAAAAACTCAGTTACTAACTACTGACTTTTTATATGCTTAATTTGTAATAATTCGAAAAATATCGTGAGGAAACCTGCACATTTCTAATTTCATTGAAATTCTGCCATACAATCTGTGATAAGGGATTGTTAGCAATTACATTTTTCCGTCAAGTGTCATGTTACAGTGGTTGCAAGCGTCGTGTTGGAAATGTAGATATATGGCAGAAACACGCACGCTGTTACGCGTATTGAATCTAAAATGGATTAAACCACGCGAGTCGAGCCAGCTCTTCGTATAGAATGTTTGCAGTATACACACACAGGGTATACATCACAGTTTAAATTCCAGTAACCTTTAAGTGCTTCAAATATTTGCCGTGTCTATTTTTAGCTACGTTTAAAATAATATTACGCTTTTGAAATTTACTCATCTGTTAAAAGTTGTCTTGTGTCACTATATAGTATGAAACAAAGTCGCTTTCTCTGTCCCTATATGTATGCTTAAAAAAAGTAAAGTAAAGTAACAGTCTGTAAATTTGCCACGGCTGGGTTAAGGCCTCCTCTTCCATTAAGGAGAGGGTTTGGAACATATTCTACCACGCTGTTCCAATGCGGCTTGGTGGAATGCTCATGTGATAGAATTTCGATGAAATTAGACACGTGCAGGTTTCCTCACGATGTTTTCCTTCACCGCCGAGCACGATATGAATTATAAACACAAATTAAGCACATAACACATAGTGCTTGTCTGGGTTTGAACTTGAAATCATCGGTTAAGATGCATGCGTTCTAACAAATGAGCCATCTTAGCTCTCTCAGCAGCTATGTATGCTTAAACATTTAAAACTATGCAACGGATTTAGATTTTTTTTATATTATCCGGGTAGGCATGACTCCACTCCACCTATTTGTAAGTCGAAGTGGAGTTCAAACGCGAAGACGACTAGTACGGACACCAAAAACGAACTGCGCTAGTCACCCTTACCATGCCGGCCCGAAAAATGCCCCTTCACCTTTCGGTTGAAGTTGAATAGATATAGTGATCGTTTTTGTATATAATTCATAGACAATATAGTAAAACACTGATAATTTTAGAAGTTTCATATATGATGTCGTAAATTCTGTAGTATATTCAGTATCAGCATTGCATCCGTGCGAAGCCGGGGCGGGTCGCTAGTGTTATATGATGCTGTTGGGTTTTCGAATTTCATGTTGACATTAAAATTTATAGTATTAAAATATATCCTCAGTGATCAATAGTTAGTATTGTTAAGATCCGTTTTAAAGGGTGAACGAGTCATTGTAAGTACAAGGGCCATTTATTTACATTATATTGTAAGTCCCAAGGCGTCCCATGGGCGATGCAAGGAATGTTCAATGATTCTTATAGCGTCAATGTCTATGTGTGTTAACACACATATTTGTTTATATTAACATACACATTTGCAAATACACATTCAAAGTATTTGTTTTTTCATTCGAAAAATAAAAATATACTACAACTATACCTCCTTTATTCTAGAATCTACTTTCCGAACCGGTGGTAGCTTCACTTAATTGTAAAATGACGATTCAAAAGTGCTTGTAAAAGCCTACTTGAATAAAGTTTATTTTGATTTGATTTGATTTAACAAATAAGTATTGGTAGCATTACCGTCTTTACCATAAGGGTGCACGGGCCACGTCCCCAGGCCCCCCAACTTAAGGGGGCCCGAACAACCAACAATTTCTCTGACATTTGTGCACAGGTTGACTGCTATGTATATTTTCGAAATTGCAATGCTCGTAAGAAATAAATTATTAAAAAATTGTTATGTTAGATCCAAAAGATAATACAACCAATCAGATTCCTAATTTACGAATATACCGTATCGTTTATTTGAAATATAACTTAAGGCTAAAAACAAATTATATTTACAGAGCCAGACGATTTTTTTAATGTAGTTAATTTTTTGCAAATGTTTAATTTTAGTAAAAGGCCCCAAATTCATGTGTGCCCGAGGGCCTCAGAATAGCTTGGGACGGCTCTGATTGCTAGGCTATTGTAAGAAAAATAGATTATTTTTTTGTCTAGATACTTAGATTGTAAAACAAAAAATATTATTACTTTAATTTAAGTAAGCTAAGACACGAAAATTAGGATAATAAATCATTTAGATAAGAAGTAGTAAGATCATTAGTATATAATGTGACAGTTTGGTAATTCTTTTTCATAATTATTTCGTAGACACTTTGTTATCTTAATATCGAAAATAGACAACCTTAATTTTCCTTAGGACATTGTGTCCTTCAAAATCAAACTCAAAATATACTTTATTCAAGTAGGCTTTTAGAAGCACTTTTAAATCGTCATTTATCAACTTTTTATATTAAGTGAAGCTACCACCGGTTCACAATATAGATTCCAGCGAGAGGAACCGGCAAGCAGCTCAGTAGTTACTCTTTTTCAACATTTAAAAATACAGTCATGTTAGTTAAATACTATTATTGATGTATATATCCTACCTGGAAGTCAACAAGTATTAACTACACGCTTTTTTTTCATATGTGCAATCTTGTATTGAGTAATATTCCTTCTCTATTAATCATACATATGTTCTACCAGACAGAAATATAGTTGTAGCTTGTTTAATTGGACACATAAGATAACATCTTTGTTGCAGAGTTGGTGTCGCGATAACTTTGTAAGGGTATGTACCTATAAGACTTATTTACAGAGAAAAGTATTGGTATGTTTTAAAAGATTAGGTATTTCATAAAGCGCCCCATCTTTGATGATCATTAACTATCAGTTCGCATATTTGCCAATCCAACTATCCTAAAAGAATACCTATTTCTGATCTCAAATAATATACTATCATCTATACTAATATCATAAATGTGAAGGTAACTCTGTCAGTCTGTCGCTTTTTCATTGCCGAACTACTGAACCGATTTTGATGAAATTTTGTATGAAGTAACTTTGATTTCCAAGGAAGGACATAGGCTACTTTTTTGCCTAACACATATCAAACAACCCTCTTAAACACGAGCGAAATTATTACAACTAGTAATATATAAATTTATGGTGATCAGATTAAAAGTTCTCATTTTAATCCAGAAAAACAGCTCACTCCACATACCTCTTTAACATAATTACGTATTAATACATAAAAACGACCATTCATTTCAATTAATATAGGCAAACCGATTAAACACCGTTAATATATAAATCTCACTCCATGTGGGGGATTTATAGAGTAAGCCAGGAAGCGTCGTGCGGTAATAATACCTTAGCCTGCAGCCACTTGAGCACGTTAAGTGGGTTAAACCATGAATTCTATTCAACCGAGTACTTGGTTTTATTTATAAAACCGTGCAACAACTCTATTTGCTGTCTTGCTCTAGTGGCTAACATCTAGGTTTACAGTAAGGTCCAGGGTTGAAAATCAAGCAAGTAATGACCATGTTCTGAAACTAAATTTTCAGTTGTAACCGTAAGCTGTTGGTTATATCCAGGGCCAGTTAATGTGACAGGACAGGGGGATTTTAGGCCTTGAGCCTCCTGAAGAAAAAGTCTTCCACAAAATAATGAATTTTTATAGATAAGAAATACAACATCCGTTCTATAAAAAAAAATCGATATCTCAAAGTACTTTTTCAGAACATTTTAAAATATCTGTACCTACTTTTGTATCAGTGCTTAAAAGGCTTTAAATCCGATGCTGGAAGTATTAATAACCGTATCTTGGCAAGCATGTTGTCTTACCAGAGCCTACACTGCCTTCGGTTGGGTGTATGATTGCGGCCACACAAGAACGCTAAGTCTTCTGTGATTCCCCGATCAGCTAGTAGGACTTTATATATACATATATTAAGCAGCATTTAATATTACTTAAATGTACAATCATCCTACAGCTGGATTTATCCATAAGACCTTATGATTAATTTCATTTATCTTTTAATTTATTAAGCGCTGTTATTAACTCACACTTTTCAAGAACACCGGCAAGGTATGGCGTTTTTTGTTTGCGATGGGTATTGGCCGTCAGTCACTAGAAGTAAGAAATGTTGACGCTGAAGCGCTGAATAAGCACTTCACGGCGGCTACCATGGACAATGCGAATAAATGTCACACCTTGAGTTCCATAACCACACGTCCTAAGCCTAATTTTTCTCCTTTCTCTTTTACTCTAGTGACTTCTGAGGATATCAGGAAGAGTATTCTTGGTATTCAATCAGACGCCGCTGGATGTGACGGTATCAGTCGCAAAATGATACTCCTGTCCTTAGATACCATTCTTCCTGTTCTATGCCACCTATATAATTTCTCTTTAAATTCAGGTATTTTTCCCAATAGTTGGCAAATAGTTCATATCCTACCCATTCTTCAAAATCTCTAATCCTACTTTGTTAGCTCACTACCGTCCTATATCTATCCTTCCTTTCCTTTCTAAGGTTCTCGAACGCATTGTCCATGGACAGCTTTCCAATTTTCTCTCATTAAATAATATTTTAAGCCCATTTCAATCGGGATTTCGCCCGGGACATAGCACCACAACAGCTTTGATCAAAGTCTGTGATGACATTCGCTTTGGGATTGATAACAAAGAAATTACTATTATAGCTCTTCTTGATTTTTCCAATGCCTTTAATACTGTTGACCATGACATTCTCTTAGCTATTCTTGATTCTTTAAATTTCTCTTCCAATGCTGTTTCTTGGTTTCAGTCTTATCTTACAAATCGTCAACAGCGGGTTATTGTTGATGGTAAATTTTCCTCCTGTTGCTATCTCAGGGCGGGTGTCCCACAAGGTGGTGTTCTGTCCCCTCTCCTTTTCTCAATCTTTATAAATTCTGTCACTAAACATCTTTCTGTTTCTTTTCACCTCTATGCTGATGATTTGCAGGTTTATTTAACGACTCCTGTGGAGAACATCGCTAATGCTATCGATCTTATGAATAATAACCTTCAATCGATTAGTGAGTGGAGCAAGTCATATGGTTTATCGTTAAATGCCAGTAAATCACAGTTAGCTATAGTTGGCAATCCAAAACAGCTTGCGAAACTTAATCAAGTTAATGTTCCTCCCGTAGTGTTTGACGGTACAACTTTGATTAATAATAACATTGTCACTAACTTAGGTCTTATAATAGATAACAAATTTTCTTGGGCAGCGCAAGTGTCAAATCTAAGTCGGAAAATGTTTGCAGCTTTCGGCTCATTAAGAAGATGGAAGAAGTTGTTGCCAATCAAAACTAAAATTTCTCTTTCGAATGCACTTCTTCTTCCCATCCTAGACTACGCAGATGTATGCTACTTAGGTCTATCCGAGGAGCTACTTGACAAGCTTGAAAGGTTGCAAAACATGTGCATACGGTTCATTTTTGGATTGAAAAAGTTCGACCACATCTCCGAATATCGTACCCGACTTGGATGGCTGACAGTCAGACAAAGACGTAATTAGCACGCCCTTTCTCTCCTCTACACTATTCTCTTCTTTCCCCAAACTCCAACTTACCTCAAAGAACGCTTTTCCTTTCTTGGCTCTAATTCTTCTCTTCATCTCAATCTTCGTTCTCTATCGGATAACAAACTACAGCTGCCTCTCAGCCACTCACACTGTTATAATGATTCATTTACTGTCAGATCGATTAAATTATGGAATGCGCTCCCACATGACATTAGGATGTCACAGTCCTTAAATATATTTAAAAGTCGAGTCAAACATCATTATATGTCTTCGTAACTACTCTTTTTTTTATATTTATATGTATGTATGTAGGTAGGTATATATGTATTTATGTAGATATATAGGTATGTATGTATATATGTATGTATGTATATATATATGAATGTATGTACAGGTATTTGCATGTATGTTTATTTTACGTTTTCCTTATATGTAATTTTATATTAAATCAAATATCCATTGTATATGTATGCATCATAATGTAATTATGCACTACCCTCTTTACAGAATATGTTGTTCTCATCTGTTGGGTTGCCTGTAAGAGATCGCTTTTAGTGATAAGGCCGCCCTTGCCGTCAATTTTCTTTAACTAATCATGTTATATTTACTGTTATTTTATATGATGTTGAGTGCAATAAAGTTTTTATCTATCTATCTATCTATCTAACTCACACTTTTTCATTTACGATGACGTATAATTTCTTAAAGAAAATATGCAAGCGCTTTAGCGGTTTTTAATTGGTTAAAACACTCGCTGTTAAGCGAAAATTTAAGTTTCGAAATATCCTTTAATGCATGCAGGTTTCTTTACGATGTTTTAACCGCAGAGTACGAGATGAATTTTAAGTAGAAACTTAGTGGTTACCCGCTTTACAAGGTTGCCACACGAGTCCTTATTCATTGCGTTATCTTAAGTGTGTTATTAAGAGGTGTAAAAAATATTTTGTGTTCTGTAAATAAATAGATATTTATAGCTCGAATCTTTTCCCAATCGCTTGATCATTTTGATTTTCACCTTTGGCTGCTAAATATCACCTGTGGATAACCCTTCAAAATTCTAAGTTATAAGCATAATTATTAAAACAATTTTTGCCTCACACAACCACTCTGTGGAACCAGTTTTTGTCGGCAGTTTTTCCAAGCCGATACGACTTGGGATGTTTACAAAACTTGAGCGTACTCATTTCTTAAGGGGTAGCAACGCAAAGCCGCCAGTATAGCTGTCCATGGGTAGTCACTTTCCATCAGATGATCCTCCTGCTCGTTTGACACCTATAACATAAAAAAACATCTTATGCCTGTAATTACACCTGATCATCCTCTTTAAACCGGAATACAACAATTATTATTATTGTATTTGGGAAATGGAATAATGAGGGGTGCTGTCTACCCAGACGGACTTATACAAAGCGTTAGCACGTTAATATATTTAAGCATGCTTCAGGTCGGGTTAAAATTCAGGTAAGCAACATTGTGTTTTCATATATTTAATTCCTGTTTATATATCATCTCGTTCTCGGTGGTGAAGCAAAACATCGTGTCTGCCCCTGAACCTATAGGTTTCTGAAATTATTTTGCTATACGTTCATCCAAATGAAACAGACGGTTGGTGCAAAAATTTTCCTTCAGAGGAAGTCGTTGCTCAACGGCATACTAAAGCAGGACGATCGGAGTCCAAAGATGCAAATTTCATTTCGGGATAGTAAAAAGTTTTTTGGATACTTTTTTTAAGAAATTCTTGGCAGAAGCGCGATGCTTGGACAATAGTAGTGCTTGCTTTCTTTTGTTTTTCAAAAAGACTGTAAAGGACCTGATATCATTCAAGAGATGCCCTCTTCTTAATACAATATACGGTGGGGGTATGAAAAGGTTCGTCATTTTAAGATCTATTTTCGTGTGCTCAGTTTGAGCGATATTCTGCTTTACCGATCAAGAATGACAAGGAATTAATTTGAAAACTGTCGAAGGTTTTTTTTACTCTGACTCTACACAAGGAAATTTCAGAGCCGGCTCTTAACAATCGCGTATTAAGATTGGATCGGTTCTAACCATATTTGATAGATAAGTTGGCTTTGATATGCATTAGCAGATGTACATGTTAAAATGATGATCGCAGCTCTTGCGATCAGTATCTTATGCGGACATTGCAGGCGTATTAGTGACTAATAGTAATAGTTCAACAAAACTGGTTCTTGACATCTAAGAGTCATTTGAAGATTTCCCTTATTTTACGAAGAAAGCTATTTATATTTTATATTCCTGGAATAACAAAGCTTTTTCTGATTAATTATTGACGGAAATATAACAGTAAAATAATTAATTCTTAAAGCTGAATGTTATAAAACCTTGAGAATAATGGTAACAAAATTTGTCGCTTTGAATCGTCGAATCGGCGAAAAATGGAAATAATGAGACGGCCAGTCAGTTAAAATATTTTTTGCTTCTGTCTTTACCTTTTTTTAACAATTGTATATTTTTTTGCACGGGTATTAATATTATTTTTATTTGTGCGAATAAATTTTACAAATCCTGTCTCGGCGGATGATTACGTTTTAAAATGTTATGTTTCTAGAGTTTGTATAGGTTATATGAAACGAGATGGCCCAACGGTTAGAACGAGTGAATCTTCACCGATGATTGCGGGTTCAAACCCAGGCAAGCAGCACTGAATTTTTATGTGCTTAATTTGTGTTCATAATTCTGAGTCATTTTGAGAAAATAATATGATACTGACAATAAGTAAAATTGCTGTGTTATTATTTGGAGAGTGAGTCGGTATATAGTTATAACCACGAGAGATATTACATCTTAATTACATTGATTATAAATATTCGAAAATGTTTTTAATTGACTTATTATATTGTCATACGCAAAGGTGAATTTGCTGTGTGGTAGACCATTTTCTTAATACCTTTTCAGTACCAATTATAATAGAATCCAGAATATATTACATATTATATCAATGCATTATTTAGAGCCAATACTAAAACAATAATATAAAATAAATAGCCTTTGATCTTACTAGGAGTCCAGAATTGCCTCATGGCACATTTCATCAAATTCCTTTCAAGGGTTTACACTTGAAAGCGTAATAAGCAGACAGACAGAGATACTTTCGTAGTAATTTAATAATCATAATAATGGATATTGTGTTTATCTATTCTCATATAAATATTAACAAAATTATACTTTATGATTCTTAAAAAATCTTTCTTATTAATATGACTTTTTTCGATAACATCTACATTCTGAATTGATGAAAGCTTTCAATTGAATTTATTGACATATTTTATTTTTGCAGGAAGAAAGGGATATCTGTCATGAATGTCAAGCGCTAGCTTGGATCTTAATCCAATTGAGTATGTTTAAAAAAAGCTATAGAAATCCTATGCCCATAACAGCAAAGGGCGATTACATAAAATCAAACAATATTTTTTTAAATGTATCAATTGCGTTCAAAAGCTTGAATGGTTCTTGCCAGTATAAAAAAATACATCTAAGGATATTATACTATACTGTTATAAAGTCAACGAACCAAATTATACAATAAATTTCCAAATTTAAACATATTAACAAGTAATTACCAAAAAAATCCAATGATTAATTAGAGCACATAACGAAGTAAAATTATCGACAATTAAAAGAAAAGTGAAGAATAGAAAAAAATTCCAGTCACATTAAAATCAATATCGTTCAATTAATAAGCAAAAAAATTTAATTTAAAGTTTTTAAAGAAAATTATTTTTTAAATTATCTTCTGTAAAATATTCGTAAGACCTTATTTATTTTTAAAGTGCTATTCTAATTTTGATTTAAAATATACATTTTAAAAACCTGTACTAAATTCTTCTTTTGTTTTTGTTGGAGAAACGCGTTACGCGTTATCCTGGGTGAAGTTGTTGCTATGTAGGACTCGCTACCCACTAAAAACTAGCGGTACCCACTCCGTTTTTACGTTACATCACGGTATCGCTTACGCGTCGCCCCAACTGTTGGTCTCCATGTGGGCCTTCATGCTAGAGGAGTTCCCGGGGTACAGAGAACCCTCCTACTTCTGGCGATACTTACAGCGAGGGGAGAAGGTATGCATAGCGCTGATGCCTTCTTCAAGGGGTATCTATTATACATTCAATAGACAAAATATTTCAATAACCAATATGTATATGAGTTCTAAATCCACTCAAATATGTGTTTAAATCCGAACCGGCTAATGTTTTGTTAATTTCAAGCATAAGCTTGAAGTGAACACGTTTCGGTATATTATATTCAGTTCAATACAAATTTAACAGGAACAATTCTAATTTTGAGTACTGCGTACATTTGCGACTTTATTCATTCCATACAAGTAGTCATCTGTAACTTCGCTCTCTTTTAAGAGCGTTGCTTGTCACGTGTTAGGCTAAAATGTCCTTTCTTGGATATCAAGTTTGCTTCTTAACAGATTTCATCAAATTCCGTTCTATACACGCAATTATTATTTGGAAAACACTTACTGAACGCACCCGTAAACGTCAAACATGGCCGCCCGAACTGTCATGTCATTGAATTTCATGGATTTAATCAAAATCAAAATCAAAATAATCTTTATTCAAGTGGGCTTTTACAAGCACTTTTGATCGTCAATTAACAATTAAGTGAAGCTACCAACGGTTCGGAGAATAGATTCTGCCGAGAAGAACCGACAAGAAACTCAGTAGTTACTCTTTTTCAACATTTAAAAATACAAAGTCATGTTAGTTAATACAATTATTAAAATTAACATAACCTGCGTGGTAGTTAACAGGTACTAATTCCACGCTTTTTTATCATCTACAAAATCTTGTATCGATTAATACGCCTTTTTTACTAATGTATTTTTTATAAACGATTTGAATTTACGAAGCGGCAAAGTTAAAAATGTCTGCGGAATTTTATTATAAAAACGGATACCTTGCCCCAAGAAAGATTTATTGACTTTGCGGAGTCGGAAACTTAGCGTTATAAGCTTATCCTTCTCCTAGTGCATATACAATGATTATCACTGATTTTATCAAAGTGATCAATGTTACTGTGAATATACATAATACTGTTGTATATATATTGCGACGCAACAGTGAGTATTTCTACTTTGTTAAAAACATCCCGAAGAGAGTCTTTAGCTCCAAGATTATAAATAGACCGGTTTGCTCTGTTTTGTAAAATAAAGACAGATTCAATATCTGCAGCGATACCCCAAAGTAATATCCCATATGACATAATACTGTGAAA
Source organism: Vanessa cardui (assembly GCF_905220365.1). Taxonomy (NCBI): domain Eukaryota; kingdom Metazoa; phylum Arthropoda; class Insecta; order Lepidoptera; family Nymphalidae; genus Vanessa; species Vanessa cardui. Next base: position 14,909,418 of record NC_061125.1, on the reverse strand, counting down.
ATAACCAAAATAAAATAAACGAGCGGTATCAATATCAGTAAATTGTCTAACTTTTCTAACCGCGTATGCTGCGCATCTGAGTCTTCCTGCTAGGGATGATAAATGGGGACTCCACTGAAGTCCGGAATCCAATTCTATTCCCAAGAACACCGTAGTATCGGCTACATCAAGCCGGCCACCGCTTAAAGATATAATAATCTTGCTTTCTAACATTGGGTAGGGTAAAAACTAAATCGAAATATCTCGATTATCCGAATTATGTTGTGACTAAAAACTGTTATTTTTGAACGATTTACAATTGGTGATAAGTTTCGATCAGGTCTATCGTAGACCTGTATGAAATCTATACGTACTGCCTTGAAATTTTCTGAACAGGATCGTTTTTTGAGAAGCCACCCACTAAGGAATTCTGGAAATTCTAAATTCCCCTGAGGGAGTGAAATAAGGCTTGTAAGTTAGTATCGAAGTCAGATATTTTCCAAGGTACAAATATGATCCTTAATTTCTGGGATACCCTATTTACGCGTTTCTGCATATACTACGTTTAAAGCTAGAAATACACACCAATATTATATACAAAGAGTATATTTAAAGTTCATTTGTAAATAAATTGAACTTCAACATGAGCAATGCCGGTCACAGCTAGTTATTAATATCATAGAAGCTATTCAGATATTCTACCGCTAAACAACAGTACGCAGTCTTGTTGTGTTTCGGTTTGAAGAGTTTTGTAACTACAGGCACATAGCATTTTAGTTCCCAAGGTTGGTGGCGCATTGACGATGTAAGGAGTTAAAAATTCTCACAGCGTCATCGTCTATGGGTGACGGTGACCACTTACCATCAGGTGGCCCATATGCTCGTCCCCAACCTATTCCATAAAAAAAGGCTTATAGTTAATTTCGCATATCATAATCTGATATTTCACGTCAGCGTTGCGTTGAATATCGAATTCTTCTCAGATATCCTGTAATTTTGTCTGTTGTTTTGATGGCATTGTTGGTCGTTAGCGCTTCAACTAAATTTTAGCTCGGAAAATCACGAACTGAAAATTCAACATGCCTCATTTTGTTAATACGTCAAAAGTGATGTCACTTTGATAATGATTGTTTTATAATAAGAGATTGTAATAAATAAGCATTAGTCGCGTCATATTCATTTGAAAAATAAATACCTATCAATTTATCAAAATGTTCCACGCGGCTTATGCGTATAAATACGAGCTAATAAACCGTTGTCGGCGTCCAGCATTCAAAATAGCGCAAATCCGGGGAAATCCGGACAGACGACAGGGATGAGGACATCCAAATATACAGCATTTCGAATTTCAAAATATAATTCAACTATATTTATTGAACGTCAAATCGTGAGGATGAAATTGATTTTTATAAAAACTCCTTTGTATAGTTTGAATTACTTTTAAATCATACTCAATCGTTATTTTATCAATATATTTGTGTGATCAATTAAAAATACTTACCAATATTTATGTTTTCGATTCTATTTTATTTAAATACCGCCAAAATCTGTCCCTTTTCCACAGATAACAACATTAAGTTAAACGTTAAGTTAAAACTCAGTTTTCTAACATTAAATACTCATAAAACTAACTTTATCACTTTCAGTATAAAAAATAGTTCACAACCCAAAACAAATTTTCGTATAAAAATTCATAATTGTAATGAAGTAAGAGGTAAGAACTGCCATTGTCCATTAATAAATAAAGTGAGTCAAATAAAATACTTGGGAATAATGGTCGACCAGAACTTGTCATGGTACCCGCAAATTGAACACGTTGCGGCACGCATTAGAAAGTTCACGTGGATGTTCAAATCACTGAGACATATTGCTACCAATATTACTGTAAATGACTCCTCAAAAAATCTTTTAAATCAAATTTATATAGCTTTGGTGCAATCCATAATAACATACTGCTTACCTATTTGGGGAGGTGCACGTAAAACACGTTTCATGGAAATTGAACGAGCTCAAAGAGCATTGATTAAAGTAATGTTCTTCAAAAAACAACGTTTTAGTACTGAAAGACTCTATGAAGAAAGTGGTTTGTTAACTGTACGGAAATTATATATTGTACATACTGTTCTAAAAAAACACAAGTCTTTAACCTACGATATATCGTTACTCAATAAACGTATAGCATATAATGTTAATAATAAATACATTGATATATATTCAAAAACTTGTAAAGAGTGTAAAATTAAAATAATAAAATGGATAAAATCTTTAAGTCTTCAAGAAACAGAATTTTTTTTAGAAAATAGGAACTAGCATTCATATCCTACTCACACCAACATACACACACACACACACAAAGACACACACACACACACACACACACACACATACAAATGCGCACGTGCACGCATGCATACACATACATTTGAATCCCACTTTTTGGTAATTCTCTTATTATTACTTTTTTATATTGTTTCTTTATTATTGTTGTACCTTAAATATCTTGTATACTTGTACCTAATTCGTGATATGGAAGAGCGGAGTTTCCTGGCACAGGCTTTTCATATGCTTAAAAGGAGACTCCAACAACTTTATATTTAAGTACAATCTTGTTAAAGAAAATAAAGATTTTTTTTTTTTTAATTTTTTTTTTAGTTGAATATGATTACTATTGATTCGAAATATAAAATTTACACTCTATGCTAAAAACGAAGATAAGTCACTTATCACGAATTGAGGAGCATTAAATTTAAAGGAAATGATTGAACTATAATATATATATATATATATATATATATATATATATATATATATATATATATTTATATTTTCGTTTTTTTAAAAAAAAAGTTACACGTTGACACACACGTCATGTCGTATTTAATAACAAATGATTATATATTTTTCGTTTTTGTGGTTTTAATTTGCATTGTAAGAATATTGATTATCTCGCCAGTGTCATAAAGACAAACAATTATTATTATTTTTTATAGCTTTTGTTTGTGCCAAAAATGTATCACGCGAGTTTGTCACGTACGATGGAGAAGACACGATGGACATTGAACGGTCAAACAGTTATTATAGTTGACGTACATTGTGACACAGATTATGTCAAAGTTATAAATCATTAATCCTTTTTTGTCATTTGTTTTTTTTTTAATCATTATATTGTCAAGGTATCGTCCGGCAGAATCTCATTTTTCTTATCATTCCAACATATATCAAACATTTTGTCATTATTTAATGACGGTCGAATTTTGACCAATAAGCGACCATTACTTTATTTTATTTTATTACATTCAACAGTAATGTTCACATACAATAATAGTGATTATTTAAGTCGAGGTTATATGTATGTGAACGATATATGTCATCTGTTGGTGAGTTGTCAATCGCACCCAGGGAAATTGGCACTGTCAGAAATGTCGCCAACCATACATCGTGAATACTGCTTTGTTACACCTCCTCACTAGACCACAATAATTTATTACACAACATTTTGCTGTTTCGATTCGACCATCGATTCCAAGGAGTCGATTTTTCTTGACTTGATTAGCCGAGCCGAGATAAGCCGAGTAAATTGACAGCCAGTGATCGGCAGACTTATGTTATAGTAGCAAGTTCCATATTACTGTCAGGTATACTGCTTCATCTGATGTTGGTGAAATGGCGGTCCACTATTCCCATCGAGGGTTCCTTTGAGCGTGCCATGGAGTCGAAGAGCATAAAAATCGACTTTCAAAACGTGATCGCAGTAAGTCTGCCATTTTGATATCTTAAAATGTATTAAAAAAATATATAGAAAAGTTCAATGGCAGACACTTAATTGATACCTGTTTCTTCGTTTTTGGATATTCTATCCCTAATCGGGTGAAATAAGGGTTGGAAGTTTGTATGGTAGTCCGTCATTCTTAACAAGTATATTAAGTAAAGTTACCACCGGTTCGAAAAGTAGATTCTACCGAGAAGAACCGAAAAGAAACTCAGTAGTTACTTTGACAACTTTTTTGTTTTCTCGCTGGATGAACTCTTTATGCACTGGCGAACTCTCGTCGACGTACTTTTTCAGTATAGTTGATATCTATGTTTATTTGTGTACATAAAGAGAATTTGGTAAACACCTCTGCTCGTAAAGGCTTTAGCACCAAATACTCATAAGCCATTTCACCGGTAAACTACGATTGTTTTTGAACAGATACATGGGAAAAAGTCTCTTAATTATCATAGCTGGTATCTTGGTTCGTTTATTAACAAATTTTTAATGTTCTCATCAGATAGCTAATCTGATCTCTAAATTAAAATAAAATGTCTGTGGAACGGAAAGGAAAATAAGTAAAATTGCAACAAGCTTCAGCTAATATTATTCGTAAAAGACTTCCTGCTTGAACTCAAAAAAGTCATTACGGACATGGAAAATAAGATATTAAAGAAGGTACATAGTGTATAAGAGCGCCTCCCTATCTCAGAGCTAATCTTGATTGCTTTACGGATGAAGACGAGGTTCTTACTACAGGTACGTTAAAAGTAAATCTACGATGTATAAAACGTCAACGTCCTTAATATTGCTATGGACAGTTTAAACTATGGACACTTGAAATTTTTAGAAAATCTTCGTATTTAATGCACAGACAATAAAGTCCAATATCCTCTAATTCTATCTATCAGACTATAATACAGAGATTTGAAATATAAGATGTTCGTTATTTAAAATCAAAATTATTCTTTTTTTAAGACGGCTCATACAAGCACTTTAAATTCGTCACGTCACAGATTATACAATTACATTTATGTATAACCTATACTTGCCTAGTCAAAATATTATAATGCAAAATAATAATAGACCAATTTAAAAGCAATTGTGGCATCTTATATAAGTTAACGTTATTAATTCTAATTAAATTTGACGTGATCTCCTCTCAATAAATTATTTAAAATATATTAGTTCAGTGTCTTTATAATTAACACTAAGATAGTTTTATGCGTTACTGGAGATAGGTAATCATTTAAATAAAACTAGTTATTACGGATTTTAATCGCGTATATTAATTATTTTGGACATCCCGACGACTAGACTACCCGGTCTACCCGTGACCACGAACGCTGTAAAGTGCTCGAAACGTCGGAATGTCCAAAATAATTAATATTCGCGATTAAAATCCGTAATAACTAGATAGGTAATCATGTCACACTGGTAAAAGTGATGTATTGAACAGTATTCAGGGTAAGCCCTAGAGCGTCACAGTGGAAAGCAAAAACGATCCTGTGGCGCCCGCTGAAAAGATGTAGAATGTACCACTTGTTTTATTAGTGGGTATTCACGCCCGCTTCACGCGGGGGAAATGTATTTTATCAGCGAGAAAAAAACATAAACCCCTCCTCTAACGAGCAAAGTCGGGAGCAGAAACTAGTATACTAGAATTTTAGTGAAATCTAGCTACGAAACATGGTTATTTTTTTTTGGTTTTAAAATCTCATGTATTATTCAATAGTTTTGATTACAATCTAAAGAGCAGATTTTTTATACATATACGGCCATTTCGTTTTTTAATTATGCATATAAAATATGGCGTGTGTATTAATGTTTTACATGAGATTACAATTTTGTTTAAATGTAGTTAATATTTAGTCTGTCATTGGAGTTAAACGGAATGTTATATTTAATTAATACGGATCAAATTAAAGGATTATAAAATACTGTTTATGATAAATTCGCAAAGCATCCCATTAATATTTCTCACTCGTTATGCTGGGTTGTGAAATTGGAACTTTTGTTTAATTACATACATATGTCGATTCTGGGGTTTGGGCCCCAAACTTTGGGGATTATAATTATATTTTCTTGAGACACGAAGGCACTTTGTGATCATTCGTGGGCATAAGATTGTTTTTAATCAGCTTCAACATAATCTTGGTACACTTATGTTCTTTAATGTGTAAAAAATATTTGTAAGTATTTATATTATAATAATAATTTATAAATATGTGATAAATGAGACAACATCACCTACTTTACTCTGATCCCAATGTAAGTTGCTAAAGCACTTGTGTTATGGAAAATCAGAATTACCAACGGTACCACAAACACCCTGACCCAAGACAACATAGAAAACTAATGATAATCATCGAAACGGCTGAAATCGAACCCGGGACCTAAGAGTGGCGTACCCATAAAAATCGGTGAACACTACTCGACCACGAAGGTCGTCAACATTATAATACCGCCTAGTAAATAAAACATAAAATTACCTAACATATATTAATTATACTCATTATGTACTGACCCAACATAACATCCATCCTGTAATAGAGTGGCGTGTTTTATGATAACACCCACCAAACTATTTCCTCAAAATAAACAGAGGATAAGTCGAACAGTTAAATCTTTACGAGAAAGAGTTATGTTTAAAAGTAACAGGCTTTTATGTAATACAATATTTTATTGGTGCGTAAAGTTAAAATATTTCTTTATCAAGGAGAATCTTATGAGAATTATATAATTTTAATATTTTCATTAATTTATTTACCATTGATGTAGCATAATATATATGTTATAATAAAAAATTATTACTTATAAAAATAATAAAATAAATCATTCGTTACTTATCCTTCATTCATGGAACTATTCATTCAATAATTAAAATATAACTAAGGATTGGAATAAAACTCAGGAAAAGGAAAATTCTCTCTGATTTATTCCAATACGAGGCGGTCCGATCGCTTCCACGGCTCGACCAAGCCTGTCGATACCGACGGACGCTTGATCTTTTATAACCAAAATAGGTGGGTAGACTTATTCACTCAAAATAACAGCTGTTTACAAACACTAAAATATTTAAGACTAATTTAATATTTCAAAATTCACTAATAATTATTAATTTCACAATCAAACAGTTTTAAATTATTAAAATAATCATTTCTGGACACGTGTTTGTCTTAAATTCGTGGTTTCGCACCGACATATATGTTGCAGTTTATATTCTGCCTATATTCAATATAAACTAACGGTCTATTTTAGCCTCATGTGTATATTAGCAGTTCTCGCGGCCGAAAACCCCTTTCATTAGGACAATATTTGACATGTTGAATAAATAACCAATGCATCTCATTAGCTAAATACCATTCCAGTTTGTTATATTGGCAGTCGCTTTTATCTCTAGAGGCTGTAGCGTGATATTATATAGCCTATAGCCTCAATAGTGGGGCTATAATGTAAAATATTTTGATATTACAAATTTAAAAATAATAAGTGATGTCACCTCTAGTATGACAATAAGTAAATTAAAATAACAGCCTGTAAATATGTTTTGAATACACTTGTGAGAATTTGGTGGAAATTTAATATATGCAGGTTTTCTCACAGATTTTAAACATAAATTAATCACGTAAAAAATAGTATATATTTCGATATTCTCGATGCAATTGATTCAATATAATTTTGAAGATCTCTAATCGATGAATCTCATTTCATTCTCAATTATTGATTGTAATAAAAATATTTTGCATCATATAGTCTGTTGATTGAGAAAGTGGCTAGATGTATGTGGGTACCAAATACGGAATTTTGTATGAAGCAAAAAATAATTCCAAAGAAACACACAGACTACTTTTATAAATCAGACCAAATCAGTTTTATACAAAGAAATATCACGATGAAGCATTTTTGAATCGTCAATATTCAAAGACTCACATATCTATAATTTGGCGTCCAACCCTTAAAAAGCAAGCGAAGTCGCGAGCATCTACTTATTTAAAAAGTCTTTCTATTGTTCAAAATCAGTTTTGAATTGATGAAGGATTGATACAATTTGATCGTCGTGGTTTAAATAAATGGTTACAACAACAACAACAACAGCCTGTAAATTCCCACTGCTGGGCTAAAGGCCTCCTCTTCATTTGAGAAGAAGGTTTTGGAACATATTCCACCACGCTGTTCCAATGCGGGATGGTGGAAAACACATGCGGCAGAATTTCTATGAAATTTGTCACATGCAACCTGCATGTGACAAATTTCATAGAAATTCTCGATGTTTTCCTTCACCGCTGAGAGATGAATTATAAAGACAAATTAAGCACATGAATCAGCGGTGCTTGCCTGGGTTTGAACCCGCAATCATCGGTTAAGATGCACGCGTTCTAACCACTGGGCCATCTCGACTCTTAAAAAAATTATATTTTTTTTGTTACTTATTCTCTTTGGTCTTGTTAAATTAAATTAATCAGATAAAATTAAACAGTTGTATCCTAGCTGTTTAAATAAAGCATTCGCTTAAATTTGACTAATTACTTGCTGGGCAAACAGAAAGGATGCCGGATAAGGTAAATTGTTCGTGTTGACAGACACGACACGAATTAACGTGAAATCGGATTGTTCACGGCTCGGGCTTGTGAGTCCCTTAGCAGTTAACCTTAAGGGTTCATTTGCATTAAGGGAAACCGTATATCCTTGGCACCTATAAAGGCAATGATCAAATGTCATTGGAATATTAGGTATGTGGTATGAATAATAAATAGTTATGCTAGTTAATTTGCAAAAAAAAAAATTATACACTAGTTGTGAACGCGACTTCGATCGCGTTTGAATATAACGAAAAAGTTATTTTTGTAGATTTATTCACTCCTTATTACATGAGCTACCTGCCAGTGAAAGTCCTGTCAAAATCGATCCCGCCGTTCCAGAGATTAGCTGGAACAAACAGACAGACAGAGAAAATATTAAAGAATGTTATTTTGATATATGTATTGGTATGCATACGCATTCCAATTTTATTATATGAATGATATGTTGATGCCAGGTCATAGTCGTAGTTCATAAGTAATAGGCTATTTGACAATACGAAAACTAAATTGTGAATTAAAATAATCAGTGTATATATGTATATATAAAATAATACTTAATTTATTCAAAAATCCATAACTAAAAATGCAAATTCTCAAACGTTTGTCACGTGACACAAAACGCTCCTGATTGGCCGGGCTTACGATGAAGTCATCTTCTTCTAAACTTTGCTTTTCTACTATATGTATCACAGATTAAAATACAAGAAAGTGACGTCACCGATACCATTGCAGCGCCATATTGTCCAAGGCTTTTTGCGCGCTATTTAAATATGGAATTTTTAATATGACATTTTTCGACAAATATGTACTAAAAATAAAAAACACAACTTTTACTGGGTTCCTTAACTTCCACTAAATAGTATAAAACTGATTTTAGAAACCAGTCAAATAGCCTATTGGATGGTCATCCATACCAAAGAATACCAAGCCCGTCACAACCGTACGGATCTATAGTGTGTCACTAGTAAATAAAATAAGAAAGACACTAATAAATAAGCATACATGTTCACTTGCTTCGGCAGCGTTTGACAAGCCTAAAGCTATAAATTATTTGATTCGTGCCATCGCTTCCTATATCGCCTGATGTAGATTAATTGCTTGGAATTTTATCTCACTGGCTAAAATTGGTTATTTACCATTGATTAATTGGCTCTGGTTACAAATATTATATCGAGTGCTCCTTATTGAATGGGTATCCCATCCCAAGCACCCAGCGAAGAACTGCTGATAGTGAAAATATAAAACGCCATAATGGATAAAAGTAGAATGTAAAAAAGGAATGGGGTACTGTGAGTCCGTGGATATTGCGAATTAAATAAAAAAAGTTCTAAGCATAAAAATCAAAATTGATATTATTTAAATAGTTCATAGGTATGGTGATACAATATTGATGAGAATTTTCTCATAAATGAAATATAGTATATTGTGCACGATATCCTGATACGGAAGTGAATGATTACTAAAGCCACGTATTAACGAGAACCCTTGTGACTGGGCTGATGATGAATGGCCAAGCCTAACATACATAATATATTAGTAAATAAAAATATAATTGTGTGTTAGTTATTGTATTACTTTGCTTGTTATATGCGTTCTTAACTCTTTCATTTGATTGTATTTTATAAAGAATATAAGCAATTTTTTTAATTAATATTCCTGTTTAACCTTCCAATTAAGCTTAAAACTTGTAATAGGGTTGGGGATGAAAATAGTGTTAGGATCAGATCGGCAATTTTTCTCGTCATCTCTAGGCAGTATGTAAAGTATTGCTATATTAATGCATTCGATTTTAATACTGCACACAACCGCTAAAATACTTAACTCACAAAAATGTATGCGTTACTTTGTATGTCTGTATATTAATGTAAATATTAAAAAAAAAAAACTTACATCACTCGTGCGAAATCGAGACGCGTTGCTAGTTTTAAAATGGCATTAGAATAGTGAGATATTATCAAAAACTTTTTACCCTTAGCAAATGCAATGTATCTATTACAGTCGATTTAAGTATGCTCTTTGTAAGCAATCAAGTGGTTTCCTAATATGAGGGTAGGGTTCCGAAACGTCCGGTATCTCGTCCCGGGACTTGTTCCGGATTTAATGGTTTCGTAACTCGGGACTTTCAGGTCGGGACTTGGAACTTGCTTCTAAAATAAAAGTGAAAAAAATCCTAATGACAATGAAATAATGGTCACAATATTTTAGTTATAAATTTTAATAAAAATAAAAATAGATTATTAATAAGTGCTTATTAATAACTGTACTTTGTTTTATATATAAATTTTATATTATAACATCCAAGTTACGTGTTTATTATATTTAAATTGAAGTAAATTGAGTTATACATTCCGTCCAATGCGATGCATATCAAGTAGATATTAGTATGTGTGTAACAATAATATCATCAATACACATTACACATACTTATAGTTGTGTTAGTGTGCATTGCTGCCATTCATATTTGTTTATTCATGTGATAATCAAGTCATTATACCAAGTGATTGTATGGTCTTGATCTTATCCGAAATCTTTTAACGTGTAGTATTTATTTGCCGCTCTTTGGGGGTTAGATTGACTCGTATGCTGAGACTGCCCAGAGCCTGTCGACTTTTTCCTACTACCTTATGAATCGGTGGCTTATTTACTGCATGCATTGTTGCTACATATTTATTATCTATTTTTATATTGAGATGTTGACATGGCCCAGTGGCTAGACTGCGAACATCTTAACCGATGATTCTGGGTTAAACCCAGACAACCAACACTGAATTTTCATGTGTTTAAATTGTGAATATTATTCATCTGGAGCTGGGTGGGGAAGGAAAACTTGCGTTTGTCTAATTTGAATGAAAATTGATCACATGTGAATCCACCAACCCGCTTGGAGCAGCCTGGTGGATTATGCAAATAAGCTTTTCTTCAAAGGGAGAAAAAGGTCTTAGCCCAGCAGTGGAAAATTTACAGACTGATACTGTAATATTAATTGGTCTCCTAAAAACATTCTTCCTCTGTTAGGCTATCCATAAATTTCGACGTTTTCAATTTGGCAGGAATCCCTTGAAGACTACATTTTTGTATGAAAATTGGGAAAAATAATATTCTGACGCTTGTATCACTAACATTTCAGCACCATTGGTCTTTGGTACAACAGTTGTAAATTTACAGGCCGTGCCTTACCTTACCTGTTCATTAAAATAAACGGTTATCAATTTGCATCGCGCAATGGTTCTCACGTCGCTTTATAATGTAACAAAACAAATTAACATCAACCATGTGCTTGTTTGGGCGGCCACAAATGCAATTTATGAACGCTACAGCGTGCCGCCGGCTGCCTTACAAAACTGGAGCCAAGCGATTTATGAGCGGACAGCCTTAATGTCCCGGGTTTTCCGTAACTATTAAAATCTGGCTTAGCGCATTCACATTAATGTACTTTTTAATGTTCAAAACTTGCTGCCTTTGTTTTTAGTTCGCTTAGACCGTTTGCTAGGTATGGATATCTAGAAAATAATTTACAAAAATCGTCTCTGTAACATTGTACAATATCACGTTAGTTGACCGAACATTAAATACCAGCTAGTGTAACGCACGCCAAACTTAGAGTTTATTTAAAAATACATATGAAAAATGTTTATTTAATTTAATTTTCAACTGCAAGTCATCCCCATTTGGCGCCAAAGTGATGATACCTTATTTTAATGATTACAATTTTTTTTTTATTTTCTTTCGGCCAGTATTTTATTTAGCCAGTAATTTACTAATTTATTGGTGAATTTTGACAGTTTAGAAAATTGCAATTAAAGATCACAGGAACAAAAATCGGCTTATGCTATTAATGTACAACATTTCAATATAACACTTACATTGGCAATAAGTGAGTTTAAAGTTGAAATAAACTGATGTAGTCTAGTAGCTAGTGTGAACCGTAATCGAAGGCTAAGGGGTCAAGTGCTTAACTTGTGTTGAAAATTAATCTCTTGCATGGCGCTGAAGGAAAATAATATGTTATAACCAGTGGGAGACTTACAAAGCTATTATTTTAATTTTTAAAAACATCATAAATAAATAAGGTCGATTATTATGTATGCCCCGGTAAAATTTTAAATGAGACTTAGATTAAAATCTATCCATCGAGAATGAAAATTTGACGGTGACATACATACAAAGATTATGTCGTTAAACTTTATTTACCCGAGGTCACTTATAATTTTTGACAATCATGACTTCTTCCACGGATTCTCAATGGATTCTATCTAATATCTGATATTACAGTGCACAAGAGTGTCAGCAAATACACGTGCTCTCTCTTTTTCCTTCTTCTAATCCGATGAGACGGCAAATTTAACACGAATGGAAAAAGGACAAAAGGTAAAACGTGCTTATAAGTTAGCGTCAGACTCAACTATCACACTCCTGACCTAATAATTCGTTCAGGTTTATAATACAACTAGACATATTTATATAACGGTCTTTTTTCATAATGTAATTATTATTATTGTTTATGTGTTAGGTGGCAAACGAGCAGCATGGCAGGAGGCTCACCTGATGGAAAGTGACATACTCCGCCCATAGACATCTACAGCACCTTGGGAGCTTGCAGGTCTGTTGACGGCCTTTAAGGAAAGTGTACGCTAGTTTAGCTAAGTTTTTTAAGGGTCCAACAATAAGTCAATTAATATTAGAATAGTGGCGGAACTTCATAAAACTATGTCGAAGAAACATAAAAATTGTTAACATTAAGTCCTTAAATATATACAAATATATTAAACACAGTTACTGTATAAATCTTGACCGCGTGGAATGGTGGCAAGAATGCTACATTTCCACGTTGAATCGAAATCAACCCTCCCGTCACCAGTGGGGGCAGTAAGGCGTGTTATACTTTTAATGAAGCTCTTTTGGATATTCTCTATATAATTTATTTTATTTTGCGGACATATGCTATCTAGTATTATATATCAGTATCAGACCCAGGTTGTAGTTCAGCTGTTCATAAAGTGACTGGAACGTTAAATTCCAGACTTTCTATAGCCTGACAAGTCAACACGAACGTATCAACGTATCGACATATATACGAAGTAATATCTGTCTATAGAAGGGGCAACAATGGACCGCAATTATTCCGTAAACAATAAACTTCATTCAATACCGTTACTTATTCGTGTAATGCGAGCAAAACAGATTTAGAAACCTATTAATCCGGAACGGCCGGAGCGTATTCTCTCCCAATATTGATAGCTGAACAAAGGAAATCTAAGCGTTCATTCGAATAAAGGGGGATTTCTATAGAATGGATGAATTCAATAATTTGGGATAAAACTCATTTGTTTTAAACATTCGATTTTTAAAGTACGATGAAATATTAAAAGAAGAGCTTCTTCCACGAATATCATCTGAGTTGGTAAATAATCGAGTTGGTAAAGAGTCGAGATGGCCCAGTGGTAAGAACGCGCGCATCTTAACCTATGATTGCGGGTTCAAACCCAGGCAAGCACCGCTGACTCATGTGCTTAATTTGTCTTTATTATTCATCTCGTGCTCAGCGGTGAAGGAAAACATCGTGAGGAAACCGCACATACGAGGCCTATTAGACCCTCACTCCGCATTGAACGTGTTAAAGGATTTTTTATACAATATATAGACAAATGAGCGAATGGGACAGGTGATCGTATGTAATCATTATCCATCGAAATGTTACTGTCAAAGTATTAAATATTCCTTAGTTCACCAAATCGCTACTAATTCTGGGCACTTAGATGGCTTAACCAATTGGCACTGAACCTTAGAGTGGAACTCAACTGTGAAAGCATAGATTGACTGTAGACAATATTTAAACGCAAGGAAATCAGCAATCAGTTTGAAAAATAAATTTTACGGAGATCCGATCCGTTAAAAAAGTTTTGCATTATGAACCATTTTTACTGATTTCAACAAAATTTCAAACATCAACTGGAGCGTTAAAAGGTAAAAAGGATTAATAACAGTCATTAAATATTTTATCGTCGTAACATTGTTACTTTCTCGCTGATTTAGTCAATTTTCAGACGATTTGGAAGTTTGCTAATAAATTTTGTAAAATTAACGATCTTTAATTTTGAAGACTTTTTAACTAAGTTTATATATTAATTTACTTTTGTTTTTATTTATTCATTATCATACACCACACAGATAAATAAAAATAAATATAACATAAATTTGGCATTGATGAAACAGGCGTACAATTTTGGCGACCTTATCGCTACATAGCGATCTCTTCCAGGCAACCAACGGTGTAGGATAGGTCATAGAATATGAGGTGGGTGGTGCTGTTCTAATAAATAAAATAACATAAGTTTACAATTAAAACTAAATTAATGTAAATATAGAATACACAAATTTTCTATCAATTAATAAAATATTTTATCAATACATATAACATTAAAGTTTAATATCATTAACTTTGTGGTAGGGCTTTGTGCAAGCCCGTCTGGGTTGGTACCACCCACTCATCGGTTATTCTACCCCCAAATAACAGGACTCATTATTGTTGTATTTGAAGGGTGAGTGAGCCAGTGTAACTACAGGAACAAGGGACATAACATCTTAGTTTCCAAGGCTGGTGGCACATTGACGATGTAAGGAATGGTTAATATTTCTTACAGATTCATTGTCTATAGGTGATGGTGACCACTTACTATCAGATGGCCCATATGCGTCCGCCAACGTATACCATAAAAAAATATACATATAATGAATAAGATACTACGATGTCTTCAATATATTAACAATAAATATTTCTTAATACCTAAACGTTTTTACAGCTTAACATCGAAAAACTTAATGAAACATTATTCAAAATTTCATAAGCACCGGGAAATTATCATTAAGGTTACCTGTTTCAAAATTTACATTCTACCGGGAAGAACCGTCAAGAATGGCGGTAATAACTCTTTCCCAACATTCCAAATACAAATATAAGAACAATATTTATATGAACTGAGGGTATTCAAGAATCCACTCATACCCTTGCAAGTACTTACCCTCTTAAATGTAACCCCTTTCCTCTCATGCCTTTTAATTCACGGCTCGAGTCCATATAATTAGGTTTTTTGATGGAATATTTTTTTTCTTTATAATTTTGTTAAGTGGACGACCAAATGGACCGACTGTAAAAATTATTAACCATTTCTTGGTGATAGGGCTTTGTGCAAGCCCGTCTGGGTAGGTACCACCAACTCATCAGTTATTCTACCGCCAAATTACAGTACTCAGTATTGTTGTGTTCCGGTTTGGAGGGTGAGTGAGCCAGTGTCCCTACAGGCACAAGGGACATAACATCTTAGTTCCCAAGGTTGGTGGCACATTGACGATGTAAGGAATAGTTAACATTTCTTACAGCGTCATTGTCTATGGGTGATGGTGACCACTTACCATCAGGTGGGCCATATGCTCGTCCGCCAACCTATACCATAAAATAAAAAAATAAAAAATATTAACCATTCTTTATATTGCCAGTGTGCAATCATCCTTGGTAGTTATGTTATGTCTACCTAATCGTATAAACTTCCATTAGGTAATAGCTTCCACCAAATTAATTAAATTTAGAATAGGAAAATAACGGAAAGATTAAAAAAAGTTTTTATTAAAAAAATTACAAAATAAAATTTGCTCTAAGCCGTATATTGTTATTTTTTGTTAAACAAAAGGTATCTGAAGAGGACGTAAAATAGTAAAGCATATGCGCGAATACATAATCATGAGGAAATGCCAACATCCGATAATGTGTGTAGTAATTAACAACTTAATACGTCAATAATTAATAATGAAAGTGATAGCACTTTTGACGTATTTACAAAATGACTCGTCGTTTGGAACTGCCGGGATTTTGTGTTCGTTGTACCTTCATTATAATATCTGTATGGTACATATGCTTTTTTAATCCAAGCATGTATCGTTTTTTTTGTGGTAAAGGTAGCATAAGAGCAGCAGGTTCGCCTGATGGAAAGTGACTACCGTTAATGGACATATTATTTTCGTCAAGGGCTTGGGAGCCCCAGTGATTCGGAAAGTAAAGTAAAAAAAGTAAAGTAACAGCCTGTAAATTTCCCACTGCTGGGATAAGGCCTCCTCTTCCATTAAGGAGAGGGCTTGGAACATACTCTACCAAGCTGTTCCAGTGCGGGTTGGTAGAATGCACATGTGGCAGAATTTCGATGAAATTAGACACATGCAGGTTTCCTCACGATGATTTCCTTCACAGCTGAGCACGAGATGAATTATAAAGACAAATTAAGCACATGAATCAGCGGTGCTTGCCTGGGTTTGAACCCGCAATCATCGGTTAAGATGCACGCGTTCTAACTACTGGGCAATCTCGACCCTCACGGACATATTATTATTATTGTTCATGCCTTTGAAATATGAATTCTTTTCGTCAAGGGCTTGGAAGCCCCAATAGTTTGGAAGAAATTACAAAATGTTTCAATGAGGTAGAAATGCCTTAAAAATCGTTTTGGTTAATAAAAAAAAAAACCTACAGGTGGTCTGATATTGAATTCTAATACAACATTGTATTTTGTGAATAGGCTGATATTTAGATATATAGACCAATTTAATTAATAAAATTCCTTATCTATCCAAATGGTTTAACCATTTTGTAGGTAGAAAAATAATATCGTAACATTTGTCCATCATAAAATGATTCTGACTCTTTAATTCGTGGAGAGGATAGCCGCAAAGATTCTAGTAGATAAGAAACCAATTAACTCCAGTTTTCCTCCCGAGGGAGGCGCGCAACTTACCAAGAATCCTACGTTTGAAAAAAGACTAATGTACAAGTAACAGCTGTTAACGTCCTACTGTAGGTCAATAGCCTCTTCTCCCTTTTGGAGCTTAATCTATCACGTTCCTTCAAAATGGTTTGATTATAATATGTGGCTGACTGGCATCCACAAATGTCAAGTTTCTTTAAGAGGTTTAAACCAATGAGCACAGGATGAATTATAAGTAGAAATATTTGCATCGTTTTCGAAATTTAAATCATCGGAAAGATTTACATCTCGCTATAGTTAGCTCTGACAGCATTTTACATTCAAAAAATGGACTAATAATATTCTAAAGTTACGTGTTATTTCAATAGATTATTAAAATTGATGTACAGCATTACCCCGACCTACGCTACCTCGGCAAATACGAATTCGGTGTTAAGCGTTTTTTTAATTTTCTTGTCTAATCGTCTTTCGAAAAAAAACTTCGGAGGTCTTAATAATAATCTGTATATTTATATTTTTAAATCATTGAATGAATTTTATCGTACGTTTTTTTCGCTGGCTACTTTCCTTACTCTGCAATGGATTATCTTTTTTTATTATTTCTATATGGAATTTTTGTTTGTGTATGTTGTTTGGATATATAAAACTATACAATATATTTATTCAATAAGAATATTTAGTATGATAGAATTATGTCTTAGGGGTACACCCCAGTGGCTCGAGATCTACGGTTTTATAAGCTAGATCAAGGTAGTTTTACGACTGTTTATATTTTGTTTGAGTTTCAATAAATCAATGGTAATATGAAACTTAAGAAAAGCCGCAGGTTCTATCATGTGCCTGTCATGTAGTGTCGTAATAATGGCTAACAATAGATTTTACAATTAACAAGATAATTAAAACATTAGTATTCAATTAACACAGTATTTTTTATGATAGAGGACGAGCAAATGAGCTACCTGACAGACCGCCAAAGGATATTAGCGCTATAGGAAATATTAATCCAAACCAACCTTAGGAACTAAGATGTTATGTGCTTATAGTTACACTGGCTCACTCATCCTTCGAATTGGAACAGAACAACAATGAGTACTGTTTTTTTGCGGTAGAATATCTGATGCTTGCGTTGGTACTTACAAAGCGGACTTGAATAGCGCCCTACCTAAAAAAAAAATATCAATCACCGTAAAGAAATAAATAATGAATTAGCTTAGTCTCTAGTGCTCGAAGCGTGAGCCAGAAGTGGTTGGCAGCGACTAACTGGTGGTCTTGGTGTTGCAACTCGCATGATTGCCACGTTATGCGTTACGATGAATTATCGAATTAACGCGATCGCCCTGGTGGTCTTTGTGTTGAATTCCCCAGAGTGCTCAAGTATGGTGTTATGAATATTTTTGAATGTGTTTTGTCGATGGGAAATACATTACGAAAGGTGTAGATAGTTATCAATATTGTAGTCTAGTACTACTATAATAAGCTTTAGCTGTCGAATGTAATTTTGTATATTAATATTAATTAGTTGACAGGATAAATGTAATTTCTTTACTTCTGGTTCTTTAGTAAATAGTTGAAGATATAGAACGTTTTATTTGCGCTTCTCGGGCTCGCTCGTTATAACTAGCTACGCTAAATAAGGCGTATATTCTGTAGCTATGCCTTGTAAAATATCTGAAACATTTCCAGTTTGAAATTATATAAATAAATTTTATACTCGACCGCGATGGTTGTATTGAATATAAGTTACTGTTCGAAGAATGGCATTCCCGATAACATTTTTCTGTAATGATTTCCGCCGCTCTCAGCCACTCGAAATATGCGGAGAGTTCGTGTTATATCGAAGAAAATGATTTTCAGAATTTTCAAGTTAATTTCTATGGTAATAATAATTTATTATAATTCTAATGTATATGTTAATGTTCCTTACTTTTGAAAGTAATTGATTCCTATTGTACTTTTTTATGTCATCGCTAAGTGGATGGGGGAAGGAACCCCCTGATATATGTGGAAAATTTAACAATTTCTCGAAGAAAAGAAAAACCAATGCGCTGCCAAGATTGAGAACTGAGATGTTATGGCCCTTGTGGCCCTTACACGAGCAACTCAATATTTAAACCAAAACACAAAAAAATCAAAAAATATCCTTTATTCAAGTAAGGCTTTACCTCCCTTCTAAGTGAATATTTGGAGCGTTTTACGTATGTTTACATATAATTTAGCGTATATATAATTTATAAGCTTAATTCTGATTGGTTATAATACTCAAGAGCAAGCGATGACCAATCAAATTTATTCTTTTACTAGTGGCCCGTCCCGGCTTCTCATGGGTGGACAATGGACATAGACTTTTTTTATATCTTTACTTTTTACTTACATTTTTTGTTGCTGTTTTTCCTACATATTTAACAATTGTCGTTTTATTTCAACTTATTTACACAAAAATCTTATATATTACATATATACCTAAATCTTCCTTATAAATTGCTCTGTCTATTAGTGAAAACCGCATGAAAATCCGCTCTGTAGTTTTGTTTGTTTGTTTATCGCAAACATACATACAGACAGACATGGGGGGACTTTATTTTATAATATGTAGTGATTATAATTTTTATCGTGCTTACTCTAAACTAATGAAACGAAGTCGTTGCATATTATAAGAATTACAAACAAAAGCGCCCAAGAGTTAAATTAAAATTAGTAATTGCAGACTGGAAGTCAAAGAGTCCGAGTTTTATCTGATCCACTGACAAGCTAATTACGAATTGGGACGTATCCAACTATGTTTGGAATTTTTTGCGAACATTCCAATTTCGACAACATCACTTATTAGTTATTATCTGTACTTAGAAAAAACCTTGCGGCAAAATACATATTGAAGAAAGTTTTTTAGAAATCACACCGTGCAGTTAGAGTATTATGTAAAGTAAGAAATTGATTATTAGCATAGTAAAAAATATTATATTACATTAAACTGAATATTTCAAATAATAATATGTTTAAAAAATTAATTTGTATACTTTTTGTTATTTACGGAAAAACTGTTTATTATTCATATTATGTTTGTAATGTGAAAATCTATACTAATAATATTATAAATGCGAAAGCAAATTTGTCTGTTAAATTATTACAGTTAAACCGCTGAAACGATTTAAATTAAATTTGGAAAAAATTGGAAAGTAATAGTCTATTTCTTTTATTCACCCCTTGAAGGGGTAAAATAATGGATGACAGTTTATGTGCTATCAGTAGCTTCACCTAGTTGATACATATTGTTTGATTTAGTTTTAATTTCATTTCGTGTATTAAATGTTACTAAAATCAAATACAGTGCGTTCGTTGTATAAAAACATTA
Source organism: Vanessa cardui (assembly GCF_905220365.1). Classification (NCBI taxonomy): domain Eukaryota; kingdom Metazoa; phylum Arthropoda; class Insecta; order Lepidoptera; family Nymphalidae; genus Vanessa; species Vanessa cardui. Next base: position 14,889,006 of record NC_061125.1, on the reverse strand, counting down.
TAGGAAAAAATCTATCGCTCTATTCGTTTTGGTACAACGAAACAAAGTCATGTGTTCGATTGAATAGCACTCAACTATTTTAGATTTCTCTGTTTTACGCTTTTTCAATATCACGTTATTTCATTTTATTTTGTATTCATATTTTATAAAATGTTATATATTCCTCTTTGTGCACACTATAACTTAAAAACAATATTTATTTTAGAGCTATTAGTCATGTACTGCGAAGAGATACATTATTTAAGTCATTACTCATTTTATTCAATGTAATTCGATTTGCCTGCTTTTATTTTTACATGATTTAATCACTCAATTGATTTTGATGAATTTGGTTTAAACAAGTATAGAAAATAATGTATTTTTCTTGTTCCTTATCCATATAAGGAACAAGAAAAAGACATTATTTTCTTAATTTCAAATTTAAGGGAGTAAATAAATTTGGTATAAATGGTACCAGATATTAGCCCTTTGAGGGGTCAATTAACAAAAAATAGACATTATACTTGCTTAGATCAGCTTTTCTTGTTTAAGCTTATTAAGTAGTTTTAACTATATCTTTTAATGTAGCAATCGAATAAATTGGATTAATTGGATTGGATTTCTGTAATCCTGTTATAAAAACATATCTATTGTCCGACAAAAGAATTTTGAACCACATATAGTAAGTTAACGTTTCATCATCATCATCATCAGCCCGTTTTCGTCCACTGCTGGACATAGGCTTCTCCAAGCGCACGCCACTGTGGTCTTTCTCCGGCTACTCGCATCCAGCTCCTGCCTACAGCCTTGCGTATATAGTCACTCCACCGTGCCTGAGGACGTCCTACACTACGTTTGCCGAGACGCGGTCTCCACTCTAGAACACGTTAACGTTAGTTAACGTTTGTAACAAGCTTATGCTTGTTCCTAGTATTAATGTAATACCAAATATTTTAAATTTTTATGAACATGTAGTAACAAAAACATATTCTTGAAGATCTATTCACTTACAAAGGCCTCCTTTTCGTAAATTTTTTATCGTCGTGCATTAGAAAGAGTGAGGGATGCTCGTACTTATAAGATGTCATCTTAGTGTGCGTGAGATGACTAAAGACAGCAAATAATACATATATAACATTTGTTAAGTTTTTTTTTAACTATTTTAATTTGGAATGGTGCAACTTTTGATTATTGCTGCATATTTTGTGACTATTTCATTATTCATTTAAATTAGTTCTTTTTTCTTTGGCATATGTTGGCCAGCGAGCACCTGATGCTAAATGGTCACCACCGCTCATAGAAAATGGCGCTGTAAGAAGCAATAGCTATTCCTTTTTATTATGTTATATATCCTTACATCGCCACGAATCAAGGGAACTAAGATGTTTTGTCTCTTGTGCCTGTAGTTGCACTGGCCTCAACCATCAAAACAAAACACAAGAGTATTGGGCACTGCTCGATGGCCGAAGAAAATCAAATGAGAGGGTTGTACCTACCCAGACGGACTTGCACAAAGTCCTACCAACAAGTAAAAATTTAAATAAAATGAAAAGTTCCATAGCTTCAGTAGTTTTCCTGTCAGTTAGTATTATTTCGAATAATTAGCGTTTGAAATCGCAAATTTGCTCGCATTTTAGGGATTAGTCATCAGGTTTTACAAAAATCATGTCCTTCCGTGAGATTAAAATTTGATTCACATCAAAATTTCATCAAATTTGGTTCAGGAGTTAGGCAGTGAAAGCGTTACAGAAGGGAGAGTTAGTTTCTCATATATACGACTAGTATAAATTATTATATACGTATATAATCAAATCAAATCAAATCAATTTTATTCGAGTAAACTTCACAATGAAGCGTTTTTGAATAGTCATTAATTAAATACTACCACCGTTTCGGAAAGTAGCTTCTAGCGAGTAGAAGCTAAAATAAGTTTTAGTATGAGATAAATAAGTTTGAGATACTCCAAGAAGTTTCACCTTAAAAGTTACATTTAAAGAAGGAAAGATAAATTTATTCCACTTTTATATCTAATTGAATAACCTCCTCCTTTTTGAAGTCGGTTGAAAAACGAACGCGTATTAATATCTCTTAATAGTTTAAATGAATTATCAACCAATACCAAGAAATATATCTATAATAAAATGAAAAAAGAACTTCTAAACGGTCCAAAAAATTTGAATATTACGTACAATAACACAAATGTCAATAGAATTTAATTAATGTTTAACATCAAACTAAATTTAATATTGTTTAAAATAAAATTTACGTGTAAAACTTTTACGTAAAAACTGTTTAATATTCGTAGTCCTGTTTATAAAACGGTGTATGAAGGACGCATGCGTTGTGAGAACATTCGTGCTTTCGGACCAGTATATTCTGAGATTCGTCGGGACACAGTCCTGGCTTACTCTGCGATCCCAGTACAACGATTTCATCGATATTACCGCGTGATTCAAATAATGTGTTTCGATTTTTTTTTAATTATCTACGATGGATGGACGAAGGCGTTAAATCTGAATAACATTTAAAAAAAAGTTTTTACTGATTAAAATATTAGTGAAAGTGATTGTGAACTTTTGTGTGTTAAATAACGATTTAGTTAGTTTAATTTGTTTAACTAAGTGTGAACGGGGGCTTATGTTAAATAATCTTTGAAAATTTATTGAATATTATTTTGTGGTGAGTATTATTTTTTTTATTTATTATACTAATTAGTAGTTTGTAATAAGTTATTTTAATGAAAAGGGCTATTATTTAAAATGTATTTTTTATTTCGATGATGCGAACACCATATTTAAATTTGTTAAAAAAATGTTTTAAATATATTAATCACTATAAAAATGGTTAGAGTTTTGTTATAATAACGAAATACAGAGTTTTAAAAGTTTTTTTATAAGATTTTGATTAAGTTTTATTGTATTATTTTTTAATTATAATTAATTAGTAATGTTTCTTAAAATTCAACATTGTTCAGTTACTTTTAGTGTTATTTCTTACTTAATAGTAGTCAATCGTAAATAGTAACATTTTTTATAAAAAAAGGAATACAATATTATTGAACTGTTGAACTTACACTTATGCTTACGAAATTGAATTTTAAGCATATGAAGGTTCTAATCGATTTTTCTATACACTTTTCTTAATTAATAGCGTTTATGATACTAGAATCTACTAGTACTAAATAATTACTTAAAAACAGGCGTAAAAATATTAGTTTTCAAATTGATATTTTTTACATTATTTTTTTTCTTAAAAGAATGATCAAATAAAAGCTTAAAAAGAAAACGATCTATTATAAAAAAAAATTAAATAGAAAAAAACTCGTATATAAAGAATTATACGAGTTATATATTATAAACGTTAACATAAACGTTAACATAACGTATATTTTTAGCGCCGTACAGATTATAGAAAAGGTAGAAATCGAAATGTTTTTCATAAAGTAGGTTTATAGAATCTTTTAATATTATCAGTTAACTGGAAGTTATTTTAAATTGCCTTAATGTTAAACTGCAACTAGACTTTATTACTAATATTTATACCCCGCTTTTGTAACCATAAATAATTAAATCAAAATATAAGTGTATAAGAACAAAATATTGTCGCGATAGTAGTCTAAATATATAATGGGCGAAAGTTCAAAGTGCAGTTACATAATAATATTAAATACTAAGACCTTCTCCGAAACGTCCTGCATCTTCGGGCGTGTGTGTCATTTTATGTATATAGGTTTAGTAGTATTTTATTACTAGGCATTACGAAAAGTACGTCTCATCTTATATATTAATAGAGTAAGCCGATTTTGGTCCCTGTGATATTAGGATGATAACTGCACGTAGAAGATCGGTCATGGTCTTAATTTGAAGAGCTCCAGTAAATGTGCAGATAATTAAAGAGTATTCTTAATTTAAATTTACTAAATTATTACAGTTTAAGTAATCATTTTAGAAAAAGATACTGGCTTGGTGAGGAGCTGGCTATGGCTGTATATAAAAAAAAAACAAATGTTTTTATGCGCGAACAGATGTTGCCAGTTTAGTTTTGTTTAATTTAAAAAAAACAAAACCTGTCATGGGTTTTGCAACTTGGAAAAATCTGTCGAATAAAATTAGGTGTTGCGTATATTAATGAAGACTTAGTAATGAATAACCGTTTGGTTAAGAGTAATCAGAAAATATCTTTATCAAATACTCAAATGATGATTGAAATATTTAATGAATTCGTATGCTATTAATTTTAATTCGTTTAATTTCAATCTTGATACTTGTTGTAGTCACTTAATTGTAGGTATTAATTTCTTTTAATTTGGTTGCTTATAATATAATTCTATGGTATATGTATATATATTGTTCTGAATTAAATAATAATTAAAATTAATTTATTATATTCTATATTTTATGCTATAAATATAAAGTAGCTTATAAATAAAAGAAATTGAATGCAATAATTTTGACGTCTCAAGTCTAAAATTAACTATGTACTGTATTGAATTAAGAGCAGGTTTCGTGTGACAATGTATCGGCACTTAAATAGCCACACCTCACATCGGTGTCGTAATTTTGATAAAATAATTTTTTACAAAAGGATTCGAAGCCACGTACAATTCCAACATCAAAATCATTTCCTTAAAGGATACAGATCGTAACGATGTTTTCGTCTTGCAATATATCAGACTGAGACTTATGTTTCACAGTGAGTGATGATTAAACTGAATCCAAACGAATCTTTTATTGTTTTCAATTACAAATAATTCATATGTTTATGCAAAATGAATTTCTATTTTTCTTTGTTCGTTGTGGAGGTTTTTTTAAATATTCGATTACTTTGTAAAAGGTATCGAAAAAAACTAGAAATTTTCCGAAAAATTAAGATCGTTTATAACACTATGTTGTGTACTAAGAGTAGTAGTAGGAGATGGCTATCGGTGCACCTGACTAAATATTCCGAACTGTTACCAAAAATCAAAACATTGTTAATTCATAATACTGTTACTTATTACTGTTTTATAAGTTACCTTTACAAGTTAATAAATTATAGCTTACTAATTAAAATAAAAATATTAAAATGAATTTATTCTATGTATAATTATTAGGGCCCCTAATCCTTTGCCGCTCAGGAACTCCAAATTTTCAATCCAACTCTAGCTGTATATCAAAAAGGATTACAAATCTATTCTTGTTGGAATTGAATGTTCATAGCGATAACGACTGTCAGACGAGCTAGCTTAATATAAAAATATTGTAATAGAATTCGTCATTTTACAACAACAACAACAACAGCCTTTAAATTCCCACTGCTGGGTTAAAGCCCTCCTCTCCCTTTGAGGAGAAGGTTTGGAACATATTCCACAACGCTGTTCCAATGCGGGTTAGTGGAATGCACATGTGGCAGAATTTCTATGAAATTTGTCACATGCAGGTTCAGCAGGTCAGCACGAGATGAATTATAAAGACTAATTAAACACATGAAACAGCGGTGCTGGCCTGGGTTTGAACCCGCAATAATCGTTTAAGATGCACGCGTTCTAACCACTGGGCCATCTCGACTCATCGTCGCCTGTCGTCATTTTAACGACCACGATAAAGCTTAGCATATTCGTTTCGTTCTTTAGGTTTCTAAAAACGAGTTTGTTATTACTCGTCGCTAGATGGCGTTACTCATCAACTCCTATATCGTTCAACTGATTTCTATAACTCTCAGTACATACATACAGGCTTGACAACATCTGCTAAGTTTTAATAGTAAATAATTTTAATAAAATATAATACATTTTTTTTTGGGTTTTAATATATGGCTAGAAGTTTCGTCACAATAAAAATATAAATATATACTCTACATTGAAATTGAAATTATGGTATTTGTAATATTTATATATATTTATTTGTAATAAGTTAAAGTAATATTACATAAAAACGATATTTTCTTAGGAAGCTTAAGCAAAACGTCTCTTTAAGCTTCTTAAAATGGGCAATATTTCTTCAGCAGGATATAATGCAAAGTGGCTCATCTATGTAATCTTTTTTTATTTATTAATATATTATTCAGACTTAAAGTAAACCCATATTTTAGCACTAATGATTATAATTAGATGCGAATTTGTAAAGACTTGTGTAATTTGGAATATGTATACATAATATAATATTGGTATTTAACTTAAAAATATATATTATGACATAAATCTCATCATAATCCTTACTTATTATTAAATAAAAAAAAGTAAAAGGCAGTAATAAGCTGAAATGGCCCAGGTGTTAGAACTCGTGCATCTTAACCGATGATGTCGGGTTCAAACCCAGGCAAGTGCCACTATGTGAATGTGCTTAATTTGTTTATATAATTCATCTCGTGCTCGGCGGTGGAGGAAAACATCTTGAGAAAACCTGTATGTGTCTAATTTCAAAATCTGCCACACTCGCATTTCACCAAACCGCATTGGAACTGCGTGATGGAATATATTCAAAACCCTCTCCTTAATTGGAGTGTTACGTCACTTTTTTTTAAAGAAAAGTAACCACCATTTAAAATCTCACAGCATTGAGATGTAGCTTGGTAAAAAGCTGGCAGATTTTCATCATCCACGTCAAACCTCACGATCTTTTTCTTCGCTACCAAACACGAGATGAATTATAAGTTCAAATTAAGCACATTAATTCAGTCGCGCTTAACCCGAGTTTGTTCTCATAATCATTGATTAAGATAAACGTCTTTTAACCACTATTCCATCAAGGGTTTTTAATATATACCAAAAACGTTTAAGTGTCAAGCCAAAAATGTTCAGAGTATACATTGGTTAAAAAGGCAAATTAGAATATAGGTGACCTGATGTTAAGTGGCATCATATAGACATTTACACCTTCATCGCTCAATCTGGAACATGGAATAACTAATGAGTATGTGTTCATCTTGGCCGTTACACTGAGACGCCGAGCCTATGGGTCAGATAAACGAAGCTTATCTCATCCCGTAATAATAATACTGCGTACGAGATTCGTAATAGTAATACATACAACACACTTTAATTATTAATAGTATTACAGCGTATCTCTATTCCTAATAATAATAAAGCGCATTTATAATATTACTATTAAAATTGAGATACACTTTATTATTATAAATAAAATTTTAACAAAAAGAAAAACCGACTTCAAACAAAACACTATTTTAAAACAAATAAAAATGCACTAAAAAGTAATAAAAATAATTACATATTTAACATATTTTTGAGAGTCCTCCTAGGTAAAATGAAATGAAAAATATTAGACTACTTAAATCGATTTACGATTATATAACGTAGTTATAGTTATTGTTATATTTATTATTATGTTATATAATTTTTATTTATTTTTTGATTTTAAGTGAAGCTGATGCAGACTAACATTTTTTTCTTAATATGGATAGATTAAGCGTGCCATTATATAAATCAGAAACTACTTCGGGGACAGTTTCAAAAGAAACTTTCGAATAAAGCAAAAAATAGACTTTCGAAAATGCGGCTTTAATAAGTCATGCGGCATAAACTACAAGGTACCACCCTCGAAAAAGCTGTAATCAACCTCAGTAAAAAACTTTGCAAAAGAGGTATTATATGACATCACATCATATACACTAAATTTGATTAAAGACAGTAAGAAATTCTGCCCCAAATCGCACGCTAACTGTAAGCTGTTTAGGAGTTCCGTCAATACATATGTAATATAAAACAAAGTCACTTTTTCTGTCCCTATATCTTTAAAACTACGCAACGGATTTTGATGCGGTTTTTTTAATAGATAGTGTAATTCAAGGGGAAGAATTGTGTATATAATACATGAACAATATAGGAAAGAAACACTGACAATTTTAGAAGTTTGCAATGTGATGTCGTAAATAAACAAATTATTTAGTATAATTAGTATCAGTATTGCACCCGTGAGAAATCGGGGCGGGTCGCTAGTTGATTATAATATTCGATTATGACAATTACATGAACATAACCACGTTCCGGAAGGTGACCCACGGGAAGCACTACCTTTCAAACAAAAAAAAAATTATCAAAATCGGTCCACCCAGTAAAAAGTTATGAGGTAACAAACATAAAAAAAAATACAGACGAATTGATAACCTCCTCCTTTTTGAAGTCGGTTGAAAACATATCTCGATTCCTAATATTAGTACACTGTATCTCTATTCAAACTCAAACTCAAATATCTTTAATCAATATGGAACCATTACACTTTCTCATTGATGGTCAAATTAAATACTACAATCAGTTTTAAAAAGAAACACCCTGACTTGATAAGAACCGTAATTTGTAATAGTAATACAGTGTATCTCTATTCATAATAATAATACAGTGCTTCTCTATTAATAATAATAATATACTGTATCTCGATGTGTAATAGTAATATAGGCATCTCTATTCGTAATAATAATAATAAAGAGAGTTTCGATTTGTAATAGTAATACAGCCCGTCTGTATTCGTAATAATGATAAAGCGTATCTTGATTGGAATCGAGATGGCCCAGTGGTTAGAACGCGTGCATCTTAACCGATGATTGCGGGTTCGAGCCCAGGCAAGCACCGCTGATTCATGTGCTTAATTTGTCTTTATAATGCATCTCGTGCTCAGCGGTGAAGGAAAACATCGTGAGGAAACCTGCATATAACAAATTTTATAGAAATTCTGCCCCATGTGTATTCCACCAACCCGCATTGGAACAGCGTGGTGGAATATGTTCCAAACCTTCTCCTCAAAGGGAGAGGAGGCCTTTAGCACAGCAGTGGGAATTTATAGGCTGTTGTTGTTGTTGTTGTATCTTGATTTGTAATAGTAATACAGGGTATCTCGATTCATATACCGTATAATAATAAACCTTATGTTCGAATGTTACGAATGTTTCGAAAAGCTTAAAAAAGTAGTTCTGTACAAGACGGTAGAAGAATTCAACTGTTAATTAGCAACGGTAAAACCTGAACTTTGAACTTCATTAACAAGACAGTGAATGCTCGGAGAAGAAATCGGACGACTAACTTTACTTTTCATTAATACTACTATTGTGTTCTTAAATAGCTTTAAAAATACGTCTTATTCTACGTTTAATTGGAGAAAGGGTCACATTTAGGGTAGTGTATGTGTGTTATTTTATTTATAACACATACAGGTTGATACTTAAATGAGTCATGAAATGATACAACTACAACAGAAACAATAGCCTGTAAATTTCCCACGGTGGGCCAAGGCCTTTTCTACCTAGGAGAACGTTCGGAACATATTCCACCACGCTGTCGCCACCAATGAGGGTTGGTGAAATGCACATGTGGCACAATTTCGATGAAATTAGACACATGCAGGTTTCCTCACGATGTTTTCATATCATAGTATTATATCTACATATATAGTGGTGCTTGCCTGTGTTTGAACACGAAATCATCGGTTAAGATGCACACGTTCTAACCACTGGGCCATCTCAGCTCCTACCTACCTAAAGTAACAACTTTACTTCCGGGTAGAAGAATCCGGGCAATAGTTGTGGCGCGAATGGATACGATCCGTGAATCCCTCCACTTAAATATTTGGGTTTATAATATTGAGCAGGTTAAGATATTTTAGTTACATAATAGTTGATTTAAATGGTCTTATTAAACACAGCAATCATTGGAACTACTGAGTTTTCACTTGACTGTAAGTGAGCCAGTGTAGTCATATTCATTTTAGGTAAGCTAAGAAAAAAAGGTACATAAAATAGGCTATTTTGTTAGTTTGCCGATTATCAAATAGTTTATATGGTATTCGAGTGAAACTAACAGTAACTAGTTAGAATCATGGAAAGTATAACTGTGTTATCTTGAAGCTCCTAGAAGAAAAACGTTATATTGCTGTAAAAAAACAAAAGTTACTGTCTATAATAAAAGGTCTAGAACATATTCCAATGTGCTGTTTAAATATCTAGAGCATGTAGCAGAATTTGAATAAAAAAATAGACACAAGCAAGATTTCTCAAGAAGTTTATACATCGCTGAGCATGAGATTAATTGTAAACAAAAAATTGGAAATGAAAATTCAGGGGTAGTAACAGTCTGTAAATTTCTCACTGCTGATATAAGGCCTCCTCTTCCCTTAAGGAGAGGTTTTGGAATATATTCCACCACGCTGTTCCAATGCGGGTTGATGAAACGCACATGTGGCAGAATTTCGATGATATTAGACATATGCTGGTTTCCTCACGATGTTTTCCTTAGCCAAGCACGTGATGAATTATAAACACAAATTAAGCACATACATATAGTGGTGCTTGCCTGGGTTTGAACCCGCCATCATCGGTTAAGATGCACGCGTTCTAACCAGTGGACCATCTAGAGATGGCAATAATTCAGGGGTACTTGGGTTGAACCCGCAATAATCGCTAAAATGTACTCGTGAGCAATGATCCGTCTCGGCTCATGACAGCGACGTTATCTCGCTATTGACTAATTACGATGTCATCATTCGTTTTTTTTTCTTCTTTTTTTTTGTTAAATGTTGGCAAAGGTTCAGAAATCCACGGAGCAGCGACAGATAATTTATGGTTGCGACAAGTTTTTCTTAAAATTTTTATTGCAACAACCGAGAATGAAATATTTTCAAGAGTTGTCGTGGAGTCGAATGCCTGTGAATGTTGTTTACGGAAACGCGGAGTCTGTAGTTTTTGATTTTGAAATACAAGGAAATATAGTTCACTCGTTAGATTTTTTCGCAATTCTATTTATTATATTTTTTTCGACATCACGTTAATTATTTTTTATTATTAAAACATTGGGCTATCACCCATTCATTGAATTCTAGCATCAGAGAGCATACTTTATACTATATTATATAAGTCTATTAGCAGAAATGGCTAAGTGGTTAGAATCTTCACCAAAGGTCACGTGCTCAAACGAAGATAACCCGGGTACATTTTTATGTGGTATTTATGTTTATTCATTTTCTGCACGTATCGCATTTTTCGCATATGTAATATCAAATAAACTTGCCTTTCACCTCAAGAGATGTGCGATCGTTTAAGAATTCACTTTCGTATCTACCTCGTGGAATGTTAAAAAACAATTTACAATGACATGCCAATTTGATACTTGTAAAGTAAAAGCTTGTAAATTTCCCACTGCTGGGCTAATGGCCTCCTCTTCCATTAATGAGAGGGTTTGGAACATATTCCACCAGGCTTGATGGCTGAAATTAGACACATGCAGGTTTCTTCACGACGTAATGAAACACAATTTAAGCACATATACATATACAGTGGTGCTTGCCTGGGTTTGAACCCGAAATCATTGTTTAAGATGCACGTGTTCTAACCACTGGGCCATCTCAGCTCAATTTATACTTATATATTGATACTTGTACTCTATAATTTTTATAATTATTTTAGTATATATCGCACATCAAATTCTGATCTGGTCTCCGTGTTCTGCAGTGATTTTTAAGGCTCATTAATAGATCATGTATATGTGTAAACAGCATGTATAATGTATGTTATAACAGTATCAATAACACATTTTTGAAAAACTATTTAGAAAAGTTATCAATAACAAAAGTTTAATACTTAAACTGACTTCAATAACATATAGCATAAACATAATAACAAAATTGATTGATTTGCTGGCTTTGATCGAAGACTTCCGTCATCTGTCTCCGAAGCTTTTCTTATCATTATCTTAGCTTATCATCAAATCTTTTAGAAAATGAAATGTAAACATTTTGCATTACTTTAGAATAAAAAAAACTTGCATATACATACATATTAGACGTGGTTATATATGAAATTAAAAAATGAAAACATTTATATGTGGACTGTTTTAAGTTAGTTAAAAAGAAAAAGTTGTATAGGACTCCTCGGTAGGAAAAGGATCTTTGGAATTGATTCGACGTAAAGGTGCATGTAAAGCTTGCAAGGGTAATAAGATGATTCCAGCTTTAAACTAAGTTTATCCCCTACACATCTTCTAATAGTATAAGTGCGATATGTGTTTATTTACAGTTGGAACCACGGATATATTCATGTAAAATTTATAAAACTTTAGGACACAAATCTTTGCCTTATAGAGGGTAATAAAAAGGGCAGATCGATTTGGTTTTAAAAATTATAATATTAAAAATAAAGAAAGGAATGTTATTTAAGATACGGCACAATTATAAAAAAGTAGAAAAGTTATAAAAAAAATAAAGAACATTCTTATTTCATCTAAAAAAAACATACAATGTGTGTAACGTGTCTTACTCTTCTCTAAACTTCCATGTCGGTTTCCAGGAACACAACGCTGATTTTCAGTAGTAGTATTAGTAGCGAAATAACCTCATATGTTACTCAGCTAAGTAACACATTGATATAAAAAAAAAATCAAAAATCAAAATATACTTTATTCAAGTGGGCTTTTTCAAGCACTTTTGAATCGTCATATAACAATTAAGTGAAGCTACCACCGGTTAGGAAAGTAGATTCTACCGAGAAGAACCGGCAAGAAACTCAGTAGTTACTCTTTTTCAATATTTAAAAAAAAATACAGTCATGTTAGTTAATACAATTATGTAAATTAATATATCCTGCCTGGAAGTCCACAGGTATTAATTCCACGCTTTTTTATCATCTACAAAATCTTGTATCAAATAATACGCCTTTTTTACCAATGTATTTTTTATAAACGATTTGCGAGACGGCAAAGTTAAAAATGTCTGCGGATTTTTATTATAGAAATGGATACCTTGCCCCAAGAAAGATTTATTGACTTTGCGGAGTCGGAAACTTGGCGTTATTGGCTTATCCTTACTTCTAGTGCGTATACAATGATTATCACTGTTTTTATCAAAGTGATCAATGTTACTGTGAATATACATGATATTGTTGTAAATATATTGCGACGCAACAGTGAGTAATCCTACTCTGTTAAAAACATCCCGAAGAGAGTCTCTAGCTCCAAGATTATAAATAAACCGGATTGCTCTTTTTTGTAAAATAAAGACAGATTCAATATCTGCAGCGTTACCCAAAAGTAATATGCCATATGACATAATACTGTGAAAATAACCAAAATAAACTAAACGAGCGGTATCAATATCAGTTAGTTGTCTAACTTTTCTAACCGCGTATGCTGCGGAGCTGAGTCTTCCTGTTAGGGACGACAAATGGGGACTACACTGAAGTTTGGACTCCTATTCCTGAGAACACCGTAGTATCGGCTACATCAAGACGGTCACCGTTTAAAGATATCTTATAATTATGCTTTCTAACATTGGGTAGGGTAAAAACTACACTTTTTTTTGAGCATTCAAAACTAAATTATTTACTGTAAACCAATTGTGTATCTGTCATAATGCACCGTTCACATAGTCATAGTCAGTTTTTTTGTCAACCTTAAAAATCTGTGAAGGATCGTCAGCAAACAACACTATATCACAAATACCTTTAACAAAGAAAGGAAGGTCATTTATATATACTAGAAATAGAAAGGGACCCAAAATTGAACCTTGTAGAACACCCATTTTTAACGTAGATCCAGTAGACTTTATTCCATTAATGAAAACTTGCTGGATTCTTTGACTTAAGTATGAAGCAATGAGATCAAGAGCCCTACCTTTAACGCTGTAATATTTGAGCTTATAAAGAAGCGTCTCGTGTTCTACACAATCAAATGCTTTAGATAAATCACAGAATACTCCAATAGCATTCTGTGATTTCTCCCAAGCATCGTAAATATGCTTAAGAAGCGCAATTCCCGCATCAGTTGTTGATCGACCTCTTGTAAAACCAAATTGCTCACTATAAAAATGGTACTTGTACCAAAATGGATAAAAAGTTGATTTAAAATATTTTTTTCGAAAATTTAACTTAAAGATGGGAGTATTGAAATAGGCCTGTAATTACTGGGATCGCTCCTGTTTCCATTCTTAAAAAGTGGTAAGACTTTACTACATTTTAACAAGTCAGGAAATGAACCCGTGTCCAAACTCTTGTTAAAAATTACTGCTATATACGGAGCAATATCGTGTATGATGTTATTTATGAATTTTACCGAAATGCCCCATACGTCGTTAGTTTTTTTAATATTGAGTGTTTTAAATACTTTTATAACATCTATTGCAGAAACTGTTTCAAAAGAAAAATCAATAACGCATTTAGAAACATTTTTATTTAATAATCTAGCTGCATCTAATGTAGATGATTTTAAGGGAGATGTTATTTTATAAGGTATGTTATCAAAAAATATTTCAAATAAATTTGCAACTTCCAAATCAGAATTTGTGCATTTAATGCCTGTGTTAAATTTGATTGGTATTCTTTACTTTTTAGGTTTTCCACTAACACTTCCAATAATGTACCAAGTGGCCTTTATTCTATTATCGGAAGTCAAAATTTTGTTCTTTATGTATAAAGACTTAGCATAAATACATACTGTTTTAAATATTTTGGAATACTTATTGACATATCCTAGAAAGGCTTCGTTTTGCTTCATGCTATATAGGTTGTATAATTTATTTCTGCTTTTATATATACCAATAGTAGCCCAGTCACTAAACTTCAATTTTGTATTATTATAAAATGATTTCATTTTGAATATTTTATTAAATTCTATTAATATTATTTCAAAAAATGAATTATAAAGTTCATTTGGATCTTGTGTCGTTACATCTAAATAAGATAATTTACACGCCACAATATCTTTAAAACAGTTTACTTTATGAGCCGTTATTGGCCTGTACATTATTTTTTTTGAATGTATAATTTCTTTGTGTTCTAAAGAAAACTTCAGACCACAAAGATCAGAAGTTAAATTATTTATAATTGAAAATTCATATATTTCACAGTCACAAAACACATTGTCAATACACGTAGAAGTATCGTTGGTTATTTGTGTTGGTTCACTAACTCGGTGCGTTAAATTAAATAGTTTTTGTATATGTAACTCATCTTCAGATTAACCAACATTTTGCCCGACTACAGCCAGAACCAAGACTACGTTTTCAGCAGGCTATAAAATAAAAATATATATAAACCTCCTTTTTTATTAAAAATATTTTCTTGTTTCTTACTTTAAGATCACGATTTCTTCGTAAAAAGGTTTTTGTTTTTTAACTGTTTCCTAAATGAACACCGTCATTGATGTTTTGTACACTTGAATGATCAAGCAGTGGTCAAATATATAATAATATGATTCGAAATTCAAACCCGGACATGCAGCATGGCGGCTGTGAAGGAAAATATCAAATAATAATCTGCCACGTGCATCCAATCTCCATTTGAAGTACATGACAGGATAGGCTCTAAAACTTCTAAACTTCGCAACATAAAAATGAGAACTTTTTTTTTTTTTTTTTTTAATATGAGACAACATCACATACATTACTCTGATCCCAATGTAAGTAGCTGAAGCACTTGTGTTATGGAACATCAGAAGTAACGACGGTACCACAAACACCCAGACCCAAGACAACATAGAAAACTAATGGTAATCTACATCGACTCGGCCGGGAATCGAACCCGGGACCTCAGAGTGGCGTACCCATGAAAACCTGTGTACACACCACTCGATCATGGAGGTCGTAGCTTAGTCAGTTCCTCCCTGGATATATATAGGATGTTAACATTATTATACACACGTGTGTGAATCTGTGTATAAAACATATGTTTAATAACATGCCAATTGATCTATATATGATCCAACTAACGGTAATAGCACTCCTAGGTGAAACTGGGTCGCCTCTTAGAGCACCGGACATGAATTGACGTTACCAGCTGTACTATACTACGGAAAACTACACCGTTATACAGCCAGACTCGTATATACTTAGTTAACACTTGAAATATTCAGACTAAGAAATTTCAGTCTTGTCACGTCAACGGTTTACAATTGGATGAAACTGCGAAGTTTAGATACTTACGTAATACTATTATACTATACTAAACCTTCTTCTGAGAGCTGAGATGGCCCAATGGTTAGAACGCGTGCATCTTAACCGATGATTTCGGGTTCAAACCCAAGCAAGCACCACTATATATATATGCTTAATTTGTGTTTATAATTCATCTCGTGCTCAGCGGTAAAGGAAAACATCGTGAGGAATCCTGCATGTGTCTAATTTCATCGAAATTCAGCCACATGTGCATTCCTTCAACACGCATTGGAACAGCGTTGTGGAATATGTTTCAAACCCTGTTCTTAATGGGAGAAGAGGCCTTAACACAGCAGTGGGCAATTTACCAGGCTGTTACTTTACTTTACTATTATTTAAACCTTCTCCGAAATACGCTGCATCTTTTTGAATAAGTCATATCTATATTGGTTCAGCAGTTTCTTAGATTCCATATGTGAAGCGTAAAACAGGGCCCTATTACTAAAACTTCATCGTCTATCAGTCCTTCTGTCTCCAGACTGTATTTCATGAAAGTTAGACGATTGACGTTTTCATAGATGACGCATTTCGGTCGCCAATGTAACACCAACACTAAAAGGCTGAATTATATAAACGTTAAACGAGACTAACATACACGAAACGTGATTTTTTTTCCGTTAATTTAATTTATGGTACGGAACCTTTTGAGCGTGAGTCCGACATGCACGTGGCCGATTTCATTGTGGTAGTACATAGAAACTCATATATTGATATGGATTAAGTACAATCGGTGTAAAGTTTACAAAAAACTTTATTGTTATTATTAAGGTTTAAAATGACTGTAATTTCTATTGAGGAATGTTGCCGAGAGCCATACGAGATAAATATCTTGTCGTATTTACCACTGACTTCGTCCGAAGCTGTGAAAAGAGATGTAGATCTATCTAAATTGTCTTTTGTTTCCATTTATCGTCAGGATTGTTTTTTCTTCGAAGATTTTAAGTCTTAAAACACTGGTAATTTTTGTGTGGTGTAAAGAAGGGACCGCATTGGAACAGCGTGGTGGAATATGTTTGAAACCCTCTCTTTAATGGAAGAGGAAGCCTTAGCCCAGCAGTGTGTAATTTACAGGCTGGTACTTTACTTTTTTTATAGAAGGGTGAGTAAGCTAAAAAAAATTTAAGCACAAATACATTTTTTATCAGTTCTCAAGGTAAGTGGCGTATTGGTTAATAAATGAATGATTAAAATGTCTTACAACCTCATTATATAAAGAGGTAAGCCTAACAATAAGATTTGCTTCATTATAATGCCCTACTCATTTCTGTCAGTTATAAGAAAAAAAATAGTCTATTATATATTTGCTCGGATAGTTCTATTTAAATCGTAATATAAATGAGAGTTTGTTTCTTACTAACCTAACCTAACATCTAGTGTCTTTTTCACACGTGGCTAATCTGTGTTAGGTCTAACAACTACTAATTCGATGACATATGAGAATGACTTCCGCTTTGGAAATCAAATATTCGAAAGAATATCAAAAACATTTCCGAGATTTGAAACAAGTTAATTATTATATTATTCCGCGAAGCGAATCCGGATTTTCATCTAAATCGTGGTTATTTGAAACATTTTCTGAACGCACCCGTAAACGTCAAAGATGGCCGACCGTTGAACTGTCATGTTATAGAATTTTCTGGATTTAATGTCGAAATATCTATAATTTTGCGGATATATGTTTTGGACTATCCAATGATTCTATTTTAAAATATATAATTGTAGATAGATTTCGATCAGTTCTATCATAGACCTGCGCGAAATTATGAATATAGATATTAATATTACATAAGAAGTTTTATATATTGTCGTTTCCAATTACGCAAATGATTGCTGATTCACAAAGCGTTGGATCGTGTTGTGTGTTGTGTTTGGGAATACATCGCTGAATATAGAATAATAGCTTTTCCAAACATTCAGACGCGTTGCGGTCAAAATCATGTTATTTCATTTTTCATTCATACTCCCTTTATTGTTGTGATACCTAATGGTCCAACTTTATTCTTTTTTCCTGGTTAATTTTTTATTCACACTTTGTGTTGTGACTTGCCTTTTACTAACTGAACCTGCGACATTTTTTTATACAACTTTACATACATCACATTAACTATCATTTTAACCCTACAAGGGGTAAATTAACAAAAGTAACCTAAGCCTTTCCCCGATACTCAAACTATCTTCGAACAAAGTTTCATCTAAATTGGTTAAGCTGTATAAGCGGAAAGGGATAACAGGCGGAGGTACATATTTTCACATTTATAATATTTTGCTAAATGTAATTATAATTAATAAGTTTTTCGTATCAGTTCCGTAATATCATAACTTAAATAGCCTACAAAATTTTATTGAAATATTTGTTTGTAAGATTTTTATTCTTTTGTTTTAAGAAATTCATCAAAGAACCATTAATTTTACCCCAACAATTAATCTTAAGTAATTAATATCAATTGTTTGAAAATTTTGAATCCGTTGTATTAACGCCTTAAAGGATAATTTGAAAGGATTCTCAATTGATTAATTCAAATAAATAGTTTACTTTTCATAAGTTATCTATTATTCAGATCTTTTTCAATGACATTGACCCAGTATTTCCTAATGATACATACACCCTAAGGTTTTAAAGTTTTACTACAATTTTAAGTCACTCTTTTTACTAAATAAACTGATACAGTATATTGCTGACTGTAAGGCTCTTTCAAGACGCGATAGCTTTCGTCATTTTCTTTCTTTACGATAAAGACACAAGGGGCACGTGCCTAAGGCCCCCATCCTGAGGGCCAAAGAATCAACAATTTTTCTCACACGTTTACACCTCAACGGCTCTTTATATTTTCGAAACTGTTTCTACTACCAACGACCTAACATCACAAAAGCCTAATTAGCCTAATACAGAGAATAAGTTATAGTAAATCCTACGAAATGAACAATAACTTTTTGCTAAATTCAAACGAAGTCAGCTAGTGGGCAAATAAATTAAAACGTTAATAATTCCTGTGACTAAAAAACCGCACCGTGAGTGGTATGAAACGAATTTTCCGAATTATTTTAATCATAGCCATAAACGGTGGCGTGCTTGTTAGTAGTTAGTAAAATACGAACTTGCTAACCTTTGTTGCGTCAACTATATTAATATTATAGATGTGAAAGTAACTCTGTCGGTCTGTTGCTCTTTAATGACCAAACCTTTTTTACTTGGTGGTAGGGCTTTGTGCAAGCCCGTCTAGGTAGGTACCACCCACTCATCAGTTATTCAACCGCCAAATAACAGTACTCAGTATTATTGTATTCCGGTCTGAAGGGTGAGTGAGCCAGTGCAATTACAGGCACATGGGACATAACATCTTAGTTCGCAAGGTTGGTGGCACATTGACGATGTAAGGAGTAGTTAATATTTCTTACAGCGTCATTGTCTATGGGTGATGGTGACTTACCATCAGGTGGCCCATATGCTCGTCTGCCAATCTACACCATAAAAAAACCGCTGAACCGAATTGGATGAAATGTGGTGTGGAGCAAACTTGAACTCCTTGAAAGGACATAGGCTTTTTTGCCTAGCACATGACAACTCAACCAGACCCTTAAACGTAAGCGAAGCCGAGGGCGACTACTAGTTGCTATATACATAGGATGAATAGTACAGTCAAGCTGAAAAGGGGAAAGTCGATCAACGATAAAAAGCGATAAAAAACTAATCCCCTTGTCCATTAATATTGGTAAGGGTTTAATTAATTACAAAAATAATTAAGCATGATTTTGCACAATCTTATTTTGGTTTATTCGTGTCAGGTTCTGATGATTACCATCTACTTTTCGCTGTATTGTGGGTGTTGTATTAGTTTAAGTTTGTATTAGATGGAAAGTGGTAAATGATTACAATTTCTTGACAAATGCATCCTGGGAAGTAGAATATTGTGTTCCTTGTGCCTGAATTGCTAGATGACTACATTTTAGTTGTAAAAAAGGTTATAAGTGGGTGGGTTGTATCTATCCTTACACAATGCTCTAATATCGAGCGAGTAAATGCCATGTGCGTGGTTTTAACCTAAATTCCATTATGATGTATGAGGTGGTTCATAGTTCATTCATTGTAAAGCTATGAGTGAAGGTGAACACGGACCTACCAGGGAATCATTTGTATTGCTAGAATAAATTAAAAACCGACCAAGTCCGAGTCTCACTCGCACACGAAGGATTCCGAAGTATCTATAAAAACCATAAAAAATCATGTCTTTTACATTGAAGCCGTACTTAATATTAATTTTAATCTGTTTTTAGTGTTTGTTGTTACAGCAGCAAAAGACATACATCACCTATAAAAATTTCAAGCATCTATCACGGTTCATGAGATACAATATAACAGACGGATGGACAGACGAACCGCAGAGTCTTAGTAATAGGATATCGATTTACCGTTTGGTTACGGAACCCTAAAAACCAGTTTTTACAGTAAATATAAACTCACATTTTCGAATTAAAATAACATACTGCGCATGAACGAAACTTCCGTCATTAAGTTTTTTTAATAACTTGACTAGCCGCAGCTAGCTTAATTAACCTAGATACGGCCAAGCTATCCGATGGCTTGACATAACACATTATTAAAACGCTGCATCATACACGACTGAATAGATCTCATCTGGTTGACCTAGAACACCTTCAAGGTACTCTTATCTCTTATTTTGATACCCGTTTCAAGGATACTACATTAATTAAATATGAGAAGTGAATTAAAATCTGAGTTTGAATGTCAAATC
Organism: Vanessa cardui; assembly: GCF_905220365.1. Taxonomy (NCBI): domain Eukaryota; kingdom Metazoa; phylum Arthropoda; class Insecta; order Lepidoptera; family Nymphalidae; genus Vanessa; species Vanessa cardui. The sequence goes on along the minus strand of NC_061125.1, from coordinate 14,868,374 downwards.
AAATAAAAAAAAACACCTCTATTCAATTAAGCACTACGCGCTTGCTTATTTTCTGTCAAATTAGATACTACGGTTCGGAAAAGAAAATACTCTGACCTAAGAACGGGCGATACAAACTCAGCGGGTCTTTTTGTCAATTTTGTGATTGTTTACAATCCAGCAGTGTCCCAGCAGTGGATATATACATAGTAACAGCCTGTAAATTTGCCACTGCTGGGCTAAGGCCTCCTTTCCCATTAAGGAAATGGTTTGGAACATATTCCACCACGCTGTTCCAATGCGGGTTGCTGGAATGCACATGTGGCAGAATTTTGATGATATTAGCCACATGCAGGTTTCCTCATGATGTTTTCCTTCACTGCCGAGAACGAGATGAATTATAAACACAAATTAAGCACACATATATATAGTAGTGCTTGCCTGGGTTTGAACCAGAAATCATCGGTTAAGATGCACGAGTTCTAACCACTGGGCCATATACATGCTGTTATTTTACTTTATTCCTAATCAATGTTTATTGTAGCGACAATATCAAATAATAATATTCGTAAATTATACATAAACTTAATAATATATAATTAGTCATGCTATGAGCGAGTTAAACGTAGCGTGACTTATAATAAGGATTGAATATCACTCGTGTTCAAAGGCTGTTTTTAGGGTAAGCTTAAATTGTTAGTAATTTTGTTGAAACTGTTTGCGGATCTGAAACGAAATTACATAACTTAATTTATTACTAACTTTGTCGTTTAGATATACTAACATCTATTTATAGAATTTTATGAAAATATTTTACTGATATTTGAATTAGACTGTACATTTATTTGATTGATCGTAGTGATCAAATATTTGGATATGATGAAAGAAGATTTATTAAAAGTCTGGTTGTGGATGATGATAATGATGAAGAGACCAAAAGTCATGGTCAATATCTAGAGGAAACCTACAAAAGTCAAGAATCCATCTTGAAATATATTGCTGAATAAAGTAGCGTTGTGAAAAAAGCAGTTATTATTAATATCACTAAAGTTTTATTTGACTAGCAATAACACATTATCGGATTATTTCCTAAGCTTTACAAAACTTCTTGACAACCCTATTGGTTCAGTAGCTAAATATAGTGTCAATAATCCCAAAGTTCTGAGTTAAGAATTGGTACCACATTCTCGTCAGATATTCTGCTATTAAAAGCAGAATCTAGTATTATTGCGTTCTGAATTGAAGGGTGAGTGAGCTAGTGTTACTACAGCCGTAAATGACAAATCTTTCAAGGTTGTTTGCTCATTGGCGATGTAAGGAATGGATAATATTCCTTAAGTGAGGGTGCAGAAAGTGCATCTGTGTTTGCGCACATATATGTGCACCATGAGATTTATTGCCTACGATACATAATGATGATTCCATCACGGAAAAGAAACGATTTGAGCTGTGATACTCTAATTCTTAACACCATGTCAAATATTGGGACACAAACTTAATTTGCACAATTTAGTTATCGATTTTAAAAAGCATTGTTGGTACTGCTACCAAAAAAATAAAAGTCATAAGACGAAAATCCATTTATAACTGTAATGATATTTGGAACATGTACCAACAGGTTGTTTCACGCTCATCTCAGAGAATGAGATGAAAAATAAATATAAATTATGAAGCATGTATAATTCCGTAATGTTTGTTCGGATTTTAACAAGTGGTTTGGTCTTGATTTGTATATTCTTTTTTTATTTTAATGAAGATAATCTTTCGGGATTAATTTCTAACTCTCCGATTGCAAAATTAAAATGCTATGATTTCATATTATTTTTACTTTACAGACTTTTGAATGCCTTTTTGTGTTTTCTTTTATATATTATGCATACCTAGTATTTTTATCGTATATTGCTCATTAGACTTTTTACTTTTAACTATCTATCTACCGTAACTTCGCTCGCTTTAGGGCTTGATCACCTTTATCTTAGCTTGGAGTTCAATTAGCTTTATTCAAATTGCCAAATTTCATCAAATTTGTTTCAATGGTTTGAACATAAAAAGCAACAGATAAATATACTTTAAACAATTTTAAGAATTAGTGCAGAGAAATTAATTATACAGTAAACTATAATTATATAGTATACATACAGGATGTGTTCTTTTATTTGGTTTCAAGCACCATAATTACTATTGAGATAGTACTCAAATAAAATAAAGAAAACTAAGTTACAACTTATGATCGATGAGACACGTCCTCTCTGTGCGGGCTCTTATTATAGAATGACCACCCGCTCCAATTACCTCGTTCAACGATGACTTCGTTATAACGTCACTCTTGCGTTTGATAATAGGGCTCGATTTTTCATCATATTTATATAATAGACAGATTACTGTACTATTTCGTAATGATCTTAATGCTACAAATGGTTTCTTTTAAGTCATTTTGATTCCTTTTTTCTTTGTTATAATACTAGGAACGTAAAAATATATATGCGCTTACCTACATATTATAATTTAAGTATTTTGTCTTCTTCCAATAAAATCAACAAAAATGTGCTGCCTGAATAAATTATTTATTTTATTTTTAATTATTATTATTTATTAAGTAAAACTAAATTAACCTTTTATTTATTTTTGTATGTATTTTAACAGGCATTTTTGCTTTCTATACGAGCAAATAGTGATGCAACTTCAACGCCTAATAAATCAGTGCTGAACAAGACGTTATATTGTACGGACTTGTGACACATTACTTCTCAAATACAAAGCACAGGGGTGTGAGTTTTTCACGATACATTTATCGATAACCCCAACCGAGCAAGGACGATGACGTGTATTATCTTTACTAATAAAGTACAACGGAAGCGTTTATTTCATATTTTATTTTAGAACATTTTGTAATCTGTGAAAAAATGTTTTTGCCGTTTATAGCCCTACAATTGAGGATGGTTTAGACTATCAAACACAACACTATAGCCCAAACAAATACTCTATATAAATGCACTATTCTATTGTATTGTTTATCAAATATGCTTATACTTAAGAAGATCTATTAAAATTGTAATACTGAATTTGGTATTGGGCTATGATTCTATAGATATGTTTAAGGCTTAGTACGTTCATCATTTCCGTTATAGCTCTTAAGCTACTCGTTTCTGGCAAATGAGGTGTCGTTATACTTTCCGTGCTAGACTCGAAGTCCCGCGTAATAAAGGCTATATAGTGTCGTTTAAGAAAATTACATACATATATTATAAAAATTACATACTTTTAGAATTACACATATATAAACATTGTATTTGATTGACATAACTTTGAAATTTAAATTCTGGAAAAGATTAATTACTGAGGTTTCCTGTCGGTACTTCTCGGTGTAATTTGTATTTATAAAACGGTTGTCGCGTTAGTTTCACTATAATCCCGTATAATGACATTTCAAAAAGATTTAATTTAAAATTTCGAGGATATAAAAAAACATAAATTTAATTATATGCATTCACAGAAAACGTAAATGTTACGTTTAAATACTTGATAATGCTTCATCATCCTTCTGCCCTTTTCCCAATTTTATTTGATGTCGGCGCAGAATGTCTTCTCCTTCCATACCTCTCTGTCAGACGTCATCTCACAAGTAACATTCTTTCTAAGCATATCGTCTTTCACACAGTCCATCCATCGTTTTCTTGGTCGTCCTCTACCTCTATATCCATCCACATCCATGCTCAAGGCCTTCCTCACAATATGTTCCTCAGATACTTGATAATGCTTATTTTATGAAAAATTGTTCTAGATTTTGTAATATATTAATAGGATTGTAATTAAAAAAAAAAGGATATCCTTATAAAAATATTTATAAAGTCAACGGCAGGAAATCGTAAATTACTTTCATAGCATCCCTTTTCGGAGGTTCACTAGAATATTAATATCACAGTAAAAGTAACTCTATCTGTCTGTAAACTGATCACGACTAAACGCTGACCTAATTGTATTGAAATATGATACTGAGGTACCTTATAAGGGCTTTTGCATAATAATTACGGGATTAAGGCGGGAATAAAATAGATTGTTTAATATAAAGGTAATACCGAGATGGTCCAATGCTTGTTACGAGAATCATAAATGTTTTTTTTTTCAATGACAATAATCTTTATTTAATATAGAAGTGTTGACAATTGCTTATCGATAGAAAAATACACTATCAGTTCGGATATTAGAAACTCAGTGGCATTTTTTTTAAATGACAAAATTGACAAATATTTTTGAATTTATTTATGAAACAGCCCGGAGGTAAACATCTCATTCCCAAGGTGTGCAATCAACTAATAAATCATTGGCGTTGTAATATCCTTTAGAACAAACACTTTTTAATTAAATTTTACAATTGATTATATTTAAATTTTTTCACGGCGATAAGGTGATTGCGGGTTCAAAGACAGGCAGACAAAACGGAATCTTTATAAGGTATATTTATTTTTACAATTCACATCGCCTTAGTTTGTGTAGAAGACCGTCGTCAGAAAGTCTACATAAAAGTCACACACGCGTCTCCCAAACTATATTAAAACTGCGTAAGAATAAGCTCTTTATCTCCTCAAAAAGAGAGGAGGCTTTGGCCCAACATTGGAATTACAGGCTGTTCATTTTACTTCCTTCATTTGTTATCTTTCTCTACAGCAAAGATAAATAATTCCTTATTTCTTTACGTATTTTATTTCTCTTTTTATGCTTTAAATGTAACTTATGGCATCATAAAATGTTTTGTAAGAAAAGGCATATCGATAAATAATTTGTAATTAAATAATAATAAGGTTCTATTTGCGTATGTTATGATGATAGCTGAGATTGCGTAGTGTGCAAAACGGGGTGAGTTTTTTTCAAAGAATTCGGGATCATTTCTGGGCAAGAACCATGTAGATAAATTTACTTGGCAGGGATTTGTGTAAGTCTGGGTAGTTGCCACCCACTGATCAGATATTCTACCGCCAAAGAACAGAATCCAGGGTTGGTGAAAGGAAATTATTAATATTTCTTACAGCTTTATTATCTATGGGCGATGTTAATCTCTTATTATCAGATGGCCCATTTGCTCGTTCATATATAATATAAAGAAAAAGCATTTAAATGTAAAAATATAATCGTAGCAGTGAGAGCGCGGTAAACATAAGAGGTTTATAAAAAACCATTTAGACTTTCATGATTACATGGAACTTATCAAATTTTATCGTTTTATGTATTCTTTGTACGAAGTTGTTTTACACGGCTCACAGTTAATGCTTGCTGAAATCGTCACAAGGAAAAAGCGTCATGCTTGCAAGGGATAGAGAGATCTTTCTTTCTCTTTCTATTTATTGTATACCATTCAATATAACTTTCATTTTTGTTACCAAGTTATTTCTTGTTACTGGATTCCCACGACACAGCTAATTTTCTTATTTGTAAAAGTGTTCTCTATAAAACTAATACAGTTTAGTTTGCTCTGGGATTGTATCTTTTTATATCAACAATGATACTGCTTGACTATTAAGCTCGAGACATAGATGCTGTGAAAGAAGAAGACATTCTTTGCATTCTGGAGGAAACGTTTGTTGGTCCAATGATTGGTCATCAAAGATTGGTCAATGGTGATGGCGATGACGAATGAAAGATATTATAAAAAGATTTTGCGTTAATTTGACTTCAATCGTGCATTATTCCTTCTGTTTTTAACTATATTCTGTATCTGACTTGTTTCTGCATCAATTTGTCCTCGTTTTTCAGAACTACTGCTTACCCCAAGTCTTTTAAGGTATCTAAGATCTATGCAAATTTTAAAGTTATCACATAAGTAGATAAGATGAGAAAGCGTAACATAATCAAGTTATTTTTTATTTACAATATTAGATGATCTGAGGTGGATCAGTGGTTAGAAAAGTTGAATTTTAAGCTATGATTGCGTGTTCGAATCCAAGCCCTTCTTAATTTAAACGTATTTAATTTGTATATATAATTCATCTCGTGCTGGTTGGTAAAACCAACAACGGTATGGTGGCAAAGTATGGTGGAATAAGCTAAATCTTTTCCTAAAAAGTAAGTACATTAGCAGTATATATAAATAGCCAATTTACATAACATTAAAATATTTCAAATTCGGTGCAAAGACTAAAGTAAAATTAAGGTGAAATAAGGCAAGGATTACATAAGAAAATGTATACGAGTATATATCTAAAGCAGTTGATTGCGTGCAACATAAAAGACTAGTCAGGAAGCTACGTGAGTAAGGTATTAGAAAAGCTGTATTTAATCTTCTGATTTAGTATCTGAGAAATTGAATCCAATATTACGCTTAATATCGTTATTAGATATAATACTCAGTACGGATGATAGTAGAATATAAATTACAGTATGGCAGCATTTAAAATACTTCAGAATTAATTCTGACAATGCCAATGAGCCGAGATGTCCCAATGGTTAGAACGCGTGCATCATAATCGATGACTGCAGGTTTAAGTCCAGACAAGTACAACTGAATATTCATGTGCTTAATTTGTTTATAATTCATCTCGTGCTCGGCGGAGACGATAAACATTGTGAGGAAACCTGCATTTTTTATGGTTGACGGACAAGCTATGGGCCACCTAATGGTATGGTGGTCACCATCACCCATAGACAATGACGCTGTAAGAAATATCAACTATTCCTTACATCGTCAATGTGCCACCAACCTTGGGAACTAAGATGTTATGTCCCTTGTGCCTGTAGTTACACTGGCTCACTCACCCTTCAAACCGGAACACAACAATACTGAGAACTGTTATTTGGCGGTAGAGTAACTGATGAGTGGATGGTTCCTAACCAGCTTGCTCAAAGCCCTACCACCAAGTAAAATGCATGTATCTAATGTCATCGAAATTCTGCCACATTAGTATTCCAGCAACCCACATTGGAATAGCACGGTGGAATATGTTTCTAACCTTCTCAAAGGAAGAAAATGCTTTAGCACAGCGATGGGAAATTTAACTGTTAATGTTAACAGGGTAAGAGTCACTGTAATCCCTTTCTAAGGCACGGAGTAATACTATCATCTTAAGAATGTCAGATCTTATATAACTTAATAACTTTTATTGGCTCAACATGGGAATGTCCAAGCTTACAACTAAACCAATCAAGCAATCGTATTATTATAGCTTTAATCTCTCGATATTGTTTCAGTTCATCGTTTGTTTCATTAATCGTTTTGCCGACGGTCTCTTGAGATTTTGTTAGACGTTCGGTATTTGCTATGTTATATTATTATATTCAAGTCAGCGAAATATGAAGCTCATTTAACAAATTCTTCGCTCAATTTAATAGTGAATAGCTTTCAAACAGTAGAAAGAAACGTTTTAAAAAAAATCATACTTTGTTATATAACAAATTTTTTTTTTATATTTTTGATGAATAATTTTGTAATTATTAACTATAACAATAAATTGTAAATTTATTAAAATATATATATATATATATTTTGTTTACTATAATATTGAAGCTTTGCACAATAGCTTAAGAGCTGCTTATTGAGCTAAAAAATCGCAGGATCGATCCTGATTCATTAGGTTTTCGTCGAACTTAATTCTACCACAGCTTGTGCTAGAAGCTAATAGCCTATAGAAGATTACTTCTTAATAAATTATATCCCTTGATATATAGGTAAATTTGGTTTTGCGAATACTATGCACAAGTGCGTGCAAATATAGCTGCATTAATTAATTCTTCTTTCGTATAGTCTAATCCTATTGCTTTCCGGTATGCGGCAATTAAAATTATGAAATTCAGAATTAACGACGGCACCACAAATACCCAGAACCAAGACAACATAGAAAACTAATGAACTTTTACTACATCGACTCGGCCACGAATCGAACCCGGGACCTTGGAGTGGCGTACCCATGAAAATCGGTGTACACAATTTTCGACAACTTAGGTCGTCGTTACCAACAGACTAATTACAACCCACTGAAATACTTTGATAAAATTGATGATTCATTTACAAGATTATAAACTTCATAAAATCAAGTACATAAATTCAATCAACTAATTTTTTATAATAATCCATTTGCTGTCGAAACACTTGGCCTTTGGAGTAGTGGTGCAAAAAGCTTCATCAAAAGTATAACACCTCGCCTCATTGCCTACACTGATGACAGGAGGGCTGGTTTTTTCCCAGAGGATCGGTATTGCGATTCAACGGGGAAATGCTGCTAGAATTCTTGCCACCATTCAACGTGGCCAAAATTTATATAGTAACTAGTTTTAGATCATATTTGTATGCTTAAAACATTTAATGTTATTAATTCTTTTGTTAATAAATTATTGAATCAACTAATACTATCAATGTATTATATTACATAGCAACATTGAGGCTTTAAAGGAACAATCAGAAGCTCAGATTGCTTATGAAATTTATGCGAGCACGCAACACTAATTAAAACAGCACAAATAATAACGAAACATGCAGCTTAAGTCACTGGCAACGCAAAGAAGGAACAAGTTGTGAGAAAGTAGAGCACGTTCTCAGCCCTTAAAATGAACAGAAACGCTTAATTACGCAAACAGGTTTGTATAACCGAAAACGCAAAGTGATTTCAGCGTTTAGGCGAACTTTTACGCTTTCGGTTTTGTAAACGTCTAACTTTGGATAGTTTTCAATCCGGGAACTCCCAATTGTATAATTTCGTTGAACACCTTCGAATTGCTTGTAACTTGACTAATAAATTCCGTAGACACTTGTTTTGTTATTTAATTAGTTAAGGTAGACAAATCATTCCTGATTTAAATTAGGTTTTGTTTGGTGATAGATTTGCATGTAACTCATCATATATTCTTTACTGGGTAGGTTACTCATTATGTATTCTAGTGCACAATAGCTAATCTTAGTATCTTTATGTTTTAGTTTAAATTATTAGTGAGTGTTACTACAAGCACAAGGCTTATAACATATTACAAATTATTTGTCTTTTTTATGGAATAGGTTGGTGGACGAGCATATGTGCCACCTGATGGTAAGTGGTCACCATCACCCATAGACAATGACGCTGTAAGAAATATTAACTATTCCTTACATCGTCAATGCGCCACTAACCTTTGAAACTAAGATGCTATATCCCTTGTACCTGTAGTTACACTGGCTCACTCACCATTTAAACCAGAACACAACAATACTGCGTACTGTTGTTTAGCGGTACAATATCGATTATCCACTTTTGCAATAGTAATGTAAGTAGAAATAATATCAAATATATATTTTTATGGTATCTCTTCGAAGATTTATTTATTACTTTTTAATTTTCGTTACATTAAAGGATTCAAATGAATGTAAAGGATCCAATTCTATACGCAAAGGCGTTATCGTTATCAGTGATCTCTACAGGACGAATTCTTTTCAGAGAAGAAAAGAATAGATATTTTAAAAAATATTCTTACAAATGAAGGATTAAAATAATTATAAATAAAATTTTAACAAAAAGAAAAACCGACTTCAAACAAAACAGTATTATAAAACAAATTAAAATGCACTAAAAAGTAATAACAATAATTGCATATTTAACATATTTTTGAGAGTCCTCCTAGGTAAAATGAAATGAAAAATATTAGACTACTTAAAAGTCGATTTACGATTATATAATGTAGTTATAGTTATTGTTATATTTGGAGCCGGTGTCAGCCACAGGCACACGCTTCAACAATCAAAAGAAAGAAGCGATACGAGCCTCTTGATTGACCCAGTATAATATCGTATAAAAGGTAATTTGTATGAAACATTTCTTAAAGTATTCTCGTATTGTTTTTTGGTAGGTATAGTATAGGGTTGGCTGACACCGACTCCAAATATAGCAATAATTATAACTACATTATATAATCGTAAATCGACTTTTAAGTAGTCTAATATTTTTCATTTCATTTTACCTAGGAGGACTCTCAAAAATATGTCAAATATGCAATTATTGTTATTACTTTTTAGTGCATTTTAATTTGTTTTATAATACTGTTTTGTTTGAAGTCGGTTTTTCTTTTTGTTAAAATTTTATTTATAATTATTTTAATCCTTCATTTGTAAGAATATTTTTTAAAATATCTATTCTTTTCTTCTCTGAAAAGAATTCGTCCGGTAGAGATCACTGATAACGATAACGCCTTTGCGTATAGAATTGGATCCTTTATATAGAATTATCAAAATTGGATAACATGATTTTTAGTTATGCACCTATTTGTCGCGCATATACATAATGCAAATTTAAGACTTATGTCGTTTTCATATGGATACCATCATCGGAAAAAAATAAAAAAAAAATGGGACCCCACGGGAAGCACTACCTTTCAAACAAAAAAAAATTTATCAAAATCGGTCCACCCAGTGAAAAGTTATGAGGTAACAAACATAAAAAAAAAAAAATACAGACGAATTGATAACCTCCTCCTTTTTGAAGTCGGTTGAAAACAAAAGAAATTGATTCTGGAACGTCCGTTTGGAATGACGTTGCTTTTGTATTCTGTATTAAATAACCGACACAATAAAATAAATAACAAGATATATAAAACCGTCATTAAACCCCGTGAATTAAAACAATAGTAAAAATACGTTTAAATAATATAGTATAAATGTATACATTAAAAAGAGATAGACATAGAAAGAGATGGAAAGTTCACAATATTAATAATATAAATCATTAAATATTTAAATTTATAAAGAGTTATGAAATCAATTTATCATCAATGCGCCTTTAACCTTGAAACTCTGACCTAGAATGTTATACATATCTCTTCTTAAGCTAGCTCACTCAAACTGGTATACAATTAGTATCAGTACTTCACAGTAGGACATGTGATGGTTGGTATCGAACAATCACATATTAAGCGAACAAAATTTGACAATCATTAAGAAAATTTGCATCTTTCTTTATTTAATGTTTAGTAAGGTAGATTCACTTATTTGTTAAATGACGATTCAAAAGCCTACTTGAATAAAGTGGTGTTTGATTTTTGAATAAAGATTTTGTATTTGTCTTTGACTTTGACTACCACAAAAAACAAAGACCTACTACCAAGTAAATCTGAGATCTATCTAAAACTTCAGTCGGACGAATGACAAGAGGCATTCGATAGTGTGAAATTTATCACAGTAAAGCTATTACTGTATAATTCCATGTAACCGAAGAGCAACGAAAGTTTTTATTGCTGGTAGTGCAATGTTAAAAGGATATCAGCGCCGGGAAAATAGAATCACTCACTCGCTCCGTGAACAAAAAAAACTTTTACCATTAAAAATTACTTTCACTGGGACTTTGATAAAACGACAAACGCGAAAACTATTAAAATCTACGTCCGAAGTTTTGGGTTAGCGTGGGTTAAGGTAAAGGTTTACGAAAATGGCAGAATATTGCATACGTAATGCGGAAAGGACATGCAAATACGCCAACAAACTGACTTATATCTTTGTTGGGATGTGATCGAATTTACGTAGTCCAAATATAAACTATATACAAAAAAACAAATGAAAAATATGCAAAATGTTTTGTTTATACTAATATTATTGACGACCTCCTTGGTCGAGTGGTGTACACCGGTTTTCATGGGTACGCCACTCCGAGGTCCTGGGTTCGATTCCCGGCTGAGTCGATGTAGATTATCATTACTTTTCTACGTTGTCTTGGGTCTTGGTGTTTGTGGTACCGTTGTTACTTCTGATTTTCCATAACGCAAGTGCTTTAGCTACTTACTTTGGGATCAGAGTAATGTATGTGATGTTGTCTCAAACTTAAACTTAAACTAATATTATAAATGTGAAATTAACTTTGTCTATCTGTCGATCTTTCACTACCAAACCAATGAACCGAATTTGATTAAAATTTATTATGAAGCAAACTTGAGCTCCAAGGAAGGACAAGCTACTGCTACTTTGTTGCCTAACACGTGAAAACCAACCTCTAAAAAGCGAGCGCAGTTGTGTCAACAACTAATATCAAAGAATTTTCAAAATCAAGCCTTTGTTTACGGTTTCGTGTTGGCTTTTGACCGTTGAAGAGTTCCTTCATTAGGAACCAATCTTGTGGGCAGAATCAGGTCATGTTATCGGAACTCCACGAGCATGTGACAATTCAAATCCGTAGGGTAAATTGAAATGGCTTTATTTGGTCTGCGTGATTTGACCAAAGTAAGACAACAACAAACACTGCAAGTTAAATAAAAGTAACAATTTGTAATTGTCCCACAAGTAGGCTTAGATCACTTTGAGATTCAATATTTCATTCAACGATTCAACGCTGATTGTCGAAAGATTTTTCAGCACCGCCGAGCATGAGATAAATAACAAAACATAAAAATAAAAAACTGGAATTAATTTACCAAAAAAATTTAATTTACTTAAATAACACGGAATAAAGCTCATGATAAAAGTCTTGAATAAAGGCATTGTGAGGATTTCTTTCTTCAAAACTTACGAAAACATAAACATAATTGTATATTTCTGACTAAAGGTCTGTTTCGATTTCGCGCAAACACGATTTTGTCCGCTCAATAAACATTATGAGATTTTACTTTCATATTATTGAATAACACTATAATCAAATACGTCCTTTATTTTTGGATAGCATTTCTGAAAGCAACAAGGTTTTTTTATTTATAATGAATTAATGAAAATATGATAAGAAATGTTCATAGTCTTGGTGTAGTAGTATTCACATATGTACTTGGTGGTCCCTACCACCAAGTACATATGTGAAGTCTTTGTGCAAGTCCACCTGGGTAGGTACCACCCACTCATCAGGTATTCTACCGCTAAACAACATTACGCAGTATTGTTGTGTTCCGGTTTGAAGAGTGAGTAAGCCAGTGTAACTTCAGGCATAAGGGACATAGCATCTTAGTTCCCAAGGTTGGTGGCGCATTGACGATGTAAGGAATAGTTAATTTTTCTTACAGCATTATTGTTTATGGGTGATGGTGACCAATCACCATCAGGTGGCCCATATGCTCGTCCGCCAACCCATGCCATAAAATAAAGTCAATGTTCATACGTAAAGTTAAAATTATTGTGTCACCTTTCGGCCGCGATAGCACTGCACATGAGATTATGATCGCGTCATTTGTAGGTGATAAAACGTGATTTCGTGGTCCTTCGAGCCGGATCATTATTAACTGACAACCAAAATGTTGTTCAAGGATAAAAGTTTATTTTAAAATACTGTCATGAAATGCGTAAGTGTTACGTTTAGATGCTCATAAGTTTCAATGACAGCCGGCCTGGGAATAAACGAGACATTTGACTTTACCGCCGTCGTTAACTATTGATAAAATGCTATCCGTTTTATAGCAACAACGTTATGACATTACTTTATTTTATGATAATGTTTATTGTCTGAATATTTTAATACTATCCTACGTAAAATGTTACCAAAACTTTAGATTCTATCCATATCTAAAATGGATTTTGGTTTGACTGACTGAATGGTGGTAAGACGCTTGAGTATGTACGTAACTTCTTTTACACATACACAATCAGCACAACGTCGATCTTGTTTTCCAAATATATTGAAAATAAAAGAAGCCTAAGTTCTAATCAAAAAATATAAAAAGTAAGTCATTTTTGTTTTAAGTAAGCTGTAGTTGTCACTTCGCTGGGCTATGAATTACTCTCCTTTTGAAGCGATTATTTTATTTTTTATTTTCAAGACGTTGCTTCTATGTTACTTGGAACTTCCACATATAGCAGATTTTCATCCGACACATTTCATTTTACCTCCGATGTTTTCCTTCACGAGCGAGCACGAAATATATTTTAAACGCTAACCAATAACTTCAGAAGCATTTCTGGTTTCAACCAACAGTCTTCTAATGCGATTTAGCTCGTCTCAATGATTCTCAAATTACACTTTTGGAATATAACGAAGATTAATTTTTATTTTTTCCTAATAATTGCAATGCAAACGCACTAAATATATAGTTAACGCACTAAATATATAGAATATCTAGTTACATAACATACAATGTTCAAATAATATAAATAAATTGCATTTATTTCAAAGGCCAAGGGTTAGTGGTTTATTGGTGTTGTGGTTTTAAGCTAGTTAATGGATTTTATTAAAATTAAGTGCTTAAAATCGCAACACAATTACGCTTCAAAAACATTAAATCTTTGTGGTTTTAAACTTACTTTAGCAAGTAATTTTAACAATTATTTTGCGGCAATAGTTGTGTTCTAGTTAACAGTATATACCACTACAGATCAAGTTTAAGTCTGTAATTGTTCTAAAAACTTATATTATTTAATTTTCTTGATAGCATAGCATAGCGTCTATGGGTGAGGTTGATCACATACTATCAGGTGGCCCAATGCTCGTCCGCCAACCTAAAAAAAATATTTACTCCTTTTGCACAAAATTGCTAGGATTGTTATGGAATGGATCGACCTTCCAAGAATATTGTATCCATCTTACTAAGGATCGTTGCGATTGAAATTCATTATGTTTTATTTTACATTATTATAAAGGCTTAGTGCTTACAAGACGTGAATATCAACCTAACTCTTGATTCTAAGTTCAAGCCCAGGCAGCATCACTATATTAATGTCGCTTATTTCTATTTATAATTCACATCCATTCATTAATACATAGTCAAGAAATCTGTGACACGTGGTGGATAATAATCTATCACGATCCACCAAATCGAATTGAAGCAGCGCCCTGGAGTGAAACCCAAAACTTTTCTTCAAAAGGAGTGGAAGCGTTGGCCCTGCAATAAAACGTTAAATGGCTGTAACTAAACTTTTTATTACACCTTACTACATTGTGTGTACATTTTTTACATGGGTAAATAATTTAATTACTATTATAAAGTTCTATGATTAACTTTCTGAATAATGGTATCGCGTGATCGAAGACTTTTAACATTTTTTTTGATGATACCGCTTTCAGTAATGTCTGTAGAGGTGGAGTTTTTTAATGGATTGGTTAATAATCTCATAATGGCTTGAAATTTACAATATACTATAGCTATATATTAATGAAATTTTATTATTTTAACACACGTTTTAGACGAAGTTGGAAAAATTTTGTACGCTTCTGTGGCACAGAATATTTTGAATATTTATTTAATAGAATCCAAGTAATTCTATAAATCACATAAATTTTCGATTTTCGATTTCAGTTTAAATATAATTTTACTACCGGTAATATTTTTAAAACAACTCTTTAAAATGCCATTTATATGCTTCATTCAAATTTGAAACCCGGTGAAATGGAATTTATTAAAACTATCCTAGTCAACTTCTCGATCCGTTTGTGGCTGAAAATTTCGTTGGTAGCGTCTTAAGTCATTTGGAATTCAACGAGGTCAAACAGATTCAATTGTAAATATTCCACGTTTTCAGTTTCCAGCTAAAATTATACTAAAAGGCAAAAAATGTGATCCTGAAATAGTTTTAACGGTCATAGTTATTACAAGATAACTAACGACTGTCTGAGTGAATGAATGAATGAATGAATGATGTTGTTGTTTTGATAAAAGGTGACAAATACCAGGTCTGGCCGTTACAAAGTAATATAGGGGTTTGCTGTTGAATTCTTTGTAACAGCCATGAGTTTGGAAGTTGGAATTGTATACGTGCATCCTGTTCTTCGCAACTTTTTCCGGTCGTGGCAGATTTGCCGTCCTTCTTCCATTCGATTGTGATAGTGTTTTTATCGGATTAAAAGTGCACTTGTGTTTTCGGACATACTCGAGCTCTTTAATATTTCCTGCACAGTTGGCTTCGCTTTCACGGTGACTGAGATTGGTCACTGTGTCTGAAATCGGTCAGGCAGCAATAGGCAAAATTTATTTTATGTTACTGCACTTATCAACTCAATCAATCATAAAGTGCGTGTTAGGGTTGTGCAAAATAAGTAAAAAATATATATGTTTTATGGATGCTTGGAGTTTGAAAATATGTTTGTCCCAGTTTAACTCGATGATTTATTTTTTACTTACTTTTTTCTCAGGTCAGGGTAATGTATTTCCCAAATCGGATATACTTTTTTGTTAAACAATCCATGTGTGATAGTAATTACTTCTACATTGAATAAAGACTTTGATTTATAATAATAATAATAATAATAAATGACGAACAATTACCGGAAGTATATTGTGAGGGATGGCACGGTGGACATATGTCGGGCGTGTCACACTCCGGGCGAATCCCTTAGACATATTATTTCCGGTTGTTCTCGTCTTGCTAACGGAGAGTATTTGCACAGACATAATCAAGTGGCCAAGATTATCCATCAATAACTTGCACTTCGATACGGTCTTGTGGTATAAGAGGTACCATACTACAGGTATGTGCCCGACCCAGTTCTCGAGAATGGTCATATCACACTGTACTGGGACCGATCTATAATCACTGACAGGACTGTTGTCGCCAACAAGCCTGATATAGTGGTGATAGATCGGTCAGAGCGCCGCACAATAATTGTTGACATCACCATCCCTCAT
The DNA here is from genome assembly GCF_905220365.1 of Vanessa cardui. Classification (NCBI taxonomy): domain Eukaryota; kingdom Metazoa; phylum Arthropoda; class Insecta; order Lepidoptera; family Nymphalidae; genus Vanessa; species Vanessa cardui. The sequence goes on along the minus strand of NC_061125.1, from coordinate 14,851,922 downwards.
GACGAGAATCTCGTGAAAGCTGAGAAGGATAAACAAATAAAATATCTTGACTTAGCTCACGAGGTTGTCGACATGTGGGATGTGGATACAGCAGTTATTGTGCCGATAGTTGTTTCAGCGAATGGCCTAATGGCCAAGAGCCTCGACCAACATCTTAAGAGGCTCTCGTTAGGCAGCTGGGTCAAGGGCCTGATGCAGAAGGAAGAACTCCTCGGCACGGCGCGTATTGTGAGGAAGTTCCTCTCTTTGGAGCCCTGACCACCGGTGGCTTAGACCCTGTTCCCGCCACTGGTTGGCCTCTGTATTTTATATTTTTAAATATATTTTATACATATGTTTGTATTTTATATTTAAAAATGTAATAATATATGAGTAAAAATAAATAAATAAATAATAATAATAAAGATTTATTGGTCAAGTTGCACTACAACACAATAACAATCTTATTCACATATAAACACAGTATAAAAAACACAATAAATTAAAATTATACAAAAAAAAAAGTTAATATTATAATAGAAAAAGGGAAGAAAAAAAAAATTGTGCTGCAGTACAACGATACCAAATGGAGATTCGCTCAGTAAAAGAAGAAGCATCAATGATGCTTCTAAACTGATTTTCAGCGGTCTCCAGAAGGTATGCGCTGACAGCTGTGACACAAAAAAAATAGTAATAAAAGTAATACAAAGCAAATCTAAACACTAAAAACAAGCAAAAAAAAATAATTCTTACAATAATATAACGAAAGTAATTAAAAAAAAAGAAAAATAATAATAATAATAAAATGATAACAATAATAACAATAAACAGCCCTAGCGGAACGCTGTGCGAGTGAGATATCTACATGAGATAGATTATAGCAACTAAACGACAATTTTAATGTTAGAGAAAAAAATTATATATAACAATAACAATGTAGACTTAATGTTCCATCTCACTCTCAGTCTGAGCGTCATCTCTAGCGCTGAGCTGTCGTGCGTACTGCTCGTCCGCACTAAATAATTATAATTATCATTTATTATAGGCACAACTTGTAATTAAAAATAAAATAGCAACAATGACAAGTAATAGGAAAAAAAATAAAAAACAGACATCGCAATGGTAAGTCAATATTTTTTGGATTACATATGATAAGATCATAACTTAGGCTTTTCAGTTGTATTATATTTCTCTGGTCCAAGTCCTTTACTTTTTATTTATTTATATTCTAGGTTCTCAAGTGTAAGTGATCAAAAACAATACTATACGGAGAATACTAATGTTAGACAGAAAGTTAACGCCAAGAAAATTTAAACCTGTGGAAGTATAATATTTAATATCCAATACAAAAAAAAAAAAATTGGAGTCGGAGATTGTGTTTAAAACTACAATAACAACAACAACCGGTCACCGAGCGCTGGCATGACTCATTCCAAGTGCTATCGGGCCGCAAACAGACAGGTACAGGACAGGATTTGATTCTTTTTGGTTCATAAATGTTTTGAATCAGCTCAAAATATATGTTAAGTTGTAATCTTTGTATTGCAGGAATTAGTCAGGAGTAACCTTGTAAAATTTTCTACTATTTCTTTCTGCATCCGCATTGACAAAGAGATATATATGCGTTTTTCAAATTTTCAACTATTACACATAGATTTCCGTTTAAGATTTGCGTGTTTTAGCCATAAGGCTTACTAAATTATTCTTTATAAATAAAACCAAGTATATTGTCTACCTAAAATGGCTTACATTAGCAAAAACCTGTTGAAACATTTTTAAAAAGCAAGACTAAACTGAACTCAACTTCTTGAGCTTAATGGAAGCACTTAGAATTTTCCAAGAATGTACGCTACATTCTGGGAAAATAGTTTGGCACTTGGGTAATAGATATAACCCAATCTTAAAGTGTTGCTTGTGACGCTGTCTCGAAACAAAACCATGTAACATTAAAGAAACATCAATCAAATTATCAAGAAGCAATAACGGATAGCACTGCTATTGACAAGGCCAGCGAGAAAATTGGGCCACGTGATGGTTAGTGGTCACCAACGCTCATGGACAATGCTGTTGTATGAAATATTAACCACTCCTTACATCACCAATGCGTTACCAACCTTGGAAACCAATATGTCATATCTCATGTACTTTCAGTTGCACTGACTCAATCACCCATCAAACCAAAACACAACAATACTGGGCTGCTTGGCAGTATATCTGATGAGTGTATTAATATAGTAATTTAGATAATAGTTAGTATCGTCGTTTCATAAGAGTTGTAATGAGTGTATTAAAATGTAACGACAGTCACACAATCACGCGGTATTACTTCGCTGCAATACAATTACAACGAAACCACTTACCTGAATAACTTTGGTAATTTACTTTTATCACCAGACCAGTATCTCTAATGAAATTCTCGAAATTGTTTAAGACGTTTCTGCTGTTCGTGTGATTTAGAAAGCACTTGCTGTTCATATCGCTTGATTTTCTTTAGTAAACTGCTACTAGTAAAGTATATGCCATTTATGCAAATTACGTTACATTTGAATTAATTTTTCTACGTAATTTTTTGGAATTATTTGACAGGGTTTTGTAATCTGCAATCAAAAGTTTTTATTAATAAACTTTACTATAAAGTTGTAGAATGCAGTAAAATTGAAATTTTAATGAATAAGGCTTATTATATTGTACGTGATATTAGATATAAGTGCAATAGAATAATTAGTAAATAAATTTATTTATAGTCCGCCTAGTTATATAATAAATAATAATAATATAATACGAAAATTATGTAGGGTAAAGGCTAACACCGGTTCTTAATGCACCAGCGTGGTGCAGCACAATCAAAGTACTAACACAGTACGATGATTTTCATAAAGATATTGAAAATAAGAATGTATTGAGTTTCTTGTCGATTCTAGATTATATATTCATAACCGGTGGTAGCTTTGTGTTTAACAAATGCTTAATTAAGATGCAGTTCTTATAAAAAGCTTATTTAAATATGTACATTATAATTTGATTTGTTTAATAAATTTATTCCTTTCAAACTTAGAGGCATTATAATGTTGAGGGCAATAATGAAAACAGTTTTTACAACCCGTCATACGTTGTTCTTAAAAAGTTTAGCTACGTAATATAAACATAAAAGTACACAAGTATTTCTGCCAAGCGAACTGAATTAAATAAAGTTTAAACGAGTTTCTTTACATATTCAAAGAACAATTCGTAACAATTATTTTCATTTGAATTTATCAACAATGTCTTATCAACGTGAAATTTGATTTGTATTTACACAAAAGACGGAAAATAATGATTCAATTAAATGATGTTTTCGCTTCTCGAATAAATATAAACCTCGTATTACGTTCGAGTGTAATTCTCACACGTGTGCGCGATTTTTCGCAGTTCAGACACGAGTAATTTTCGTAAACAATATCCGGTAGCAATATAGCTCCCACGCGTACCAAGGGCGGCGATTCAAGATCTCGAAATTCACCGCAGAATACGATCGTGAAATTTCAGTAAGTGTTATGCGTCATTGACTCTTTTTATATAAAATACTTTGAGCGAAGACGTTATGTCGTTTGTGCCTGTAGTTACGCTGACTCAATCACCCTTCAAAATAATACGACTTGGATGCTGCTTTGAGGTGGAATATATGATGAGAGGGTGGTACCTACCACCAAGTAAAGTATAAAGGTCGTATGTAATGTATATATTTTGAACAATTTTCACATTTGAAATATTTAAAAATCAAACTTCTGTGAATAATTGCAACCCGAATTTAAAACTCTTTAGGAACGAATTTTCCATGTCACAATGAACGTATTAATTTTATATTCGAATTTTAAATTTAAACAATGACACGATCATAACAACTATGAAAATACCTCTTGACGAATCTACTACAGTTTCCATAAAGAATTCTCGTGCAAAATTATATTCTTTCAAATCCACTGGCTGAATACTGAATATCATAGTCAATAAATTTATAATTTTCAAGTAGATGACATTAGCATTCGATACATTTCGAATTTGGAACGGTGCAAGAAATGTTTAAAAGATTTAACAACTCGTCTTATTGCTCCCACAAATGACAGGAAACCGGTCCATTTTTCACTCACGAAACCGAAATTGCGATTCAAGGGGGAAGTGTTACTAGTATTCTTGCCACTTTTCAAACCCGACGTGATTTATATATAAAGTATTATTGCTCTGGGGTCTGTATTAAGTAAGTTATTGTATCTGTACCATCCATACAAATATTATAAATCTGTCAAGATAAGTTCTTTGAAATAATAAAAAAAATAATAAATCATTAGGTAGCTTATTATAAAGCTTTGTCACCACGCCCACGTAACATAACAGTGAATGTAAAGGAAAGTGATACCTTTGTGATATTTATAGCATTTTTTGAAATGTCAAACCATCGCTCCTTTTTAAAGTTCATTAAAATTGTAAGGAATTATGGATTAACGTGACTTTAAATTTATTTATATACTGTCATTATTAATGACCTCTCATAATATTATCGGTTACGATCGACTGAACTTAGACTAGAACTTTAAAAAGTATCAACTAATCATTATAATAAAAAAAAAATTGCAATGGAACCGATCACAGTAGCACTTACATTACGTAAAACATTCAGAGATCCTTCGAAACACACGAATGTATTAAAGAGTTATTAAAATGTTACAGCAACAAAACAATCTGTAAATTTCCCACTGGGCTAAGGCCTCCTCTCCCATTGAGGAGAAGTTTCGGAACATATTCCATGCTGTTCCAGTGCTGGTTGGTGGATATTGGAATACACATGTAGCAAAATTTCTATGAAATTAGACACATGCATGTTTCCTCACGATGTTTTCCTTCACTGCCAAAAACAAATTAAGCACATGAATTCAGTGGTGCTTGCTTGGGTTTGAACTCGCAGTCATCGGTTAAGATGTACACGTTCTAACCAGTGGGCCACCTGGACTATAAATTTTAAATATTAAAAAGTGCTAAAAAGAAAAATATTTAAAAAAAAACTATTTATTTCAATGCAATTTCATAATAAATCACGCGTGGCAGTAAGCAGCGACGCGTCACGTCCTCTCTTTGCGAAGCTTCGGCAAGCACTAATTTACATTCCACTAAATATAGTTTCCGCGCGATATTTTATGTTGAAAATGTTGACATTGATGCATTTTAAATTATATCTAGAATCAGTTTATTTTTTTTATTTCATTGAAATACTTATTATTTATCTATACATTAAATACATAGGAGTATCTATTTGTATTATTAAAATTATACACGGTAAATATACCAAAATAACATTTTTCACCATTTTCGTCTGTCTGTCTGTTTTTTTACAACTATGAATATTCGTAACTTCTTATAATAAGGTATTGTTACTTCATTACTATATCAGAATAGTACCTACATATATATTTGGATATCAGTATTTTCTAGAAAGTAATAATATATATTTTTATAGTATTATATACTAGTTATGGCTGCGACCGTTGAACTTTACAAAAAATTGATTACGTGTAATGTATAGTTACTCCTTATTATATAAGTTATCTGCCAGTGGTAGTCCCGTCAAAATCGGTCCAACCGTTCAAGAGATTAGCCGGAACCAACAGACACACAAAAATTGTAAAAAAAAAAATATTTTACACGGTTTTATACACGGTACATATACCATGTACCGTGTATACATAGAGCAACTATGCGAGTTTCTTGCCGTTCTCATTAGAAGCTGCTTTCCGAAACGATGGTAGTATTTAATTGTTGACGATTCAAAAACGCTTCATTGTGAAGTTTACTTGAATAAAATTTTTATAAATAAAAAAAAACCGCCTTCAAAAATGAACTAAAAAGAAAAAAATAATCAGTTACATCCATATCCAATTTACGATTTTTTAATCACCTCTCAAAGTCGGTGCCAAAATTGCTAATATAGATACATAATACATACATACAAACCTAAATATATTTATTGTATAAATGACACCATTAGACAAACCTTACTATCGATACAAATTAAATGATTTCAATATAGGAATTTATTTACTTTGTTGGCACCGACTTCAAAAGGTGATTAAAAAATCGTAAATTGGATATGGATGTAACTGATTATTTTTTTCTTTTTAGTTCATTTTTGAAGGCGGTTTTTTTTTTATTTATAAAAATTTATTTACTGCTTTTCAGTGTTGTTTTGTTATTTATAATTACAATTGGTAGTGTTTGTCATTCACTCTATTATATTCAGTACATTTCGGCTTTCGACTCTAAACATAACTCAACGCCCTTTCAATACGATGTGGACTGCAACTCAAATTAAGCGTTACCTAAGTTACAATAGTGCTAATGCTAACTGCTCATCGCCAATTAGACAATACCATTTTTCCCGATGCAATACCGTTAATCATTGAGGAGTTCTCCTGGTAGTCCACCATCAGCTAAACTTCATCATAGGCATGTTTACTAACATCAATTGCTTGACGACTATCTTAAAGAAATAGAACTAAACCCGTAAAATAGTTACTTACTAATAGGTTCTGATTACCAGTTGTGGTCTTCATCATCAGTTCTACTTCATCAAATGTCACTTTTCGTGAGCATATGACCAAGGTACTTTGAATAAAACCGAAATCACTATAGGTGTGCTTATAAAATTTGAGGAGTTCCCTCGATTTCTCCAGGATCCCATCATCAGATCCTGATCTCCCGACAATGGGACCACCTGTAAAACATGCCCTTTCAAACAAAAAAAGAATTGTCAAAACGGCCCAGCCATCTTCGAGTAATTCGGTAACATACATAAAAAATAAAAAAAAAAAAAAAAAAAAAAGGCCCCGACGAATTGAGAACCTCCTCCTTTTTTTGAAGTCGGTTAAAAATTGAATTGATTTGATTTGATTGATACATACATATGCATTGAGTAAAAAAGGGCTATTTTAATAAGAACAGACACTAAAATTTTCATATATGTATAGATTATAGATAAAAATCTAATAAGCTATTTTAAAAACCATTTGACAGCTGATAGCTGATGCATTATTTAGCGTCCTCAACTTTGTCCTCGAGTGCCCGGCTATCAAAGTATCATATTTCAACAACAAATGGATACTATAAATAAAGGACGTATAAAATCGTTATGTTCACAAATATCATTCAGAATTTAACGTCCTTTGTCGTCGGAGAGAACCGAAAAGCTTTCTCGCTACCGATTACTGCCATGAAATCTTTACACCTTATAAGCGAATAAATCTTTAAACGGCCATAAGTAACTACACTCGAACATTTATTATATTCAAATGTGAGAAATATTAGAATGAGTAAAACTTTGAAATACATTGCGTTTTTATGTTAGATATGAATTATTTATTATGTCTACAATCGTACAATATGACTAAATAGCAACGATTTATACAAGTTTTCTTTTTGTTTTATGACGGTAGAGACTGACTAACTTATATCTGTATCATTATATCATTATTTATGCGACGACTCCATAGTGTCTATGAAAAAATATATATGTGTATGTAATGGCTTTTAAAATTCTTTCTCTTCTTCTTTCTCTTGCAATAAATTAATTATAAAAGTAATTTTGTTTTGAATGAAGATGTATTTTATAATATCATTAAGATATTATAAAATACATCTTTTTCTAGTTCCCATAATATTTTTTATGTTATAAGTTGGTGGACGAGCATATGGATCACCTGATGGTAAGTCAAGCCGAAAGAAATATTAACTATTCGTTACATCGCCATGCGCCACTAATCTTGGGAACTAAGATATTATGACCCTTGTGCCTATAGTTACACTGCCTCACTCACCAGTCAAACCGGAACACAACAATACTAAGTACTGTTGTTTGGCGGTAGAATATCTGAGGAGTTGGTAGTACCTACCCAGACGCGCTTGCACAAAGCCCTACTACCAAGACAAATAAATCGAATAGGCACAAATAATAATTGTCTTTTAATTATAATTTAGCATCAAAGTTTGTTCATCTGTAGTTAATTCGTTAGGGAGTACTTTTCTAGAAGTTCATTGGTGTTAGTATATAATTAGGTAATTTATAAACCTCAAGGTAGCTCTCTATCGATCGAGCTGTTGAAATGTACTGGGTGGAATCTCATCTATTCACTTTAGTGCGTCTACCGGACTCACTGTCTTTTGTCTTTGAGAAATGTTTGCAATGTAATTTGATCTGTGACTGTTAACCGTTAATAATGTTAATTGTAGTAACAACCTGTAAATTTTATACTGTTGGGCTAAGGCCTCCTCCCCCTTTGAGGAGAAGGTAAGGAGCATTTTCCACCACGCTGTTCTAATGCGGGTTGTTGGATTCACATGACACCTAGAATTTCGTTAGAATTAGACACATGCAGGTTTCCTTACGATGTTTTCCGTAACCGCCGAGCTAGAGATGAATTATAAACATATATTAAGCACATGAAAATTCAGTAGTGGTTACCAGAGTTTGAACCTGCAATCATTGATTAAGATGTGCGTGCTCTAACCACTGGGCCATCTCGGCTTTTAACTAGTTCAATCAAAATGTATTTTTAAATATTATTATTAGAAATACAAAACGTCAATTTACTAATCGCTTGAATAGACGAAAAAAAAGTATGAATTTTATTATTTATTATAAAGCAATTAATTCATAATTCAACGTTTTTTAGAATTTGTTAAACGGTATTCATGAACTTTATAAATCACTATGCATTTATGCTAAACATTTGTATGAATAATAAAATCCTAGATTCCTATGTTAAAATCAATGCTACGCTGAATATATTGAATAGAGACTGTTTGTGGGAAACCCAATAAGCGATACTCGCCTGGCGACATGTTCGCACTTGTGGGTTATTAATGGCTAAGTCGGAATTAGGAGGGATAAATGTATTTAATAATATTAAGGTCGTTTTATTCAATTTTATAACATACATTTATATTACTAGCTTAATCCGCGAGAAATTTATAAAACTTTCTTATCGAACACAAAACTAACCATTATGCCCCCTCGAGGGGTGAATTTAAAAATGTATTATCTCTTTATAATATAATCTTCAAAGAAGATTGATTGATTGAATAAAAGAACAATGAAATTATAGTAATGCACACATACATGTGACTTAAAGGAGCAAAATTAAAACGAAAGGTATCGTAAAAATACAATAAGTACAAATTTGTAATAACTAGTGAGCAAGCTACGACGACATTGTTAGAAAACTGTTACATATAAAATCAAATATTACCAAGAGTACTTACCAGTGCACTACGCCAACTCGCTTCTCTACGCCCATTTACTATAGGTACTGTTGGTAAGTGCTCACAACTACATAGAGAAATTATCACTTCAAGAAATATTGTTAATGCTCTTAAACTATGGGAACTAAGTTATTAATTACGGGATATTTACCATGTTTTTTATTTTTATTCGATGGAGCTCGATATTTCATTTAAAGTTTAATGTTTGCGAGACTGAAGTTTGCGGGTAGATGTCGATAATGTTAGAAGTGTCCGTATCGGACTACCTCCTTTCTCGTACGTTTGCTGGGTAAACACCGGTTACCACTACTATTGTCTCTTTCACCCCTACCATTGTCACTAGTTGTATTCATTTTTCACTAGTTTCATTCATTCAGAATCGAGATGGCCCAGTGGTAAGAACGCGTGCATCATAAACGGTGATTGCGAGTTCAAACCCAGGCAAGCACCGCTGTTTTATGTGCTTAATTTGTCTTTATAATTCATCTCGTGCTCAGCGGTGAAGGAAAACATCGTGAGGAAACCTTTATGTGAAATTCTACCACATGTGCATTCCACCAACCCGCATTGGAACTGCGTGGTGGAATCTGTTCCAAACCTTCTCCTCAAAGGGAGAGGAGGCCTTTAGCCCAGCAGTGGGAATTTACAGGCTGTTGTTGTTGTTGTTGTTGTTGTATTCATTTTACGTACACTCGACGCCGTGATTTACAAACGAAACTCACCGTATCGATTCGCGAATTTTTTATTTTATTTTTCGAGGGTTTGCATAATTTTATGATTGGATTCCATACTCTCGACAGTTGAGTTAAATGAAAAACAACCCGTAACCCGTGGTAAATAACCCGAAATTAATAACTGTAATAATAAAAATAACCATGTTGATTTAAAATCTTATATAGGAACTAAGATTCCTTATGTCTGTAGTTACACTGACTAACTCACATTTCAAACCGGAACACAACAGCACTAAGTGTTACTGTTTGGGAGTAGAATATATGATGACTCGGTGGTACTTGCACAAAGGTCAAACAGTATTTATTTAGTAGTAGGAATGAGGTGGGTTAACTTAAAAGAATATTACAAACACTACATGACACACACACACACACATACACGCTTACACTTATACACAGATGCAATGAAAATATTATAATTTACATTCATACTGCCAATTACATCATATCAAATTTAAAAGTCAATATTTTTATTATTATAACAAAGTAAAGGTATTATTTTTCCTATCTGTCAAATAAATATAACGTATATTTTTGTTAACAATGAGTAACAGTCTTTAACAATATAATCTTTATTTATAGTGAATGGTATTGTCCAGATTTATTTTACTATATTGTCATAGATTTCGTTTTATATGTCACTGTGATAAGATACTCTTTTATTGTCTAGAAGTAGGGTGAAGGTACAATAGTGTTAACAATGTTTCGTGATCTAGATTCATATGACGTAACAAGAGAGTCTTTAAAGGTTTTGACGACCTCCGTGGTCGAGTGGTGTGTACACCGGTTTTCATGGGTAGCCACTCCGAGGTCCTGGGTTCGATTCCCGCCTGAGTCGATGTAGATTATCATTACTTTTCTATGTTGTCTTGGGTCTGGGTCTTTGTGATACCGCCGTTACTTCTGATTTTACATAACACAAGTGCTTTAGCTGCTTACATTGGGATCAGAGTAATGTATGTGATGCTGTCTCATATTTATTTTATTTATTTATTTATTTATTATTAGATGTATAGAATGGAGCCACTTAGCGTATTCGTATTCTAACTGTAAAGCTTAAAGGATGATTCCGAGTTCAAACCCGAGCAAGCAACGTTTTTCATTTGTTTTTATCATTCTTTTGTTTGGGAATGAAGGGAAAGTTCGAAAAAAAGTTTCTACGTACATATATCCAAGCCTTATACTGAATGAGGGAGGAAAGAAAGGAATCAAGCTGTGGAACATATACTTTGCTACTTCCATTATATATGTACATACAATCGGATCAAAACTTTGATAATGGGTTAGTATGATGTATATAATGTTATGAGATTTATATATTTCGAAGCGTCAAAAAGTCTTGTTGGAGAGTATTTATAAAAAATATTCCTGCAGAGTTACTCACGACGGCCTCATTTCTCTTCTTTTCCTGGTCGTCCTTGACGGGATAATGCTTCGCATCACAGATAAACGGCGCCGCGGGATAGAATGGGGATTATCCAATATCTTAGATGATTTAGACTATGCCGACGATCTCTGCCTGCTGAGTCACACCCACGCCGACATCCAAGCAAAGTTAGATGATCTACGGCAGGAAGCAGCAAAGACAGGACAGATGATAAATACCCGGAAAACCAAAGAAATGCGATCTGGTGTGAAGAACAACTCACCGTTGCTAATTAGCACAGAGGTGGTGGAACGCTTCCACCAATTTACTTACCTCGGGAGCGTCGTGTCGGAAACGGGGGGATGTGAGGAGGACATCGCCTCACGGATCGCCAAAGCCCGAGCTACTTTCGCGCAGTTGAGACCTGTTTGGTAGTCACGAAAGCTGACCCGAAGGATCAAGCTCAAAATCTTCGGGTCCAATGTCAAAACCGTACTGCTTTACGGGTGCGAGACGTGGAAGGTCACAAAAGTCATCTCACGCCAAATCCAGGTCTTCGTCAACCGATGTTTGCGCCGCATTCTCGGAATTTACCGGCCCGAGACCATCTCCAACTCAGAACTGTTGGAGAAATGCCGCGAAAGCCCCATGGATCGACAGTTTAAACGCCGCAAATGGGGATGGAGTGGCCACACACTCCGAAGGGATCCCGACCACATTCCCAAGCAAGCCTTGGATTGGAATCCTCAGGGGAAGAGGAAGCGTGGCCGTCCTCGTCAAACCTGGCGTCGCACTGTGATAGCTGAAGCGGCGAGCATCGGTATGACGTTGAGCGAGATGAAGCATGAAGCTCAAGACAGATCGAGATGGAGAACCTCTGTGGACGCCCTCTGCCCCATCTGGGGGTCATGGGACTTTAAGGAAGGATTAAGGATCAAAAAGTCTAATAAGAATTTATTTATTATTTATCGTATATACTGGCGACGACGAGTCGAGATGACCCAGTGGTTAGAACGCGTGCATCTTAACCGATGACTGCGGGTTCAAACCCAGCAAGCAATAGAATACATGACGGCGAAAAAAAAGGATATTTGAAAGAATATCGGAAAGAAAGATGTTACCTGAACTTGGCTAACATACTACCGCGTGTCTAGATATTACGAACGTGAACGACTAGACTTATATTTCGAATATAATCATATCTGATGACGAGCTGATGCCTGACTCCTCGTTATATATATAATTTCAAACTAGAACCACTCTTTCGGTTCGTAAAACTTATTAGATTCTTAATAATGTATTTCGTGTAGCTAGGAGTTTGGATGTTGATGTACATATTAATTTAAATAATTGTTTTAACTATGTATTTTACATGACTTTGTATTACATGAGTTTGCCGGTTCTTCTCGGTAGAATCTACTTTCCGATCCTGTGATTCAAAAGTGCTCGTAAAAGCCCACTTGAATAAAGTTTATTTTGATTTTGATATTCTTGTTTCTAAAATACGTATTCGTGCTGTATCTAGATAGAGAAAGCATTGCACTCTCTCTATCTAGATTTGCTATATTATTGGACATTATAAGCACATCCTTTTGAATATAATGTACTAATACTAAGTCTGAAATTGACCCACATTGCAAGAGTAAAATGACATTGTCTAACAGGACACTAGCGTAAGTGTTATGTTTCTTAATATATTTTTGTATGGATGTGTAGTACGACACAACTTAGATGTAGCATCGGCAAATTCAAAAAAAATGATTACTGCCGCTTAACACAACCTATAAAAAGCCCCCTATTCGACGCTATTCATATTCTATAGATTCTCGAGTCAGTTCAACCCGAGAAAGCGAGTGCAGGTAAATCGACTTGTCATATTGACGAGTATATTAGGTCATATGATATTACAAGCTATTATGTTTGCATAAAGAATATATTCACATAAGAAATAAATATTGATAATTTGGGATAGTAAACTTAATTCGTATATGATCGGTTTTACGAATTTTGCCGATGCTACATCAAAGTTGTGTCGTACTATACCTATGTATATATTGAACTACACTAGACTTGATATGTGTAGAGATAAAAATGTTTATAAATGGGTCAGCGAGCTTGATCTAAAAAGGTGGATTAGTCAACAATTTGCTTGAAGATCTTGTGGGGATTAGGTTTCGGTTTCATAATTTAAAATCTAAATTATAAACAAGAATTTTTTTAACCGTATGTTAAGGATTGTAAATATAATTTGAGTAATTAAAAATAAGTAAATATTTTTTGTATAATTTGTAATACACTGTAAGCTTGTTACGTATTGTTACGATTAGACCGTTAGTATTTTTTACCCTCGATTCGTTTGAAAAAAACGTACAGAAATATTCAATTCTATTTTTAAATCGTTTTATTTGTTCGTCACGACTTTATTCAAAAAAGTTTTTATATTATTTAGTAGCCCTTCGATTCTTGTAAATACATTTTTGTTTAATTTCTTTAACTGGTTTAGGTGTAATGTTCATTTCGGATTAATATAAAATCAATAAATGCGTTATATAATTATTTTTATTTTATTTTACAATTATTAACAAAATCAAATGACAGAATTGTACTATATATTTATATTCATATATTAAAATTACATGATGTAATCATTCTATTCTTGTCTCAGCGTGAACCCACTTTAGACAAAGTCCACCCCCAAAGAAGCAAATCAATATCTACTTTATTATTAATCACACAAAGAGAATATCTAATCGGAGAGGATTATGTTTCGCAAATTATTTCAAAGCCAATAAACGTCTATACCAGTGGTCGGCTAATACATATCCGAGAGCAGTTTAAGGAAAACTGGTTCCCTAATCAAAAGACCGCACCCCTTTTGCCCTCGAGACCATAAATTATAGTGTAGACCATACTGTAATGGGTAGCGCCGTTAGATTTAATTAAAGCCGTGCTGTCCCATAAGAACTGTGATTCGTTATGCGTTAGAGTTATTCAATGAGGATCGTAGAGAAATTCAAAGTTCAATTTTACTTAATTATTTTACAACGAATTGCTACGTTTAATTGTTTTTAACCGACTTCAAGAAGAAAAGGTTAGGTTAGGGTACAATAATTGTAACTACATCATATAATTTCATTTCTCAGAAAACCTGCCTGAAGTCAGTGTTGGCGAAATCGAGATTGCTCTTAAACAGCTTAAAAATGGAAAAGCCCCTGGAGAGGACGGTATTACTATAGAGTTATTAAAAGCAGGAGGTAATCCGGTACTCAAGGAACTCCAAAAGCTTTTTAACTCTGTCCTCTTCAAAGGGAGAACTCCGGAGGCGCGGAGTAGGAGTGTGGTCGTCCTGTTCTTCAAAAAGGGAGACAAAACCCTGCTGAAGAACTATCGTCCCATATCCCTACTGAGTCACGTCTATAAGCTGTTTTCAAGAGTGATCACGAACCGTCTTGCGCGAAGATTCGTCGAATTCCAACCCCCAGAACAGGCCGGGTTTCGGACCGGATACGCCACCATAGACCACATCCACACAGTGCGGCAGATTATACAGAAGTCCCAAGAGTATAATCGGCCCCTGTGTTTGTCGTTTTTTCGTCGACTATGAGAAGGCCTTTGACTCGGTTGAAATCTGGGCTGTTCTGGAGTCCCTGCAGCGTTGCCAAGTTGATTGGCGATATATCCAAGTGATAAGATGTCTCTACGAAGCCGCCACCATGTCCGTCCGAATACAGAATCAGCAAACAAATCCCATACCATTGCATCGAGGAGTAAGACAAGGGGACGTTATTTCCCCCAAATTGTTCACTAATGCAATGGAGGATATGTTCAAGACGCTGAACTGGAAAGGACGTGGCATCAACATCAATGGCGAATACATCTCTCACTTGAGATTCGCGGACGACATCGTCATCGTGGCAGAAACGGTGCAGGACCTACAACAAATGCTGAACGATCTGGCTGATTCTTCTATGCGTATCGGCCTACGGATGAACTTGGATAAAACCAAGGTCATGTTCAATGAACATGTTCTACCGGAAGCGATTGCGATACACGGTACCGTCCTCGAAGTTGTTCAAAAATATGTCTACCTTGGGCAGACTTTGCGATTTGGTGGAAACAACCTTGAGGACGAGGTGAATAGAAGAATTCAGCTAGGTTGGGCAGCGTTTGGAAAATTACGTCAAATCATCGGCGATCCCACAGTGCCTTAAGACGAAAGTCTTCAACCAGTGCGTCCTACCCGGCATGACATACGGAGCCGAAACGTGGACACTCACGGCAAGGCTGGTCCACCAGTTTAAAGTCACTCAGCGTGCTATGGAAAGGGCTATGCTCGGCGTTTCTCTGCGGGATCGCATCAGAAATGAGGCGATCCGCCAGAGAACCAAAGTCATCGACATAGCCCACCGGATTAGTAAGCTGAATTTACAGTGGGCTGGCCATATTTGCCGCAGAACCGATAACTGTTGGGGGAAATGTGTTCTAGAGTGGAGACCGCGTCTCGGCAAACGTAGTGTAGGACGTCCTCGGGCACGGTGGAGTGACGACTTACGCAAGACGGCTGGCAGGAGCTGGATGCGAGTAGCCTAAGAACGATCTCAGTGGCGTGCAATTGGAGAGGTCTATGTCCAGCAGTGGACGGAAATGGGCTGATGGATGGATGGATGGACATCATATAATCGTAAATCGACTTTTCTAAGTCTAATATTTATTTAGTATAAATTTTTATAAATAAAAAAAAAACCGTCTTCAAAAATGAACTAAAAAGAAAAAAATAAACAGTTACATCCATATCCAATTTACGATTTTTTAATCACCTCTCAAAGTCGGTGCCAACATTGCCAATATAGGTACATAATACATACATACAAAAACTAAATCTATTTATTGTATAGATGACACCATTAGACAAACCTTACTATCGATTCAAATTAAATGATTTCAATATAGGAATTTATTTACTTTGTTGGCACCGACTTCCGACTTGAAAGGTGATTAAAAAATCGTAAATTGGATATGGATGTAACTGTTTATTTATTTTTTTTAGTTCATTTTTGAAGGCGGTTTTTTTTTTTATTTATAAAAATTTATTTAATGCTTTTCAGTGTTGTTTTGTTATTTGTAATTACAATTGGTAGCGTTTGTCATTCACTTTATTATAATCAGTACATTTCGGCTTTCGACTCTAAACATAACTCAACGGCGTTTCAATACGATGTGGACTGCAACTCAAATTAAGCGTTACCTAAGTTACAATAGCCTAATATTAGCTGCTCATCGCCACTTAGACAATACCATTTTTCCCGATGCAATGCCGTTAATCATTGAGGAATTCTCCTGGTAATCCACCATCAGCTAGACATCATCATAGGCATGTTTACTAACATAAATTGCTTGACGACTATCTTAAAGAAATAGAACTAAACCCGTAAAATAGTTACTTACTAATAGGTTCTGATTACCAGTTGTCCAGTACCAGTACCAGTCTTCATCATCAGTTCCACTTCATCAAATGTCACTTTTCGTGAGCATATGACAAAGGCACTTTGAATAAAACCAAAATCATTATAGGTGTGCCTATAAAATTTGAGGAAGTTCCCTCGATTTCTACAGGATCCCATCATCAGATCCTGATCTCCTGACAGTGGGACCACCTGTAAAACATGCCCTTTCAAACAAAAAAAGAATTGTCAAAATCGGCTTAGCCATCTTCGAGTAATTCGGTAACATACATAAAAAAAAGGCCCCGACGAATTGAGAACCTCCTCCTTTTTTTGAAGTCGGTTAAAAAGTAGTCTAAAAATATTTTGAATAGGTAATGATTTTATTTTTAATTTTTACTGAGTATTAATTTATTCTGAATAGTGTTTTGTTTGAAGTCGGTTTTTCTTATTGGTAAAAAAAAGGAAAATAAGGAAATTTTGCCACTAATGTGTTCACCTACCCCCAATGGACAGCGTGTGGTTGCGTGTGCGTTGCGGAATAAGAGGAGGCCTCAGCCTGGGCTGTGGGACATTTACAGTCCGTAAGAAACTAAGTAAGGATGAGTATTTTTAAGTGATAACTTGTTATGGGAAGGTAAACCGCTGTGTTACGTAACGCATTACGGTGACATTCAATTTTCGTCAGACGGAACTAGTAATAGCGTAAAGTTTCAATATTAAATAGTTCATTTTAAATTAGTTGAAGTTATCACTTCTATGGGGCGTCCCGAAACGCACACGTGTTTTTTAATGATATATTTTTAATTAATTTGTTGTTTTACAAACTTTTTTGTGATTTTCTTAACGATCACCATTTTTATCAGAGAATTTCTCTAATTTACAAGCGAACTCAATTTTTTTCCATCCATAATGATCATGGATATTCTACATATTTGGGCATCGAAAGTCATGTAGCGTCATCTTTCAGACGAACACCATTTTTGATCATCATCAAAACAAACTTACATTGTTACTTCATCAAACTTATACCCACATAACAAGAAATACGAATCTATTATATTGCTACCATTAAGTAATAGTGTTTCTTCAAAGAAGACGTGATGCTATAATGCATAAGTATATGTTGATGTTCGTTCTTCTCTGTCTTTTCTTCCTATTCCTTAGAATTAAGAAGGGTGGCCCCTTCCCCCTTTTAGTCTCAGTCTTTAGGCATCTCCGGGGTGTTACTGTCTTCACAGAAAACATTAATATGTTTTATTTTTTTTGTTTTTATTATTGTTCCAACCCTCAGTTCAAACTCTGGAATATTTGTTCATTAACCTAAAACATCCACTCTTTATTACTTTGACCTATCGTATGTAAATATACAAATGCCTCTTTCAAAATAACATACATAAATCATTAAATGTAATCCATTAGCTTTGATTGAGATTAAAGGTAAGATACGCTGAATTATATACTCGAAAAAGGTTTCAATAAAGAAATAGCTACGCTTACTCAAAGTAAAAAGGTTCTATCTAAATTTTTCAAAAGATGATTGATGTTTGTGTAGAGATTCTTATAAAATAAAAACTTATATATGTATGTCATTGAAAATAATGAAAATTTACAAAAGTTATTAGGGCATATTTTTAAGTGTGATATTACCATTGAAATAAGACATATATATTGATATATTTAATACGTGAACATATATCATTGTGAACATGATTTATATTAATTTATAAATATAGGTTTTTGTACTCGTAAACAATTACTTTAAAACCGGATTCTCACACTCAAAAAATGTTGCACATTTTCTGGACAATATATATTTTAAGTATAGATAAGTTAAACACGACATGAATTATGAGCAAAAATAAGACTTAAAACTCAGCTGTGCCCACTTAATCTTAAAACATCGTCAACGTTGTTAAACATTGCAATTTATTGAATTAAATTGTAAGAATCGATAAACAGTACAGTACAATCCACTACTTATAACCTTTTGTGATTGTATCGAGTGGCATTTGTTACAAGCCTGGATAGGAACGGAGCAAAACGTACGTATGCTGAAGTGGATCCTTGATCTAATAATGTACCATCTCGTCCAATAGCTAAAGGAAAATCGTAAAACAAATACAGTAGCAATTTACCGAAGTCTTCCATGTTCATAGCGAATGATGCGACCTTTCCCTTGTCAGGTTCAGATTGAAATGCTGTCATAGAAGGCTCTGGTTGATTAGAATGGTTGGCAATACAAACCGTTGTGACAGTGAGCCTTATTTCTTTCTTTACACGAATCACGTTCGTCGGAATATGATATCTTTATGGTATTGGAAAATAATTTTGATTCTAAGCTCGTTTTTATCGACGCGGCTATTAACCTGACTTGCGTTTTTCGAAGTGTGCGTAAAAGTGTATTGCTAAACGAATTGAATATTTCAATTACATAAATTAAATGAGATTTTTATTTGTTTTACGTTACGAAATAAATATTTAATTCTTAATTTTTTTTTTATTAATTAAGTACAAAATATTTAAAACAAACATCGCCTTTTTTACGGCAGAAACTCTGCGGTAAAAAAGTGAACTGGCCACTTAGATACATCCAACTTTTTTTTGCTTTCTAAATATTCATCTTATTTCTATTAAATGAGTGAGCCAGTGTAAAAAACATAGAAAATTTTGTTAGATCCCTAAGTTGGTAGCACAATATCAAAAACAAAACATACTTTTAAAATAGTTTTTATTTAGAAAACTATATTAAGTTAGTTATTATCACCGGTTCTGAATGCTGACGAGAAAAACCGTCAACCGGCTATGAATTCAACAAGCATTAGCTCTACGCTTTTTCATAATCTATGTAATCTTGTATTGAATAATGTAACTTCTTTACCAATGTATTTTTTACAAATTATTTAAATTTATGAAACGGCAAAGTTAAAAATATCTGTGGATTTTTACTATAGAAATGGAACTTTGCGAACTCGAAAACTTGGTGTTATTAGCCAATCTATACTTGTGCACAAACAATGATTATTATGTCTAATTCTATTAAAGTTATCAATGTTTGCGACTGCACATAATATTATATTATTAACAAAACAAAATTACTTTTATAGCAAATTTATTGCAAGGATATAAAATAAGAATCATTAATAACAAAATACTTCAATCAACTTCTGGTTTTCTAATATTATTACAAAAACAGTATAACAATAATACGCCTGACCGTATTTCGCGCCTCCTCCCGCCAAAAAGAGAAATAATTTTAAAAGCCATCTGTCAGTTTGACGCGTGACGTTCGGAAATTAACAATTAATTATTATAACACTAATTCTCCTTATAATATTATATTGTTACTTAATATGGTACATATTGTCGTAAATATTTTGTCAAGCGATTTACCTACTTTGTTTAAAATATCCCAAAGAGAACATTAGCGGTGTGTATATTATATTCAAGTCACAAAAGTCAACGATACAACATATCAACATATCGAATTGACGAGATATCATTGATCGATTGTAACTCTTAGTAGCGCACAATATAAGTGAGCTGTTAGCAATATCATTGAATACGTTAACCAAAGGTTTGTTGATATTAATTCCTTCTACGATTGGAATAGTCTTTAGAAACGGTTGTATTTGTATTGATAATTAATAATGTAAATATTACATTTCTGTGTATTAGTGTGAGTAAATAAGCCTTTACCTATACTCACCATCAACAACTACAACAACAAGAATCTATAAATTTCGCACTGCTCGGCTTCCTTTCCCTTTTGAGGAGGTTTGTAACATATTCCATAACGCTGTTCCAAAGCGGGTTGGTGGAATGCAAATGCAAAATTTTTATGAAAAGAGACACACGCAGTTTTCCTCCTTTCTTCCTTCACTTCCAAACGCGAGATGAGTTATAAACACGAATTACCTACCTACCACTCAATATTCTTGTGCTTAACAAGAATATTGAGTGGTAGGCACCACTGCCTGGGTTTGAACCCGCAATCATCAGTTAAGATGCACGCGTTCTAATCACTGGACCATCTCGGCTCTTAACCTATATACAATTATATTGATACGTATGAATTCGAAACGATATTGTTACTTGGGTATATTATGCATGTACAAACAGTAATTACCTCGGTAACTGAAATACCCCTTAGCTGCATTAGGTTGGTTTCAAGCAGCGGGTTTTCGCTCGTAATGTAATAATCTAAGATTACATTTTGAGCATTACGTTACAGTACCTCACTCACTGACTGACTAGATTTCGCTTGTAATATAACAATCAATGATTCGATTTATGAATTATAAATACTAATACAACAACAGCCTGTAAATTCCCACAGCTGGGCTAAAGGCCTCCTCTCCCTTAGAGGAATAGGTTTGGATCATACTCCACCACGCTGTTCCAATGCGGGTTAGTGGAAGACACGTGTGGCAGAATTTTTATGAAATTTGTCACATTTAGGTTTCCTCGCGATGTTTTCCTTCACCGCCGAGTACATGAATTATAAAGACAAATTAAGCATATGAATCAGCGGTGTCTGCCTGGGTTTGAATCAGCAATCATCGGTTAAAATGCACGCGTTCTAACCACTGGGACATCTCGACTCAAATATAGACTTAATAGTAATACAGCACGGGAAAATTCAGTGCTTGGGTTAGAACTCGCGATCCAATTTCTAACTATTAGTAACTATTAGTGAGAGAAAAGAAATTCATAAGACTTAAATGGAATCAATAAAACATAAATGAAGATATCACATATATCCACATTAAGTTTAGTTTGATAACACAACGAGACACTAAATATAAAAATTTAGAATAGTTCTAGGTTTCAGATAATATATAAGAAACCGAATTCAAAATTAGAAACATGCTTGAACTTTAAATAAATAAAATATATCAATGAAATTACTAAACCGATCTAAGTTGAAGTCTACCTAACTTGGATTAAAAATGATCATCTCAATACTATTTATAGTTTTCGAGAAGTTCGTGGACAAACATATGTACACTTATAAAATTAATCACACGTGCTTGGAAGCCTTAATGTATCATCATACTCAAATATAATTCGATTCTAACAATGTTACATAACCTCCTTTTTTAAAAGTCGGTTAAAAATAAAAAAATCGTTCCCTTATTATTATAGCTATTATAGTGAAGCACGAATAAATATGTATATACAAGTTCACTAACGATAACCTCAAAGTTGCCGGAATATTTTTTATCCCGGATATCCCATTGTATCTCATGTCACTATCATGCCTCGGTATGAACTATCTCTAAGCGAAATGTCATTCCGATACGTTCTGTTGTTGCTTGAATGAAGGTCATATCAACAAAATACATATTTGTTACATGTATGGTAATTTCATTTTATATAAAAGTAACGCGACCAATTTGTAATGACTATGCTAATTATTGATAAACATATTAAATTATTTTTATCCTTCAGCATCAACCGTATTTTTGGAGTCTGTCGTCAAATGTTAGGCATAAATAAATAGTCCATATTTTCCCTAGGTCTTTAAGCTTACTTAATGCAAAATTAAATCAATTTCCATTCAGTAGATTGCTGGTAAAGCCGTATCAGATAGATAGAGCAATTTTCGCATTCGTAATATTAGTATAGAATATAGATGATTTTGGAAAGGATACGAGTGGAATAGTAAGAGACGAATGGGACTTCTATACAAGAATAGGTTATTCTGTTTTATTTCTAACTAGGGGATCCGCGTGATATCACCTGCGTTAATCGGTATTTCAACCCAGTGGTTCGTAATGTTATATATTACGAAACCCTTTTCAATAACAAATCTACCGAAAGTATTGTTACGTAAAATAGTATTTATAGTATCGTATTTCTTTCATAGATATCTAATACGAAACAATATCTTTTCTGAAAAAAATATTTTATCTCAAGTGACCCATTCTGAGTTTAAGCCGCCACAATTTTTACTTTTAAAGCATGATTTAATATCTGAATTTTCGTAGTTATCTGTGAAGCATTAATATTAACTTTTTCACTTCCCAGGAGTTTTTTTTAAAGTTTGTGGGTAATTTTAGTTTGACATACTTTGTCGATTACAAATTATAATGATACTTACGATATATAGTTACAAACATACTTTGTACTGTTCTGTTTCGGCTCAATAGATGAGATAGCCAATATAACTACAGACACAAATTACATGTAATAACGCAGGAGCAAACTCAAATAATATTTTAATGTCTTAAAATCCTCTATTCACTGTTAATATTTTTGATATTTATTCTATTTTTCTAAGAACGGCTGTCAACCCGTGACCGATGCTAACTAAGTCGCCGCCACTCCATCTAATTTACTCAAGCGTTCTAAAGACGACAGTATCATTCTTTTGAAGTGTCAGATGAAGCACTAGATGGCATATACCTTAAATATATTATTATTATTGTAGCCTATGTGCTGTTCTGATGTATAACCTATAATACTGTAAAATTTCATCCAAATCCGTTCAATAGTTCTTTCGCGAGGGAATAACAAGCAAATATGCATCCACCCTCACAAACTTTCGCATTTATAAAACTAGTTTTCACCCGCGGCTCCGCTAGCGTTTTAGGGATAGATTGTCATGTTTCTGGTGAAAAAAGTAGCCTGTGTCTTCTGGTATTTCAAGTTTGCTTCATACCAAATATCATCAAATTCGGTTCAGTGGTTTGATCGTGAGAACGACATACAGACAGACAGAGATACTTTCACATGTATAATATTTATATAGATACTTTGAATTTGCAGGGTTTAAATCGGTTGACACATATTCCTTGGGTTGACAGTTGGGTTTACTTAGTTACTCTGAAGTCGAGTAAAAACTGAATGGATCCGCGGTTCAAGGGGATAATTTATGATGTTTAATAATAACGTGTTTTGTGAGGACAATCCATAAATCAAAAAACTATTCAGCTGTAAGTCTGTTACTGTTGCTACTTTAGCTGTTTTATGCAATATAGTTTCACTAATTGTTTCCGTTGACTTATGATTTAAGGATCGGTTCTCAGATTTTTGAGTTTATAATGTGTGTCGTGATCGCAGTGAAGTGAAACATCGTGAGGAAACCTGCACGTGTCTAATTTCATAGAAATTCTGCCACGTGTGTATTCCACCAACACGCTTGGGACAACTTGGTGGAATATGTTGCAAAACTTCTCCTCAGAGGGAGAGGAGGCCTTAGAACCGCTAGTAGGTAGTTAGAAATTTACAGGCTGTTGATTTCAAATGTCAGATCTAAAACGGTAGCCTATGTTCTTCCTTAGGAGATTCTATCCAAGATGGCTCCTTACCAAATTTCATTAAGTTCAGTTACGTTGTTTGGCCATGGCAGCGATCTTACAGAGCTTCTTTCTTGTTTATAAATTTAGTATAAGCACTCCGAAAATATGAAGCCTTAATTATAAAATGTAGAAATACTTAAAGGACGCTTAAGGAAAGCAAATTGAATAAGTTAAGCTATAAAGTGGAGTAAAGGTGCGCCACGTACATCGCCAATTCATAGTTTATATTTATATTAAAAAAAGGAAACAGAATGTTAATGTCCCATTGCTGGGTAAAAACCTCCTCTTTCTTTTGAGGAGAAGGTTTCGATCTTACTCGACCACGCTGCTCCAATGCAGGTCGGAGGATATACAGCAGATTTTTATCCATAACGTGCAGGATCACGATATTTTTCCTTTACATCGAATTATAAATACAAAATACACACATGACTTCTACTATATCACCCCAGTTGGAACTCAAAATCAAAGATATAAGATTCAAGTCCTAAAACCACTGGGTCTTATATCTACTTATATTCAGAGAACATAATGCATCCTTGTACTGAACGTGATATTGTTATTATGATATATAATTAAGGAAATCAAAACACAAAAAAATCAGTCACAGAACGTCTATCAGATGCGGAAAATCAAAACAGATCTTTATAGAAAGAATTTATAATTGAATGAAAACATAGAGCTTCGTTATAAAATAAATATTCATTTACAAATACACGCTCAACAAAAATTAACAATGTGAACTGACAAAATCGAGTTACGTGATACATTTGTTTGTAAGCTTTTTGACGTATGTTCTAATGAGTTTTTTTATTTATCTATATATAGGTAGTAAATGATTTTAAAATTTTCGTATATGTGGCAAAAATCGCCAATACGAATCCTAGATTTGCCGATAAAACTTATTGTGTATTTTCTATGACAAAATATATGTATGTATTCGTTCGGAGTTGGGAAGGTGGTATAATTAAACCGTCGCTAATCGTTTCAAATAGCCGTCTCAACAGAGTATCATAATAACAATAAATCCAACTGTGTTTACACAAATCTACAATATTACAGATTAGTCCAACGTCTCATCAATTTGGTTCATTGTCAGATTTATATGTTGAATATGAATATTAGTCTACTAAGTCTACTAATGTAAATACTTCTTAATACGTAGTTGTATTTTAACAACGGCTAGGTACATTATCATCAAGCGACACCTCTTGAAAAGGCATTACGTTGGAAGGATTTGAAATGAAACCCTCTATCCATAGTGGCAAGCTCCATTCATTCATGCTTGACGCTTGAAAAGGATTTTAGTCACAATGGCAATACAAATTGTATTTTCTGGTGTTTTTAAACCTATAAGTGTATTGGTGTTTGTACATTGTTGATTTTCAACATTGGTTTGGTGTTTTGAATAGCTGGTTATTGCTGTTCCATATTGAATAGTCGGTGAGCTAATCATAACTTCTATAATTATATCTTTCATTTTTATTACTACTAGTAGTCGTCTGCTCGCGTTGGTTGTCATATGTTAGGCAAAAAAAGGTTATGACCATTCTTGGAGTTCAAGTTTGCTTCATAGCAAATTTGGTTCAGCGGTTTGGTAGTGAAAGAGCGACAGCAGACAGAGAGACAGAGTTACTTTCACATTTATAATATTAGTATATTTATAGTGGATAAATAAAAATTTTAACAAAAAGAAAAACCGACTTCAAACAAAACACTATTTTATAACAAATGAATATGCACGAAAAAGTAATAAAAATAATTCCGTATTCAACATATTTTTTAGAGTCTTCCTAAGTAAAATGAAATGAAATATATTAGACTACTTAAAAGTCGATTAACGATTATATCATGTAGTTATAATTATTGGTACATTTGGAGCCGGTGTCAGCCACGGTGCCCTTGCCCCAACAATCAAAAGAAAGAAGCGATACGAGCCCCTTGATTGATCCAGTATATTATTGTGTGGAAGGTAATTTGTAAAAAACATATTTGTTAAAGTATTCTCGTATTTTTTTTATAGATATACGTAGGGTTTTATTGGCTGACACCGACTCCAAATATAACAATAATTATAACTACATGATATAATCGTTAATCGACTTTTAAGTAGTCTAATATTTTTCATTTCATTTAACTTAGGAAGACTCCAAAAAATATGTTGAATACGGAATTATTTTTATTACTTTTTCGTGCATATTCATTTGTTTTAAAATAGTGTTTTGTTTGAAGTCGGTTTTTCTTTTTGTTAAAATTTTTATTTATTTTTTGATTTTAAGTGAAGCCGATGTTGACTAACTAATTTTTTTTAATATGGATAGATTAAGCGTTCCGTTTATATGAGTCAGAAACTACTTCGAGGACAATTTCAAAGGAAACTTGCGAATAAAGCAAAAATAGACTTTTGAAAATGCGGATTTAATACGTCTCGCGGCGTAAACTACAAGGTTGCCTCGAAAGAGCTGCAATCGAACTCAGCAAAAAAACTTTGAAAAAGACCAACTACATTTCGTACGTCATATGACATCACATCACATACACAAAATTTGATTAAAGATAGTAAGAAATTCTGCCCCATATCGCACCCTAAGTGCGAGCCGTATAGGAGTTCCATCACTACATAGTATAAAACAAAGTCGCTTTCTCTGTCCCTATATCTTTAAATCTACGCAATAGATTTTGATGCGGTTTTTTTTAAAAGATAGCGTGATTCAAAGGAAAGGTTTGTGTATATAATACATGAACAATATAGTAAAGAAACACCGATAATTTTAGAAGTTTGCGATGTGATGTCGTAAATAAACAAATTCTGTAGTATATTTAGTATCAGTATTGCACCCGTGCGAAGCCGGGGTGGGTAGCTAGTTGATTATAATATTCGACTATGATAATTACATAAACATAACCACATTACGGAAGGTGACTCAAATATCCAAATAACCTATAAATAAAAGATTCGACTGAGTATCGCTAACGTGCTCCTCAGAATTGTTCCGTTC
This sequence comes from Vanessa cardui, assembly GCF_905220365.1. Taxonomy (NCBI): domain Eukaryota; kingdom Metazoa; phylum Arthropoda; class Insecta; order Lepidoptera; family Nymphalidae; genus Vanessa; species Vanessa cardui. The sequence continues at coordinate 14,824,811 of NC_061125.1, read as the reverse complement.
CCTTTCGTTCCGTTACTCTGTCATGGATCCTGTGCTCAGAACCTGACCAAACTTTCACTAAATTACCGTTGAAGTATATATTTTATAATAAAAAAAGAATTATCAAAATTGGTTAACGTGATTTTCAGTTATTCACCTATTTGTCGCGCATATACAAAATGCAAATTTAAGACTTATGTCGTTTTCAGATGGATACCATCATCGGGAAAAAATAAAAAAAAAAATGGGACCCCACGGGAAGCACTACCTTTCAAACAAAAAAAAAAATTATCAAAATCGGTCAACCCAGTGAAAAGTTATGAGGTAACAAATAAAAACAAATTAACAAATAACAATTAAAAAAAAATACAGACGAATTGATAACCTCCTCCTTTTGGAAGTCGGTTGAAAATGAAATATCTATTAGTTTCGACTCTTAGTAAGCAGTTTTATTTTTATTTTAGGTAATATAAAAGTCCAAAAGATCAAACTTGTGTTTGTCATATTGCTAGACAAAACGAATACCGATGGGCATTTGAGGTTTTAATAAAAAAAATATGTACCAACATTCTTTTAGAAAAAAATTCCATCCGGTTCAGGTATTTTGGCGGAGTGGATTCATAGCAAAACGGGCGAAGATGTATTTTCAATCACGGAGCTAAAAGTTAGAATGCTCGATATGGAATTTTCGGTATGGGTATGTCCATATTGATTTTTCGTGAAATGAAATGGATCCTGTATGTCAACGGAAGGGTCATCTGTCGGGTCTTTTGTTTTTGTTCACTGTGTGCAGTTGGTAAATTTACGTACGATGTTGCCACTATTAGAGATATTCACCATTTTATTCATTACCAATACATTATCGGAAACAACATATTATATCATTAATATTTGTTGCATTGCCTTCGCTCACCCTTAAAACTTGATCTCAATTATAACAAGTATTTCGGTTTGATGGTGGTATATATGATCGAGAAGAATTATAGGGATCCTAAATAACGACCTCGGTGGACGAGTTGTTTTATGGGTACGTCATTCCGAGGGCCGGGTTCGATTCCCGCCCGAGTCGTTGTAGAAGAAAGTTCATTAGTTTTTATGTTGTCTGGGTTTGGGTGTTTGTGGGACCGTCGTCTGATTTTCCATAACACAAGTGCTTTAGCTACTTACTTTAGGATCAGAGTAATGTTTGTGATGTTGTCCAATATTTATTTATTTATATAATCTATGTCGAATGGAAAAGAAAATCAGTTCTATTTATCCATCACTACGACAAATGAATGTAGAATTCAATATATCATGACGCGCAATGACATCATTATTACAAGTCCTCAAAGATCTTTAGATATATCAAGGTATTTTCATAATACATCTTAGGTCGTTCGATCGGCCAATAAAGCTAAGCCTATGTTAGTCTATAATAAAAAATCATTAGCTTAACATTGGTTTATTAACTGTCCAGAATCTCACTCACACACTTGCACTCACTGACTCACTCACTAATGTGCATCCTGAGTGACGGCTTACCGCGGACGCGGAACTGCCAGCATAATGCAATTGGTCCTGTTCGCGTCCGCTAGTAGACCAAAACATTTCAAATAATTGATACGTATGTAGAGGATTGACACACGGTTGCGATCTTCCACCACTCAGATCGAATACGAAGACATGAAAAAAACGAAGGAAAATAAATAGTATCTCATTTCTTTTTTTTCTAATTTTGATGCTTACAACTTTAATTCCTAGCATCATGTACTTTATACGTAACAATTTGGAAGGGATCCTTTCATTCCCAATGTGTCACCACCTAAGATATATAAATAAACACAAGCTCTTCTAACAAAAAAATCCTTACTAAAGAAATTATTTGAAACAAGCGTTACCTTTAAATCTGAAACGTTCACAAAAGAACTTTATATAAATAAGGGGAAATTTGCTTATGAAAACAGTTCACAAAACGCTTACCAAGGCTGTTACGAAATCGGCACCATTTTTGTGACGTAAATGTACGAATAAAACGTTGATCGTGTTAATAATATAAAACAAAGTTAAACTCGTTGTCGCGTAAATAAATAATAACCGCGTATTTTTATGGCAAAACCGTGTCCACAATTCTAAAAGCCCTTTTATGTGCTGTATCATTAAGTACAATATGTCGGACGACGCGGATTTATGGCGGTATGTCCTTATTGCTATCGTGATTAATGAAGATGGGTCTGAACTGAGAATAATGTTCACCTATTGGTACAAAGCATATTCTCTGCAAAATACCAGAACATTAAACATATATGTTAATATACAGTGTTTATTTAACACCCTCATTATTTTCGCCAAACATTACATCTTGATGTATAATTTGAGGTGGAATAAATATTATAAGAATTTCGTCAATCAATCGAATCTTGACCGCTGGCTTCAAACATTGGAGGAATTTCAACCAATCCTTAAATGGCCAATGCTCCACCAACGTTGGGACCAGAATTGTATTGTGGTTGTAGTGTTATGGCTTAGTCGCTTTTTAAATTGGAACACAAAAATGCTAAGTATTGCTGTTTAGCGCTAAAATATCTAATGTCGTGTCGTGTCTACCCAAACGGTGTCTACACAAGCCTCCAATATATAAATATAATTTTTCCTCACAATTAGAAAATATATTTTTATTTTTAATAATTTTTTTTATATTTGTAAACATGGTTTAATTCATATTTGAAAGTTAGTAAAATGGTCCACTATATAATGTTCCGAAAAAAACATATTTTATAAATATGTTTTTTTTTTAAACTATATTTAGTAGAAATTTGTTGATTTTATGAATATTATTGGACTATTTATTGATTTGTGTAAATTGTGAACTTTATTTAATTTGTTTATTTGTTACGCAATTATGTCTTAACCACTTGCACGTATTATTGCACTTGCACGTGCTTCCTTTGAGGAGAAGGTTTGGAGCATATTTCACCACGCTGTTCCAATGCTGATTGGTGGAATACACATATGTATGACAGAATTTTATTTGAAATTAGACATATTCAGGTTTCCTCACTATGTTTCCTTTATCGCCGAGCACGAGATGAATTATAAACACAAATTAAGCATATGAATATCCAGTGGTGCTTGTCTGGGTTTGAGCTTGCAATCATCGGTTAAGATGCACGCGTGCTAACCGCTGGGCCACCTATGGTCTTTACTTTAATTATCATAAAAATGAACTTGATTAATTTTCACAGATAAAATAAATTAAACATAACATGTACAGACGTAAGAGTCTTATTTTGAAAAATAAAGCGTTCAATTGTCAGTGGAATGCACTGTAAAGTACTGACATCAAAACAAAATGAGTCCCAACTCAAGCCTTTTACAGCCGTCAAAGAGTCCTCAATCTTCTTCTTGGCTCCATTATTTGATCAAATTGAACGTCAAAATGGCTGTCACTTTAATTAAATTAATTGTTATTTAACAAAAAGGACAAAGAAAGAACGCGCCGTTTCGCAATACCGGCAAATTGTCACTCTCTTTTGATTGAAATTTGTATTGGCTTTTGTTGCTTCACTTTAATGTTCCCTTCACTCTGTCTTTCGTTTTACGATCTAAGGACAAAACAATTCGATGTAAATTAAAATTGATTCCCAAAAAATATCGATTATAACTAATCACTTTACTTATCACTACATAGTATAAAACAAATTTGCTTTCTATGTCCCTATATCTATGCATGCTTAATTCTTTAAAACTACGCAACGGATTTTGATGCGGTTTTTTAATAGATAGAGTGATTCGAAAGGAAGGCTTTGTATGTAATACATTGACAATATAGTAAAGAAACACTGATAATTTTAGAAGTTCGTAATGTGATGTCGTAAATAAACAAATTCTGTAGTATATTAGTATCGGTATTGCACCGAAAAAAAAAATGGCTAGAATAAATAGATTAACAATGATGTAATTAAATAACTAGCGACCCGCCCCGGCTTCACATGGGTGCAAATGTTAATATTAATATTAATTCAAATAATTGTACTTAACTAACATGACTCTGTATTTTTTAAATGTTAAAAAAGAGTAACTACTGAGTTTCTTGCCTGTTCTTCTCGGTAGAATTTACTTTGCGAACCGGTGGTAGCTTGACTTGACTTAATTGTAAAATGACGATTCAAAAGTGCTTGTAAAGGCTTACTTGAATGAAGTTCATTTTGATTGGTTGATTGATTGATTGCAATAAAGTAAAAGCCTGTAAATTTCCCACTTCTGGGCTAAGACCTCCTCTCCCTTTTGAGGCGAAAGTTTGGAACATATTCCACCACGCTGTTCCATTGCAGGTTGGTGGAATGCACAGGTTTCCTCACGATGTATTCCTTCACTGCCGAGAACGAAATTATTTATGAAGACAAATTAAGCACATGAATATTCAGTGGTGCTTGCTTGGGCTTGAACCTGCAACCATCGGTCAAGATGAACGTTCTAACCACTGGGTCATCTCGCCTCACATCCAACATTGACTAAACCGCAATAGTGTTCGATTAAGCCTCGATATGCAGTGTGTCAATTTGTTAGTACTATTTGCTGTACAATATAACTTCTTTTCGAAGCAACATATGAACTCAATAAAATAAAAGAATCACTTACGTCACTAATTTTGTATACATTTTGAAAATAATTGTTTGAAGATCTTTTGTTTTCATTCTGTGGTAAAGTTTTACCGCGATTTTAGAATCAACATATTCTTTCAAGAGCATAATATGTTGGGGTCACGTGCTAACCGCCAGCTCCACGCCATCCAATGTTGACTGTACGAATATTTGAAGTCTTCCATTTCGTGTTTCTTATATTTGCTTCTGCTACGATGAACACACTACACTAAAATAGGATTGTAGATTTTCGAAAATCTTTCATTATGAACAATGAAAATAGTATTTTTTTATTTATATTATGTGTGTATGTACATAACATCAAAGCTACTGCCAAAGAAGAAATTTGTTCGTATGGATAATTTAAATAATCAAATTGCTAGAAATCTTAAATCTATTTAAATAAATATTCATACATATTAGATACTGGAACAAATTATCTTTGTAAAATAAAATAGTTTTCGTCAAGCTTTTTCCCACGAAGTAACTCTCGTGACTGTCTTGGAAATCGTGCAATCAGCCCATTTGAGCAAATTCAACTAATCGAATGCCTGAGCGTTGAAATAGAAGACAAATGGAATAATTACTTGCTAGTAGGGTTTTGTGCAAGTCCATTTGGATATCACCCACTCATCCATCATCAGGTAGAATATCTTACCGCCAAACACTCGGTACTGCAGTACTCCTTTTTAAAGGGTGAAAGAGCTACAGGCACAAGGGACATAACATCTTAGCTCCCAAGGTAGGTCGCATTGGCGATATTGGAATACTTTTCATTTCTTCGACGACTACTATAAGTCGAGATGGCCCACTAGTTAGAACGCGTGCATCCTAACCGACGATTGCGAGTTCAAACCCAGGCAAGCACCGCTGATTCATGTGCTTAATTTTTCTTCATAATTCATCTCGTGCTCAGCGGCGAAGGAAAACATCGTGAGGAAACCTGCATGTGACAAATTTCATAGAAATTCTGCCACATGTGTATTCCACCAACCCGCATTAGAACAGCGTGGTGGAATATGTTCCAAACCTTCGTTAAGTGTTCGGTTGGTGGCCTTGTTTATGTCATTTAATGTAACTCATAGAGTTAATGAACCGACGCGAATAACCGACGGCACTTCTACGTGTATTGATAATGTGTTCTGTGACTGTGAAATATATGAAGTATCAATTATAAATAATTTAACTTCTGACCATTGTGGTCAGAAGTTTTCATTAGAACACAAAGAAATAAATCATTTAAAAAAAATAACATACAGGCCAATAACGGCTAACAAATTACATTGTTTTAAAGATATTGTGGCGTATAAATTGTCTAATCTAGATCTTACGACACAGGATCCAAATGAGCTTTATAATTCATTTTTTGAAGTAATACTAAAAGAATTTAACAATATATTTAAAATGAAATCATGTTATAGTAACACAAAATTAAAGTTTAGTGACTGGGCTACTGTTGGTATTTATAAAAGTAGAAATAAATTATACGACTTATATGATATGAGGCGGTGGAATCGAAGCGTAGCCTTTTTAGAATACGTCATTAAATATTCCAAAATTTTTAAAACAGTATGCATTTCTGCTAAGTCCTTATATTTAAAGAAAAAAATCCTGGATTCTGATAATAGAATTAAAGCCACATGGGATGTTATTAGTAGTGTTAGTGGAAAACCCAAAAAGGAAATGATACCAATAGAATTAAACACAGGTAGTAGATACACGAGTTCTGAATTAGAGGTTGCTAATTTATTTGAATCATTTTTTGATAAAGTACCCCATAAAATAACATTTCATTTAAAATCATCTACATCAAATGCAGCTAGGTTATTAAATAATAGTGTTTCTAAATGCGTTATTGATTTTTCATTTGAAACGGTTTCTGCAATAGATGTCATAAAAGTATTTAAAACTATAAATATTAAAAAAACTAACGACATATGGGGCATTTCGGTAAATTTTTTTAATAAAATCATATACGATATTGCTCCGTATATAGCAGTAATTTTTAACAAGAGTTTGGACACGGGTTCATTTCCTAACTTGTTAAAATGTAGTAAAGTTTTACCACTTTTTAAAACTGGAAACAGAAGCGATCCCGGTAATTACAGGCCTATTTCAATACTCCCATCCTTAAGTAAAATTTTCGAAAAAATTATTTTAAATCAACTTCTCGTCCATTTCGGTACAAATGCTATTTTTCATGGTGAGCAATTCGGTTTTAGAAGAGGTCGCTCGACAACTGATGCGGGAATTGCGCTTCTCAAACATATTTACGATGCTTGGGAGAAATCACAGAACGCTATTGGAGTATTCTGTGATTTATCTAAAGCATTCGATTGTGTAGAACACGAAACGCTTCTTTATAAGCTCAAATATTACGGTGTTAAAGGTAAAGCTCTTGATCTCATCGCTTCATATTTAAGTCAAAGAATCCAGCAAGTTTTCATTAATGGAATAAAGTCTTCTGGATCTACGTTAAAAATGGGAGTTCCACAAGGTTCAATTTTGGGTCCCTTTCTATTCCTAGTATATATAAATGATCTTCCTTTCTATGTTAAGGGTATTTGTGATATAGTGTTGTTTGCTGACGATACTTCGCTGATTTTTAAGGTTGACAGGAAAAAAAATGACTATGACGATGTGAACGGTGCATTATCACAGATACACAATTGGTTTACAGTAAATAATTTAGTTTTGAATGCTCAAAAAACAAAATGTGTAGTTTTTACCGTACCTAATGTTAGCAAGCAAAATTATAATATATCTTTAAATGGTGACCGTCTTGAAGTAGCTGATACTACGGTGTTTTTAGGAATAGAATTGGATTCCAGACTTCAGTGGACTTCTCATTTATCATCCCTAACAGGAAGACTCAGCTCCGCAACATACGCGGTTAGAAAAGTTAGGCAACTAACGGATATTGATACCGCTCGTTTAGTTTATTTTGGTTATTTTCACAGTATTATGTCATATGGCATATTACTTTGGGGTAACGCTGCAGATATTGAATCTGTCTTTATTTTACAAAAGAGAGCAATTCGGTTTATTTATAATCTTGGAGCTAGAGACTCTCTTCGGGATGTTTTTAACAGAGTAGGAATACTTACTGTTGCGTCGCAATATATTTACAACAATATTATGTATATTCACAGTAACATTGATCACTTTGATAAAATCAGTGATAATCATTGTATATGCACTAGAAGTAAGGATAAACTTATAACGCCAAGTTTCCGACTCCGCAAAGTCAATAGATCCTTCTTGGGGCAAGGTATCCGTTTCTATAATAAAATTCCGCAGAAATTTTTAACTTTGCCGTTTAGTAAATTCAAATCGTTTGTTAAAAATACATTGTTAGAAAAAGCATACTATTCGATACAAGATTTTGTAGATGATAAAAAAGCGTGGAGTTAATACCTGTTGACTTCCAAGCAGGATACATTAATTGAAATAATTGTATTTAATTAACATGACGTTGTATTTTTTAAATGTTAAAAAAGAGTAACTACTGAGTTTCTTGCCGGTTCTTCTCGGTAGAATCTACTTTCCGAACCGGTGGTAGCTTCACTTAATTGTAAAATGACGATTCAAAAGTGCTTATAAAAGCCTACTTGAATAAAGTTTATTTTGATTTCGATTTTGATTTTGATTTTCTCCCAAAAGGGAGAGGAGGCCTTTAGCCCAGCAGTGGGAATGTACAGGCTGTTGTTGTTGTTGTTATATTTTTAGAGCTCTTTTATCAATGGTGGTGATCATCAGGTGGCCGCTTTGCTTGTCTTTCCACTTATATGATATAAAACATACATCAAACAACCTTTATTTGATGTAAAAAAAAGCTTAACTTCTTCTACGAGATAACCGAGGAGTTAGACAGAAATAGACCCCTCAAGGGTTAATTTAGGTCAGTTTTTCTCGAGTGATGTTTCGCAAGACCATTATAAACGTTTCGAGAAAACACACATTCCTGATATAGTTAGGTCATGTTACAGTTACTTTTTATGTCTTTATTATAGTAAATAGGAGAAATGTCCGTCTATATTCGTATATCAATTTTGAAGATATTTTATTTAGGCTAGGATATAATATTTCGAGATAAATAATAACCCAACTAACCTACTTACTACTAATATAATTATTATAGTTGATATACGTACTATTAATAAAAGAAATAAGAATAAACTTTTAACCCCTACTTTCCATTTGCATACGGTACAGAGAACGTTTTTGGACAATAGTATACGCATTTATAATAAGACACCAGGAAATATAATCAATTTACAATTTACTATATTACATTTCTTATATAGCAAATTATTTATTAAAAGAATACATATTAGAACAAAACGCCTAGATTTAAGGTCTAATTCCATACCAGAACACTAATCATTGTAAAGAACAGCATTATAAATCTGTTTATTTGGAAAGAGCAACTATGTGAGTTTCTTGTCATATCTGCTCGCTAGAGGTTGTTTTCCGAAACGGTGGTAGTATTTAAATATTGAAGAATCATAAACCGTTCATTGTGTAGTTAATATAGAATCAAATTGATTTGATTTGAATCAAATATTTCACCCACGGTGTGAATACATATATGCAAGAGGCGGTTTGTCTTGGAACTTATCACTGACCAGCTACAATATAAACAACATTACTTTGAACGGCCTTGTCTCAGTTTCAAGGGTTAGTGAGTGTATGGGGCACAAGACTCATAACATTTTATTAACCTACACTAGAAATATATCGACGGTGTAAGAACAGTTTCTTTTCCACAGTACCAACGTGGGACCACTTGCCATCAGACCCATTTGACCGTCATCTTGTTCAGGGACGAAATCTAAATTGTTTACCAAGACAGAGTTATTTGTTAAAATAAAATACGTATGCACAAGATAAAACTGGTTATCTACCAGTATTAAAAAGTATTACTTCCAAATAGTATACTATTATGATAAGTTGACAAATTTAAATTTGTACAAACAAAAACGGCTTATTTGGTATAAGTTGATATATGCCAGGTAAGGTAAGGTTTGCCTTAGTAAAGTATATAATAAAGTAACTTCATAAATATAAATTTACTAATTGTTGCTTCACACTATATATATAAGACGTATATGTTTAATGTAATACTTAAGATACAGTTATTATATATATATTTACTTGGTGGTAGGGCTTTGTGCAAGCCCGTTTTGGTCGGTACCACCCACTCATCAGTTATTCTATCGTTTGAAGGGTGAGTGAGCCAGTGTAACTACAGGCGCAAGGGACATAACATCTTAGTTCCCAAGGTTGGTGGCACATTGACGTTTAAAGAATAGTTAATATTTCTTACAGCGTCATTGTCTATGGGTGATGGTGACTACTTACCATTAGGTGGCCCATATGCTCGTCCGCCAAACAATACCATAAAAAAACGTTAATATTAACCGGAAATGGTAGGTTTACATCAGAGTTAGCAACGCCGAGTTTTCTTGTGCTTAACTTATTTCATGCTCAACATCAAACTATCTTGAGTAAATCTGCTAGTACAACATGTATTTAAGCAATGAGTTGTAAATAGCAAATACTTGTACAAATATTTGATCTGTTGTTAATATCGATAGATTCTTATATAATTTTTTTTAAATGTCATTTTTATGGGAAAAAATATGTCAGAAGTCACTAGGTCAATCAAGTAGGTGGAATATTCAGGGCAAATGTCGACAATTCTTTTACGATTCGAGGTCGACAGCTTGAGCTCTCTGCTGGCCACGATTTACCTCAAGTGGGTGTTATAATTTCCCTACTTTAGCATCTAGGTCAATATATAACATAATAATATATCCGGAAGGGTAATTAATGATTTACTAAGGACTATAAAATATCAAGAGGTTAGTTAAAAATATTAAACCGAATTCGGCTTATTTTTGAAATGCAAATACTCTGAGCTTTCATATGAAATACAATTCTGGCAAAAATCATGGCATTCAAGATAATTGAAAGTAATATTATTCAGATTATTAATGGCTTCTACAACAGTAAACACTAAAGTGTATATTTTATAATATGACAAGCGATCCCGGCTACGCACGGTTGCAATGCTGATACCAAATATACTGCAGTATGTCTTGCAATGTTCACAGTTTTTCAGTCATCCTCTACTATATTGTGCATGTCAAAATCAAAATAAACTTTATTCAAGTGGGCATTTACAAGCACTTTTGAATAGTCATTTAACAATTAAGTGAAGCTACCATCGGTTCTACCGAGAAGAACCAAATTAGTTAGAAATCATATTAGTTAAATACAATTATATATACTGTATGTAATGTACCCTGCCTGGAAGTCAACAGGTATTAATTCCAAGCATTTTTATCATCTACAAAATCTTTCATCGAATAATATGCCTTTTTTACCAGTGTATTTTTTATAAACGTATTGAATTTACGAAATTGCAAAGTTAAAAATGTCTGCGGAATTTGTATGTTTTTTGCATATGAATCTTCCTCTGGAAACAATCTATAAAAAAAAAACGCTTCAAAATCCGTTGTGTAATTTTGAAGATCTAAGCATACAAAGGGACAGCGGTAAGTGATATTGTTTTATACTATGTAATTGAATGAGCGTATAATGCTCAAAATTATTACGTCAAAACTGACCATTCGTCAACCCACAATTTTCCGTCAAGATTCACGTGTTCTAACCACTGAACCATCAAGGTGAATAGTAGTGGCCCATTAGTATTTGTGCAATATTGTTTGTAGAAGTAATAACAGGTATTCCAATCTACAAAGTACGCCCTTTGTCAGCACAATACTAAGTTGTTGAATAAAATCTTACGTTTTAAACAAAACGAAACAACTGGAAACAGATATAACAAAAGCAATTGTTGCCATCACTTTTTATATAGATTTAGTGCATAAAACTTTGAAAAGAAGTGAATTTGTAAAGAAAACGAAACTACAACGTTATAAGTACAACACGTTTTAAGGATGTTTTTATAACAGTAACAGTATTGTTGGCAATCTTCCGACGAGATATCTTATTTTGTTTTCCGAATATTAAATCATATATTCATTTGGATAAAATCCAAAATGTGAATATGGCACGTTGAATTCAGTGTTTCATGGAAAATTATATCATATACCTATACAAATTATTTGAAGAACACAAAAATGAGTGTTATCATTTGTACATAAAAGCCTTGCTTTTGACTAAGAAATCTTTTGTAATATCATAATTTTCACAGGCAAAATTTAATATAGAATTTATTTTTATTTTAAAATAGGTAAGGTAGGCAGACTGGCAAATAGGATAGGAAATATTGTCCATTCCTTAGATTGACTATGGACTACAAGCAATGGATACTACGATGTTATTCAGTAAAGACGGTCCCAATCACCCTTCAAAAATGATTTGACCTTGATGTAGTACTTATAGCCAAGATAGCCCAGTGGTTAGAACGCACACATCCTAACCAATGGTTACAAATTCAAACCCAGGAAAGAACCACTGAATTTTGATGTGCTTAATTTGCGTTTGTAATCATCCGATGATTCGGCACTGAAAGAAAAGATCGTGGGGAAACTTGCATGTGACTAATTTCAAGGAAATTCTGCCAAATGTATGCTCCAAACCTTCTCCTCAAAGGGAGAGGAGTCTTTAGCCCAGCAGTGGGAAATTTACAGGCTGTAGTTGTTGTTGTACTTATAGAAATACTAAGTAGATAATTTGTTGATACCGACTTACACAAAGCCCTACCAAGTAAACCTAATAGTTTATAAGCTAGACCAATATAAAGTTAAGTAGGCAACTAACCACAAATTAATGTAAAAAGGAAAGTAGGCAACTGAATTACTGCCGGTGCTTTAGATTGTTAGTTGCACAAATAATATAAAAATACACAAATTCTAGACTGGGTCAACTGTTGAAAAACACGCAAACCAAAAGGAAATAATAATATGATTAATGTTTACTTCGTGTTATTATATTTTTATGCGCTAATGACCTCCTTGTAGATGCTATAACTTGCCGCTACTATTTGCTCCCATTAAATAATGACGTTCTGTTATTAAATACCGACGAAGTCAAACTAATTCTTTTATTCAATATAAAAACATTACACTTACTTATTGATGATTCCGCAAAGTCAATAAATCCTTCTTGGAGCAAGCAATCAGTTTCTATAATAAAATTCCGCAGATATTTTTAACTTTGCCGTTTTGTAAATTCAAATTGTTTGTAAAAAATACATGAAGCATATTGTTCGATACACATTTTATAGATGATAAAAAATCGTGGAGTTAATACCTGTTGACATCCGAGCAGGATATATTAATTTAAATATTTGTATTTAACTAACATGACTTTGTATTTTTTAAATGTTGAAAAAGAGTAATTAATGAGTTTCTTGCCGGTTCTTCTCAGTAGAATCTACTTTCCGAACCGGTGGTAGCTTCACTTAATTGTAAAATGACGATTCAAAAGTGCTTGTAAAAGCCTACTTGAATAAAGTTTATTTTGATTTTGATAATCAAATTAAATACCGTTTCGGAAAAAAAAAACAACACGACCTGAGAAGAACCGGCGAAAGAAGATCTTTACTCGTCAAAGCCGATTCTGAAAGCTACTGCTTTATAATTCAAGTAGTGCTCGGCGATGAAAAAATATATCGTACGGAAATCTGTGTACGTCTGTAAATTATTTTCACAAATTTGTTTATTTTTTTGCTTAGCAGATACAATAAGTATTGATAAATATCTCAATTTTTTTCGTAGAAAAAATCCATATATACTAGCTTACTTTCATAGTGATTACATGATCAGGGAAGTCTATTTATTTAAACCCACAAAGTATAATTTATCTACATATATTTTTATCACGACATAGTATAAAACAAAGTCGCTATATAGTAAAGAAACACTGTTAATTTTCGATGTTTGTAATGTGATGTCATACAAATTCTGTAGTATAATATTTAGTATCAGTATTGCACCTATGCAAACCCGGGGCGGGTGGCTAGTATAAATGTAAGACATAGGTTACTGTACTAAATTGGAAAAGCTGGAAAAGCGAGTCATTTTAAAATATGACAACGTAATTCGAATCGAATCGAAGCGGAAAATTAACAAGTCACAGAGAGTATTTGTAACAGAAAAAAAAACATTTATTTGCAGTATAACGGATTAGGTGACGATTTTAAATGAAATTTCATTGAAATTTTTGACACGGTATATTGTTTATCAGTTTACTTTATTTTTTATTTAAATATTTTATTCATCACCATATAGTGAGTGGGACAAAAGGTGGGCTTAATGGCTGAAGGCATTCTCTGCCAGTCAGCCTTAAGTTAAAACAGAAAATCATGAAGGCAGTTATTTGTAATTGACTTGAACTTAATTAAATAAAAGAAAATACACACATACGCATTTAGTATCCACACAATAAATATATATTATCAACAATAAGTCGAGATGGGTCATCTCGACTTATTGTAGATAATATATATTTATATTTTTTATATGAAGATATCGTTCCATAATCATTAGGATAAACTTTGGCTTACGCTATTAACAATAACCCTTATTTTTATAAAACTATCTTATGTTTTATTGTAGATCAATCAACAATCAAACAGCCTGTAAATTCCCACTGCTGGGCTAAAGGCCTCCACTCCTTTTGAGGAGAAGGTTTTAAAACCTAATCCACCACGCTGTTCCAATGCGGGTTGGTGGAATACACGTGTGGCAGAATTTCTATGAAATTTGTCACACGCAGTTTTCCTCACGATTTTTTCCTTCACCGCTGAGCACGAGATGAATTATAAAGACAATTTAAGCACATGAATCAGCGGTGCTTGCCTGAGTTTGAACCCGCAATCATCGGTTAAGATGCACGCGTTCTAACCACAGGGCATTCTCGACCCATAATACATATCAATGTTTTGTTACTTTGCCTATGCCCCACATTTAATTCAAAATTATACTTTGATCATTTAAAACTGCATTTATGAGTCTATTTGTATATATATTTCAATAGAGTTATTCTGCTGTTGACATAAATTGACTGAGCATCCAACCGATAACATTACATGAACTAGCAACAGCAAGTTTCCTATATTTTAAATAGTGGTATAATTTTCCCGCGTTAGTTCTATAACACGACAGTACTGTATACCTATTTATCAAATTACATTTTGATCAGTTCAATGGTTAGTCGTGTTAACATTGCAGATAGAAATTGTATGTTCACATTTCTAATATCAGCCAAAAATATGTCAATTAATACAGAGCGATTATGTTCCAAAATTAAATATTCGACGGCTATTTTTACTAATACCGTTACAGAACAAAATAACATACATAAGTACGATTTACAACAACAGCCTGTAAATTCCCACTGCTGGGCTAAAGACCTCCTCTCCCTTTGAGGAGAAGGTTTGGAACATATTCCACCACGCTGTTCGAATGCGGTTTGGTGGAATACACATGTGGCAGAATTATTATGAAATTTGTCACATGCAGGTTTCCTCACGATGGTTTCCTTCACCGCTGAGCACGAGATGAATTATAAAGACAAATTAAGCACATGAATCAGCGGTGCTTGTCTGGGTTTGAACCCGCAATCATCGGTTAAGATGCACGCGTTCTAACCACTGGGCTATCTCGACTCTAAGTACGATTTATTTCGTGTGAATTATCAAAATTAGTGAATATTAAATGGTAGGTATAGATTAAAAATGTTAATAAAAACGAATAGCTCGTAAATGTCAGGGCAGGGCAATGACCTTTTAAAGAGGTTTTAGATAAACCACTGTCAGTGACCGGATGCCGAAACATGTAGGTTACCACACGATGTTAATCTTTATCGTGACTACAGGAAGCCAAAATTGACGTCAAGTGAAATTTTGAACTGAAGTTTCATTGAAGTGATTCAGACGGCTGATATTTTTAACATTCGAAAGTACTAGAACTATTTTAAATGTAAATAAAATGACATTGAACACTTAAGTGTATGCGTATATAAAGTAAAGTAAAGTAACAGCCTGTACATTTCCCACTACTGAGATAAGCCTCCTCTTCCATTAAGAAGAGGGTTTGAAACATATTCCATTACGCTGTTCCAATGCGGGTTGGTGGAATGCACATGTGGCAGAATTTCGATGGAATTATACACATGTAGGTTTCCTCACGATGTTTTCCTTCACCGCCCATCACGATATGAATCATAAACACAAATCAAGCACATATATACATATAGTGATGCTTGCCTGGGTTCTAACCCGCAATCATCGGTTAAGATGCACGCGTTCTAACCACTGGGCCATCTTAGTAAGTTACTTTACTTAAGTGTAATAAATTAGTATATTTATGAGACTTAAAAAACGGTCTACAAAATATATTATAATTTTCAATTAGTGTTTTAATGTTTTGTAACGGTTTATTAATGTTGGTGAAATATTTGTGACGGTATCTTACTATTCTGGTCGACTATAATATGATATTTTTAACGTTATTAAGTAATTGAATCAGCTTTATACCAATTTAGTTGGGAAGAGTCGAGTCAATAATCTTATTTCCTTAGAGAATCATGGTTCTGGTCTTAATATAAATTGCGAAGAGAATACGAAAAGTTTTTGATTCCGTTCTAAACTTAATACGAATGTAATCATTAAAGATTTTTCTTTATTGTTCTGGAAGATCTAATCAGGCATTACAAGCACAAGGGACATAACATCTTAGTTCCCAAGTTGGTGGCACATTGCCGACATAAGCGATGTAAGGATTGCTTAATGTTTCTAACAGTACCATGGTGGTGGTAAGGTCGTGACCATTTACCATCAGGTAGCCCATTTACTTGTTCGCCTACCTATGTCATAAAATAGTTATGCCAAGTTAGATATGGCACTGTAATAAAATTAAGCCGCTTCTAACACTATGAATATGCTGTAGGCAATGGAATGCAAACGCATTTAATTCATTATGCTAATTACACTGACTCTATTAACCCTTAAATAAATTTAAAAAAATTATAATATTTATATTTGATTACCAATTTTATTACAATACTTTTTACTTTTAATGGAAATTAATCGCTTTATATAAAGCCAAAATAAATGTCCGCTCATTGTAAAGCTAAAAGTATAACATGACAGATGTGTCAGAATGACATCCCACAGATAATAAATGCTGAAAATGAAAACTAAATTTTGACATATGCATTTTCGAATCCAAGAATTCCGCAATACCGCTACATAAAGAACTCATGCCGTATCTCACTCGTGAAATGTTTACGATGGTACGCTATTTCGATGCACCTTTTAAATGTTATAATCTCATGTATATATGTATATTCAATGTCGTGTATCACTTTTAAATATTCTATAGTCTTGAATTTCAAATTTTTATAAAATGTATGTTTATGTAAAAGATATACATGATGAATAAATTTTTAGTTGATGTTGTATTATATTTATTAAATACTTCCTTCCGTCCATAGCTTCGCCCGCGTGTAAGTAGTAATAGTCAGGTCTAGATATCTCATCTGTTGTACTCCTGAAAATATGCATGTTGAAATTTATGATGATTATTATAATAATAGTTGAAATGTGAAACTTTTTCAAACAATCTCTTATTCGTAAATATCATTAAGTAAGATTCAATTAATCACTATATAGTATAAAACTCGCTTTCTCTGTCCCCATATTCCCGTATGCTTCAACAACAACAACAACAACGGCCTGTAAATTCCCACTGCTGGGCTAAAGGCCTCCTCTCCCTTTGAGGAGAAGGTTTGGAACATATTCCACCACGCTGTTCCAATGCGGGTTGGTGGAATACACATGTGGCAGAATTTCTATGAAATTTGTCACATGCAGGTTTCTACTATATTTACAATCAGTTATCAGTAATGCAACCGTGCGAAGTCGGGTCGCTCGACATTCGAATAAAATATATCTATACACTACGAGTTTCAAAAATCTAGTTATTGTAATTTGGTATGTCCTGTGTATGTATTCAAGTGAGAAGTTCTTCTATATCTATATTAAAATTATAATAAAGTAAAATATGTTTTTTAAAAGCAGGGGATTTTTAGGTTATCCGTAGGCGGAGCAAAGGGGCCACCTGATGGTAGGTGGCCCACCGCTTATAAACAATGACAAAATAACTATTATCCATTATAATGTCAATGCGGCACCATCCTTGGTCCCTTGTACCTGTTGTTAAACTGGCTCATTAATCCTTCAACCCGGAACACTACAATATAAATACAATATAAAGTATTGCTGTTTGGGGGTAGAAATTAGTATTATTTCTAAGTACAGATTAATAATGTTAATGTTTTTAAAAGTACAGTTTTCAAAAGATAATTATATTACAATCAAATTTAAAATACTACGAACGTATACTAGTACTAACACGTGTTTAATCAAAATTTACTAAAACCAACTTTCCACATTGGTTGTAATTGATTTAACATTTGAAAGAAGCAGCGCATTTTGTATCTTCGTATCTCACTTGTGAAATTTCCACAAGCGACTTATAATGACATGCCATTTTCACACGGATGTCCTTTGAATTTTGTAATTATTACAGTCAATTTCGTATACACAATGATATTTTACGTTCTTGACCTGCGAGAAGTTTCTTTTTATAGAATATCTTTAAATAATAAAGGGGATCGAGTGGTGTGTACATCAGTTTTCATGGGTACGCCACTCTGAGGCCTCGGGTTCGATTTCCGGCCGAGTTGATGTAGAAAAAGGTCATTAGTTTTCTTAGTGGTCTGGGTGTTTGTCGCACCGTCGTTACTTTTGATTTTTCATAACACAAGAGCTTTAGCAATGTAAGGGACATTGGGATCAGTGTAATGTATGTGATGTAGTCCAATATTTATTATTATTTATTTATACTTATTGTATAATACCAGAGAAAATTTAACAATAAGGGATACTTTGGTTTATTTTCTTATATATTTTATTATTCTAATTATAAAAGAAACCCGGCTTAAGTGATTTTTGTTGCGTGATTATATCCAATGACCTTTTCTGTGTGCTGAAAATCTGTAACAATTATTGCTGGTTTTCGAGTTAATTGTAGCAATTTACATATAACCCTGCTCATTTATGAGGCAATTTTCTTTATTTAATAAACGAGGTAACCCATACAATTTGAGAAGTAGCTAATGTTTGTGATTTAAGTACATAAATAGAGTGTTTCTTAATTAGGCCAATCAAAATCAAACGCTGTGTTCAATATGTAACCACTTTGAGTTGATTTCGGATTCAAACCCAGGCATGCACTACTATATATACGTGCTTCATTTGTGTCTATAATTCACCTCGTGAAGGAAAACATGGTGAGGAAACCTGCATGTCTAATTTCATAGAAATTCAGCCACATGTGTATTCCACCAACCCGCATTGGAACAGCGTGGTGGAATATGTTCCAAGTCCTATCCTTAATGGGAGAGGAGGCCATTTGCCCAGCAGTGGGAAACTTACAGGCTGTTACTTTACTTAAAACTGGAACACAACAATACCGTAATGTTGTTTGGCCTTTACTTACCCCGGGCTTGCACTAAATCCTACCACCAAGTAGAGCTAGATAGTCAAGTAAACGCAAATCATAAACAAAGATGGCGGGTTTAATCCTACGAAAGAACAACTGAATTTTCATGTTTTTAATTTGTCTTCAAAATCAGTTAAGGAAACATGAAAGAAAAATTGGAGCTGCGTGGCAGAGAGTTTTGTTAAAAAAGGATAGACGCTCAAGCCTAGCTGTGACTCCAGGGACATGTACAGCCTGTTATTTACGATTGTTAGAATGAGTTGGCTTTGGAGACAATCTTTATCCTCACTCAATATTCGGTAACATGGGAATTGAAAAGCGTCCGACTTACTACAGCTGTCTGAACCGTTTTGAACCTATGACCTTGATAATATGAGTATAGAATTATAATACATTTCAAATCATCTTTTAAAAGGTATCACACGGAAAATTTTGCTGTATTATTATTTGTAATAAAACCGAGCATTCGAAATTTAAAATGTCATAGGTCGATTGAAACTTTCAATTATTTCGATAAATAAAATTGAATATCAAAAAAGATGCAGAAACAATACACGGTTAAGTTTCATTCAAACAATGCACGTAGAAATTGGCACCCGAAGAGTTTCTTACATATATAAGAGATGGGAGCGGTATGAACGAACTTGTCAGAATGATCGAAACGAATGATAAAAGTTGTTCCATTTTTAAATGTAAAAATTCAAATGGTTCTAACAATTTTTATAGCAGTAGTTCCATAAAACGAATACAGTGCTAGATAAATGTTCGTAATCAGTAGAATTTTATATAATTATGACTCAGGAATAAGTTCCTTAACAGTAAGTTCGTTAATTAGACAGGTTTATTAAACCTATTTTTTAAAGTAACGTCCTCATTATGTTTCATAGTTTTATTACTTAACTGGCACCTACTATCGCGGTTTTTCTTGCGAGTTAAAAAGGTAACATTAGCGTGCGGCTAAGTTGTTTTAAAAAAGGTAATGCTTATATGCAAAAGTATAATTATCTTGTATTTGTCTATGTCTGATATAATGAGTATTGAAATTTAGGTAAATGTAGGTTTTACTTTGAACCCCACAGGCCGCGATGTATCTAGTAATTGGTTTTAATAAATGTTAACAAAGAAAAAAAATTAAAAGGGTATTCATATTATTAATTAGACATGTATGTACATCACACTTTCTAGGTATTTCAAGTCTGTTTGTGCACAGCGTAATTATCCTAAGTAATATTATACGAATGTTAATTAATTAGCTTTGTTAACGGAAAGGTTAATTCAACATTTATTCAAGGAGGCATCTCTGCCATTTATACAACTGCGAATCATCACAGTCTTATTTAGTTGTATTAAAACAGGAAGGGTGAGCGAACAAGTGTAAAGATAAGGTTCGTTAAAACTTACGATGTTCTAATATCCAAAGAAAATATAACAAACAGGAGGAATGAAAAACAGAAAAATAAAACTTTGTTATAACGTTGATATATAACATACTACAGAATGACTTACAACTTTCACAGTTTTTCAGTCATTACACAATACAAACCGTTTAAATTATCTGTGTTTCTCTACTATATTGTTTATGTATTATAGATATAAACCTTCCTGAATCACTCTATCTATTGAAAAAATCGCATCAAAATCCGTTGCGTAATCTTAATGATCTAAGCATATATAGGGACAGACAGCGGTAAGCGAATTTGATTTGTACTATGTAATGATGATAATGATTTACAACTGTTCGTTGTGATATCAACGAAATGTGATATCAATTCGACATTATCTATACTTATAATAAATAAATAAATAAATATTGGACATTCATCATAGACATCATATACATTACTCTGATCCCAATGTAAGTAGCTAAAGCACTTGTGTAATGAAAAATCACAAGTAACGACGGTACCAAACAACCAGACCCAAGACCACGTAGAAAACTAATGAATTTTCTACATCGACTCGGCCGGGAATCGAACCCGGGACCTCGGAATGGCGTACCTATGAAAACCGGTGTACACACTACTCGACCACGGAGGTCGGTAGTATAATAGAAATGGAGTGTCTGCTTGTAATATTAAAATAGCTGTTTTTTACTCAATATGTATGTACACACGGTACATATACCAAAATAGCATTTTTGACAAATTATATCTGTCTGTCTGTTTGTTCCGATTCGAGAATGACTTCATTCCGAGAATGACTTGACCGATTTTGACGGGACTTTCACTGGCAGATAACTTACATAGTAAGTAGTAAGTTAGGTTACAATAAGATTTTTTTGTTAAATTCAAACGCGTTCAAGGTCGGGGGCACAGCTAGACTTTAATATAACCATAACAAGTAATACTGATTTTGTTTATTTGCGAAATTAAGTTTGAAACTGATATCGAAAGGGTGAAGTTTGCCACTCGCTTCGAATTCCAAAAGCCAAACTATTGGACTTAGAAATGTCTAATCTAAAAGGGAACTTTCCAAAAGTTAAAAGGGGGAGAATACACGGCTGAGCAAAATAATAATGAAAAGAATGCAATCTCATTTAAAACTTACTTGTTCGACTATTCTTGTTAGATTTTATTTTGTTCTGACGTAGTAAACAACGGAGTACGTCTTCTCGTATTGTTTTGTTTTATTTATTAGTACAACAAAAAAGGTAGAGATTAAAGATCGCAGATAGAACACTTTCTATTCGACCTATATAGGAATGTAACGTAATCTGCAGATAAATTTTCACTTTCTTCTTTATTTCACCACCAATCAATCAATGGATATACAACAACAAACAACAGCAGCCTGTAAATTTCCTACTGCTGGGCTATGTCTCTCCCTTTTGAGGAGTCCAACATACTGTTCCAATTCAGGTTGATGGAATACACATGTGGCTGAATTTCTATGAAATTAGGACAGGTATCCTCGCGATGTTTTCCTTCACCAAGCACGACATGAATTATAAACACAAATTAAGTATATGAATATTCAGTGGCGCTTGTCTGGGTTTGAACACGCAATCATCGGGTAAGATGCACGCGTTCTAACCACTGGGCCTTCTTGGCTCTTTGATATATGGACCACTTTTTTCAGATCTATATTTAACTTTAACTATGAATGGGTAATGAGTAAATATTTGTTGATAACAACAATTATTATTAATTGAGCAAATAATTCTTTTCGTTGCCCTGGTCGTAACAAAATCTATATGATGTCGAGGCTTTTGATGTATTAATACAGTTGAACTAAACGAGCATATAACATAAGTGTTTGAATATATGTATATTCTATTTATTTTGTACAGTGTTCGCGTTGTTGTGTACCTAAACTTTTTCTTAATTGGCTAAAGGTGAAAAGACCGCTTCAACTATTTCTTGTTTATGTTTCTTTTGTATGTTTTAAAACAATGTTGTGTTTTGTATGTTATATATTTGAGACTATTCGTAAGATGTTGTTTGGAAAGCAATTTGGTATTACGCAGTAGTTTTTGCTCGATAACTTTTTAAGCATGGAAAGTAAAAGTTCGTGTAATACATATGCTCGGAAAATTCGAAATTACTTTGTAAAAAACCTAATATTTTAATGCTTAAAATGAAAAGCTTTAACCAATTTCAATGATTAAAAACAATATTGTTTTACAAGGTTATTGTAAATAAATTCGCAGCAGAACGTTTGTTTAACGTTACCCGATTGTTTTGGTAAAATATATTTATGTATGTCAAAGGAACAGGATGCCAAACAGTTGAGATCGGGGATTGATCCGACATTTGGAAGACTATGATGATGAGAGATATTCACAGTAAAAAACGTATTTAATATCGCTCGATTACTGTATTAATTGATTCAATAATCGTACACCAAAAAATATCAAAATATTACAATAATTCATCTCGATTAAGAACTAATGGGTTTGCAAGTCACTATAACATTCGAGTCGCTTGTCATAACGTAATGGCTCGCGTTGCCATAACACTTACAAAACCATTGATGGAGTGACCCGCTCTTAAAAGTAAATCAGTCATCAAACATTATTGCCATCTACTCAATTCATTTATTATTCAAATCTACAACCAAAGTAACCGCGCCTCTGTTATGTTATATAAAACTGTTAAAAACTTTTTATTATTTATTAAAATTAAAATATAATATATCTTATTATTAGTGAGTAAAATCTGTATATTATGAAACGCTTTCAATTCTATCATATATTTGTCAAATGCGACTCAAGAGAACTTTGGAAGAGTGTTTAAATAAAGTACAATTTACATTTTGGAAAATGGAGCATTACGAAAATGTGACGACAAGTTTTGTTGTATCTGTTGAGAAATAACGCGCAGTACGTGACAATAATGCTCGGCGTTAACAAAACTGCCGCGTGTCGTTCCACCCTTATTGGTCGGCGCGCCAGCCACATAGCCATTATTATATTTCCAACATACAAACAATCTCCCCTCAAATGAGTTGACAAAACACATACGAATTGTTCCAGGATATTACCTCAAATATACAGTCGGACAGATTAAACTTCGCACGATGAAATATTTGTTTGCATGAGTTCAGAAGTTTCTTATTTATGCGGGAAAAGTATCTTTTTATATGTCTGTCGAAAAGCCGACAATGCTCAGTGGTTGGATAATGTCAGTCTTAAATTTATAAATGGTGAAAAAAACTATTGAGTTTCTTGCGGTTCTTCTGAGTAGAATCTACTTTCCGAACCGGTGGTAGTTTCACTTAAAATATTTGTTAAATGACTATTCAAAAGTGCTTGTAAAAGGTACTTGAATAAAGTATTTTTTTATTTTGATTTTAAACAAAAAAATCTGGATTTTTACTTTAATATTTCAAATTAATTACTGTCTAATTAATGTTCTTATGTTCTTATTTACCCCTCCTTTTATGGTTATCACTTGAGTTATGAGTTAGTACGACAATAGCCCAAGGGATCAGAATCGAACCTGCGCCTTTTACATCGCTAAGCGACCCGGAAACCATTGCCCTATCGACGCTGAAATTGTATGATGATACTTAATTTGTCAGTTCTTTTTTAAGTACTCCAACCGGCGAATTTTATTTGATGTTTCCAGTCCGTACTGGTTCACATAGTGTTGTCTTAAATTTTTTTCGCGATTATTACACATTTAAATAAAACTAGTTATACCGGATTTGAATCGCGTATATTAATTATTTTTGGCATCCCGACGTTTCGAGCACTTTACAGCGTTCGTGGTCACGGATAGTCTAGGTCAGTTCTTATTTAAAATCAATGTAGTTCTCATTGGTAAAGAAACACATCGTGATTCTTCATCAGTGGGATGGAAATCCGTCAAATGTTTATTTGCAAATTAAAACAGAGCTTCAAAATTTCTGCTCAAAACAGAGAACGCCTTCATCAAGTATTGGGAAATTAGAAAAAAACTATCATCTCTTTACATTTAAGCCTGAAATGATTTAGATGAAATTGAGTGTAAAGATAGTTTAAGTTCTCAGGTGGGATAAAGGTTACTTTTATAATTTACCCCTCAAGAGGGTAAAATGGTGGAGATGGTTTGTGTATTATGGGAAAAAATTATAATTTTTGCGGATAAATTGGGTTTAAATCGTTTAAAATAAATTACATAGCCGACCTATTTTACTCTATGTTTACTTTCATTTTGATTTTACAATTATTTTAAATCATTTTGTACTAATTAATGTAGTTTAATTCTGTTCTATTTGTTATCAGGAATTATACTAGGCCACACAGAGGATATGCTTTATAAACTAGAAAAATATAATCTGAAGTAATATTAAAAAATCAAAATCAAAATAAACTTTATTCAAGTACGCTTTTACAAGCACTTTTGAATCGTCAATTAACAATTAAGTGAAGCTACTATCGGTTCGGAAAATAGATTCTACCAAGAAGAACCGGCAAGAAACTTAGTAGTTACTCTTTTTCATCATTTAAAAAATAAAAAGTCATGTTAGTTAAAACAATTTTTTTAATTAATGTCTCCTGCGTGGAAGTCAACAGGTATTCATTCCTCGCTTTTTTATCATCTACAAAATCTTTTATCGAGTAATACGCCTTTTTTAACCAATGTATTTTTTATAAACGATTTGAATTTACGAAACGGCAAAGTTAAAAATGTCTGAATATTAATCTACAAGTATATAGAACGATTACTTCCTAACAACAAAAACAAATATACACTTTGAATGTTATAGTAGAACAATGTATTTATAAACAATCAGGAAGTCAGATTAGTGTTAAGTTAATGTGTAAAGTTTATCTTACATTGCTCGGAAATGCAGTTTCAGAAGTAGTTGTATCCGATAGCGTTAACGAATAAATAAGCCGTCAATATATAAATCTTTGTTAAGTGGAAAGATACTTAGATTCACTTTATGTTACTCACGATCATAATCGAAAAGGATAGGCAATTAGACCATCTGATGGTAAGTGGTCACCACTTCTCATAGACATTGGAGCCGTATACATTGTTTAACAATTTTTTAGACAGCCAATGCACCACCAACGTAATTGTCTCTTGTGCCTGTAATTATACTGGCAAAGTCACCCTTCGAATGGGATCCCAACAATACTAATTATTGTTTTTTGTTGGTCAACTATATGATGGGAGGGTATCTAAGACATGAGCATGCATAAAGCCCTACTAAATGTAACACTTTAGGTTGTTCAGACGTCAGATGCGCCTTTACGGGATATTGGAAGTATGTGGCGTAAAAACAACTAGCAAGCTCCAGGATTTTCTTAAAAATTTTCGGGACCAAAAACCCTAGTAACTCTTTAATGGAATACTCGAGATTCGGGATACAAACTCGGGTCTACGGTCTTATAAACCCATTAAAATTTTAAGCCCGAATGTATTTTTGTTACAGACTAATGGATGAGAATACTTCAAAGCTGCTTGTACCAGCGAAATTTTTAGCAGTTCTTTCGTGCCTGTGGAAAGATCGTCAGCACCGATGAATCTTGTTAATCATGAGTGCTTGGTGCTGCATCGTGATCATGATGTGCACGATCAACAATGGAGTCCTGTCTCCGGCACCGATGAATGCAGAAGTTAAGGAAACATACGGTAATTATTCATCTTTGCTTTTAGGTAGAAAGCAACTTAGCTGTGTCACCAATCCACAGAGGAAAAAGTTCCAAATTATCTTAGCAAAAGTAGTAAAGACCTTTGCTTAGCAACGGGATATTTAATATCTATCAATTATTTTTTACTGCAATGAATAAAGTAAATATAAATACGAACAATTCCCATCTAAAATATTTTCAGAGATAAAGCTATGTGCTTGTGTGTATCCGTGTAAGTATGAGTTGTTGTGTGCGTGATGTAGTTCTCGAAAGTCCATGATGTGTAAACAGATCTGAAGTCAGAATAGAGTCGTTGGTTAAAAATAATAATGCTCGAGTGGAGGCGAATCGTGGGATTTGTAGATCGCTTTGATGTTATTTCTTGTGACAATTGTGGGTCGAAACATCGAGGACAATCACAACTTTTCGTTTCACTAGTTATTTACGTTCACTTGTTACTTGAGGTTAAACAGACACAGCCTTAGGTGTGATTTCTATTTATAAACTTTAGCTTATTTTCAATTGAGTATATGTTGGATTTAAAACTGAAATTTTCATGTAAGTATAATTATATGTACAGTTATATTGAAGATGAAATATATATTTTTGGAAATGTTTTCAAAAATTCACACAGTTTCGTTAAGTATTAGAAATTTTTGGGGATGAACTATCAAACCTGGTGAAAAGTGGTCACCAACTCCCATAGACAATAGCGCCTTTAAAAAACATTAACCATTTCTTTCACTGGCTTTAACTGTGACCATTCAAACCAAAACACAACAATACTGAGTACCGTTTTTTGGCGGTAAAATATCTGATGAATAGGTGGTACCTATCTAGACCACCAAAGAGGCTGGCAAATTTTAACGTGAGTCGTGTAGGAACACGACTCACGTTAAAATTTTATGTATATCGAGAGGCATTCTCATGCCTGTGTGTTAATGAACAATTTCCAAACTTCCCGCTGATTTTTTGACATAAGAAATCATTATATTTTTGCTGAATACTGAGCTTCAGATTTCGTCTCGTATGTATTCTTGTCGCTTTACAGGCCCGAATAAAAAGGCGATCATTATGTCACATATAATGGTAAAGTAAAATATCTGTGGGATGGAAATTGAGATATATTCCTTTTCAACTTTCATGTTAAATCAAACGATCTGTAAGTCTAGACATGAATGGTTATTGTGTGCTTCTGAAGAAATGAAATATTGTTCTCTTTCTATAAGAAATGACACAATAAGATGACATAAATAAATATCATGATTGTCTGATACAAATAATGTCAAATGTGTAGACATTTTACATCATACGTATGTAATAAAACGAAGTTAAAATGTACAATTAAAATTTACGGTATAATATACCATCGAGCTTTTCTTCGTGGTAGTGCCTTGTGACAGCACGTCTGAGAAGGTGCTACCCACACATCAGATATTCTACCACCCAAAATCGGTACTTATTACTTTACTGTTCCGGTTCGAAGGATAAGTGAGTAAAGCTAAGAGACATAACATCTTAATGCTCAAGAATGGCGCATTGGTAATGAAGGAATCTCACACAATTCACACTCACAATTACCACGCAATTGTCTATGCGTTGGTGACTACTTGTCTAGATGGTTATAAAGTTGCCTGAAAAAGATCGCTATTTTAGCGATAAGGCCACCTCTTGTGCATCTTTCTTAATCGTGTCTAAATGATTTGTTTATTAGTGTACAATAAAGAGTATTTCAATTTGATTTCATTTGGCCCATTTGCTCGTCCACCTACCTATAGAAAAAAATTGTAATTACTTTAAATATTTCGTTTTTTATCCTACATATCGTATGAATTTAATACTGATTACATTAAACGAGTATTAAACCATTATTATTTCGGATATGATCAAACATCAACGACTGTTACTGACAGCTTCATTAATATCGAATCGAAATAATGTTTGTTTATCTAAGTCCTTCTTCAATTGAAATTGATAATAAAGCATATGATGAATACTATGGATAGTACTTACCTATTGTATTTAATATAAATAACCTATCGTATCATCCACAATAAATATTTGTTATTCAAGTCTATAAATATATAATTTATCGTAGCTACGTGTCGTAGAGCCAGATTGGATTGCCCAGTGGTTAGAACGCATACACCTTAAGCGATGATTGCAGGTTCAAATCCAGACAAGCACTACTATTCATATGTGCTTACTTTGTGTTTATAAGTGATCTCGTGCTCGGCGGCCAAACATCGGGAGGAAACCTGCACGTGTCTAATTTCATTGAAATTCTGCCACATGTGCATTCCACCAACCCGCATTGGAACAGTATGGCGGAATATGTTCCAAAAACCTTCTCCTCAAAGGGGAACCTCCTCTCCCATTAGCCTAGCAGGAGGAAATTTAAAGGCTGGTTTTATTATTGTTGTATATAATCATTATTATATTTGTATATACAGTTAAAGTCATCTTTCAGATCGTCAGTATTGGTATGCGCAAGCTCAAGAAACGCTACAGAAGCGACTACAATACGCGTCCGAGAAGAATCCAGTGGCAAAGTAAGTTACAACCAATTTAATAATTAAATTTTTGTATAATTCTTTCAAAACAATTTCGCAATTAAGTATGTTATATTGTAAAAGGAACATTTAGAAATTACATGGAATATTGAAATCTTAATATGATAATTGAGTCATACATTTAACAAGCTTTTAAATTATTTAAAAACAGATAATTTGTTTATAAAATTTGTCTTACGTGTTAGAAACATGTTTAAGAGATTAATTATATTAAATCTTAATTCATATCATCATATTAAATCTTATTGAAGTAGTCTTTTTATTATTATTATTATTACAGCTTTATTTATTTCCACACAAAAATTATAATTAAAAAAAAAAAAATCAACAAAATACGTACCTAACATGCAAATTAAATAAATATAAAAAAAATATAACAATCTAATTTAATTATTGAGCATTTCGCGTGCTATTGTATTGTTGTGTGGACCCCCTACGGGTAAAAGCCTCCTCCAAGGAATTCCATCTTTTTCTATCCCTGGCAGCAACCATCCATTCCTGGCCAGCCGCTGCTATTAGCTCATCTGCCCATCTTGAATATGGCCGGCCTCTTGCTCTTGTACCTTTAGGACCCAACCAATTTAGTATTCTAAAGGTCCATCTGTTGTCCTTGTACCTGGCGACATGACCCGCCCACTTCCATTTTCTTTGCAAGGCAAAAATTAGAGCATCAGTTACTTTTGTTCTTTTTCGGATTACTATATTTTTCACTTTGTCTCTTAGACTGATACCTAGACAGCTCCTTTCCATTCTTCTTTGAGTAGTCTCGATTTTTTGTCTGGTTTTGTGATCAAACGTCCAAGTTTGGCAACCATAGGTGAGGCATGGTAGAATTTCTGAGTCCATGATTATTTTTTTGGTCGACAGAGGGAGTTGCGATTTGAAAATCTCCTTGTGAGTCCAATATTTTCTCCAGGCAGTCGCTATTCTTCGCTCTACTTCATCTTTATTCCTATCATTGCTGAATGACATCTGTTTCCCGAGGTAGATGTACTCGGATACATATTCGAGAGGGGTATTTTCGACCAAGATAGGTATTCGGTGGTGGTTGGTCATGATTTTTGTTTTGTCAAGGTTCATCTCCAGTCCCACTTCTATACTCTTGCGATGTAGTTCGTTTATCATGTTATTTAATGGTTGTGGACTCTCTGAAAATAGTATGATGTCATCAGCAAATCTGAGATGGCTTAGAAAATTACCGTTTATGTTAATGCCTTGTTTGGACCACGGTAAGTCTTTCATTATATGTTCGAGAACAGCTATGAACAATTTAGGAGAAACAGGATCACCTTGTCTAACACCTCTACTTATACTGATTTTACTACACACTTTATCCAGCCTGACTCTACTCGAGCTGTTTGCGTAGATATTTTTTAAGATATTTATGTAT
The DNA here is from genome assembly GCF_905220365.1 of Vanessa cardui. Lineage (NCBI taxonomy): Eukaryota > Metazoa > Arthropoda > Insecta > Lepidoptera > Nymphalidae > Vanessa > Vanessa cardui. Next base: position 14,794,635 of record NC_061125.1, on the reverse strand, counting down.
TTTTCTTCTATATTTTGAGCTTTTAGTGCTTCCCAGATACTATCATGCGATAAAGAGTCAAATGCTTTTTTGTAGTCTACGAAAGCTACATATAGTGGTCTGCGGAATTCTAAGTATTTCTCTATTACCTGGTCGACGACTTGGATATGATCTAGTGTGCTGAACCCGCTTCTAAAACCAGCTTGTTCGATCGGTTGATATTTGTCAGTGTCTGAAGAAAATCTTTCTAGTAAGCAAGATGCAAATAGTTTATAGAGACACGGCATGAGGCTTATGGGGCGATAGTTGCCAATGTCCGCTGGGTCTCCTTTTTTATATAGCAAAATTATTTCGGATTCCGTCCATATATGTGGCACGGCTTCTTCGTGCAATATTTTATTCCATAGAATCGTGATAGGTGTCAATAGGAGAGTCCTTGCATATTTGATGCATTCATTTGTTATACCGTCCGGGCCCGAGCTTTTTTCTGGTTTAAGTCTCTTTATCTGTTTAAGAATTTCGGGTTTTGTAAATTCTTGAATTGGAGACGTAGCTCTACATTTATGGGCTTTATGAGTTTGTTCTACTGAACTTGGTTGGCTGTATAGTTTTGCGTAAAATTCTGTAGCTATTTCTATAATCTTCGATCGGGATATGGTTTTGGTAGAGCCGGATTGTAGTGATGTAATCCAATTCTTTGACTTGTTCATTTCTCTGTATGCTTTTTTGGCCGATCTTGATTTTTCAATGTGTCTTTGTATAGTGCTGATCCTGTATGTATTATAACATCTTCTAATTTCTTTGTTTGAAGTTTTATAAAGTTCTTTCAGCTTTTCTTTTTCAGTCTTGTTAAGTTCTTTTTTATTTTGTAGATCATTTCTTTCTTTCATAAGATGTAGAGCCAAATCTGATAAAATTTTGCATTTAGTTGTCCTTTTAATAAATCTTAAGCTTTGTTGTATAGCGTGCACTATTTGTTTGTAGTATTCGTCGGCTTTATAATTAAAATGTGTTGTTACTAGGTTAGGTATGTAGCTGTTTAGATTTTTAAGATATAATTCCTGTTCTTCAATGGTTTTCAGTGTTCTCGGTGCGTTGGAAAAATTGACTCTACATTTTTTTGTTTGTTTGAGGAGTAGAGTACCTCTCAGCATTCTATGATCTGATCCAAAGTGAAGTGATGATAATACTTCAAAGTTTGAAAATAGTTGAGGTTTTGTGGTCATTATATAATCAACCTCGTTTTTTGTATTTCTGTCAGGCGAGATCCAAGTCCATCTGTTTTTAGGTTTAGATTTGAACATAGTATTGATAATTTTCATATTAAATTCATATACGTATTGGATTAGTCTCTCTCCACGTTTGTTCCTTTTGCCGTAGCCGTATTTGCCGAGAGCTGTAATTTCGTGAGCCTTAGGTAATCCAATTTGGGCATTGAAATCTCCCATAGAGATTATGTATTTTGAGTTAGTTGAGTCGTGAGCTTTTGCAACGTCCTCGTAGAAATTATCTATATCTTCCTCAGATGAGCTTTCAGTAGGAGCGTAAGCCTGTATTATAGCAATATCTAATTTTTCTATTTCGATTTCGAGTACACAGATTCTTTCTGAAATTCCAATGAACTTTTTAATATTATCTTTGTATTTTTTCTTGACTAAGAAGCCCACGCCGTACAGGCCTTTAGTTTTGCCGAGATAGTACATGATGTAGTCATCATCTTCGATAATATTCTCTCCTTGACGGCGAACTTCACTTAGTCCAATTATATCGTGATTAATGTTTTGTAGTGCTGTCTTTAGCTCGATCAGTTTAGCTTCTGAAGATAATGTTCTAACGTTATATGTGCAAATAAATAGATTTCTTTTGTTTATTGTCATTGTTTTCCTTGGAGGGTTTTGGTCGAACTCTCCCGCGGTGACCGGCCGTATTGGGAGATTGAGGGGTGGGGGGGGCATTGGTAATTGTTATGTAACGTTATTATTTCTTTGTTTTATAAAGGCAGTTATTTTATTCTTTTTCATAGCTTGGTTTTGGACAATTGTTCCGTCTTGCTTTGGGGAAAATTCTAGGTTGCGTTTCTTTGTTTGTTGTTGGCTAGTAGAGCTTTCTTTAGGGGTATGATAGTTTAAAAATATTATTTTATCGTATTTAATTATTGCTTTTTTGCCTTCTGCTTTATATTTTAATAATTCTGTTTGCAGTTGTTTTCTCTTTTCTAAAACTTTTTGTGGGTAATCCTCTTTGTAATATGTAGCACTATTTTGAATATTTTTCTTGTTTTGTAATAATATAATCTTCTTCCCCATAGTTGTGAAGGTGACTATAACAGGCCTGGCTACTTCCCTTTTCTTTCCTATTCGTTTTACTGATTCAATTTCGTTCCGCTCACAAGATATATTAATTCCGTTAATAAATGATAAGATTTTATTTTCAAGCTCTTGATATGATTTTTCTCCTTCTTCAATTCCAAAAAATACTAAGTTTTTCTTCCTGACGTATCTCTCCATGCGATCCAAAACATTTTCTTGAATTTGTACTTGTTCGTATAATTTCTTATAATTGTGTTCCATTTTTTCAAATTTTTCGCTAATGTTTATGTTCATAGTGTTTATACTACTTGTAATATTTGTTTCCATTTCCTTCCTTTCTTTTTTCTGTTCTGCTATATCGATTTGTATTGATTTTAACATTTTCATTATGTCTTCCATGTTGCTCGCTATGTACCAGTAGATGTCGCTACTTGTGTTACAGTTTTAAATTCACTATGGTTCTTATCTTGGTTGTGCGTTTTCGGATCCTCAATACTAGATGGCACTGAGTTGGCGTTAATTGGCAGTTTTGTTACTGGATGACTAATTACTTTCACAAAGTTAGGTTATGTTGGTATAAGTTTGTTTTTTCTTACTAATTTTGATGATTATGATGCTGCTGTCGCCTTCTAATAGATTGTTTTTCGATTTTCTTACGTTAATTTTTGTATATTTCTTGATTCTTCCTAATATTTCGCACTATTTCAATCACTTATCTTTGTTGTTATGCCGGGTATTCGTTGGTTATTACGGATTTATATTTAATTACATTAGTTTTCAGTACTATTCTTCTTAATTACTATACTTTTTAGATCTTATTACCACTTTTTACTATTTTTATTTTAACTTTCGTTACGGAGCTCGCAAAAACAGCTGTTGACAGAGCAAAGCGCCATCTACCCTCCTGAAGTAGTCTTACTCGAATTAAAAAACGTACCAAGGTTAATAGCGCATTGACGGTGTAAAGAATAGTTAATATTTCTTACAGCGTCATTGTCTATGGGTGATGGTAACCACTTACCATCAGGTGGCCCATATGTTCGTCCGCCAACCTATTTCATAAAAAAAATATATTGATTGCTTAGAAAATAAAAATAAATAAGTAACTTGACTGTTTTTAACCCATAAATTTGTGAAATATAATTAGCTATGTGGCTTAGATAACTCAACGCTTTATGAACTTAGGTTATACTGTTGCTTTTAAACTAAATACAATTAATGTTAAAGACGAAGAAATATGTCAATTTAAAACAAAATCCCTTTTTTTTAAAAACAAACGTTTGGTTAAATGAAGTCTCGAAAAATCTTTTCTAAACTGTCATGTGGTTTATATATATAATTTCCTGATCAAATGCATTATATTATATATAGTGGAAGTCGTAAATTCATAGAAATATCTAATACATTTTCACGGTACCAACTTTGAACTCCGATTAGAATATTTTAACACCACACGTAGAGTTTGCATAACTTAAGCTTCAATAGTTTACGGTATACGGGCCGCTTAGCGATGTGAAATTCGGAACTTTGATCTCAGTTCTTACGACTATTATTGCTCCCAATACTGGTATAAGTAGTTTACGTATAATTATTGGACATATTCTCATCTCTCCTAACAGAAATTACTAATATCCATTAGTAATTTGCCAAGATGGCTCAGTGGTTAGAACCCAGGCAAGCACCACTATATATTTGTATGTGCTTAATTTGTGTTTATAATTCATCTCGTGCTCGGCGGTGAAGGAAAACATCGTGAGGAAACCTGCATGTGTCTAATTTCATCAAAATTCTGCCACTTGTGCATTCCACCAACCCGCATTGGAACAGCGTAGTGAAATATGTTCCAAACGCTCTTCTCAATGGGAGAAGAGGCTTTAACCCAGCAGTGAGAAATTTACAGAAAGTTACTTTACTTTTTTTACCATTGATAACTAATTTGCGCCCCCGGCTTCTACTATGTATGTCCTTTTTTGGCGTTCAGTCAGTTTCATATCGAATTTCATCATATTCGATTCAGCGGCTTGGCCATGAAAGAGCGACAAACATACAGGCAGACAGAGTTTCTTTCACATTTATTATATTAGTATAAATTTCTTGCAATAATAATTAATTGTGAGTAAATTGTGTATTTTTATTTAGTTTAAGAGTTTTTTTTAGTGTCATTGTGTTTGAATTTTCTCCATTCCCTTAGATTAAAAGAGGATTTAGGTCTTGTTTTATTATTTTTACTCAAATAATGCAATTATTAAAATAAACAGTGGCTCCAGCTGTGTTCGCTAAAATAAAAAAACGCCTACTTTGTTCTCTGTTACTGTGCTTGCGAGGAGAGATTATGATAACAATACGATTGAAATAATTTATTAATAGTTGGTCCTTTATTTCATAAAGTATTAACTCTTAATAAACGTTGAATTCAATATTTCGGTCTAATAATTATTTTCAACAACTCGATTATTTAGATTATCATATTAATATATATCTGGTAACTAACCGCTATGTTATGTTATTTTGAAGTTTATTCTATATAACAATTATTGTATTATCGTAATTGTTTTAAGAGGTAATGACAAAGAAACATTTTTTTTATTTAAAAAAATATAAATGTATTTAATTCAAGGAAATTTATAAATATTATTGAAAAAAAAAATTACTCAAAGACTTTTAATTACCGTAAATATAGATAATCTTGAGACTTGATGTCACACGATAATGTACGTCAAAAAATCCCTTTTTTTTCTTTCATGGATATAGTTATCAATGTATAATATCATCTGTACAGGAACGTAATATTAGTCGTTGGTGACGGTATGAGCTTAACGACAGCAACAGCGGCGAGGATTTTGCGCGGACAGCGGAGAGGTCAGTCAGGGGAAGACGCGGACCTAGTCTGGGACACTTTTCCTGCAGTTGCTCTTGCAAAGGTTTGTCTAAAAAGTTTTAATATATATTAACGTTAAGTTCTTAAATATATACAAATATGATCTAAAACTAGTTACTGTATAAATCTTGACCGCGTGGAATGGTGGCAAGATTGCTAGCAGAATTTTCCGTTGAATCGCAATTCCGATCCTCTGGGCAAAAAACGAACCAACACTCCTGTCACCAGTGTAGACAATAAGGCTAGGTGCTATACTTTAAAATGAAGCATTTTGTAAAGTAATATATTTTTTATTAATTATAATATTTCATATTTTAGTACTTATTTTATTAAAAAGGTATGTGTTTTTCGTATTGTTTTTTTTTTACGATAAAACTTATCAAATATTTAAGTAGTGCTCATCTTTAAGATTGTGTGAGTTAAATATATAATCGAAATATATAAAGACAACGTCAAACGTACTGACCTTACAATTAAAACTTCTAAGCCATAGTAATTTAGCTAGTTACGTCCAGTTTCTAAGATTAAAGTGTAACTTCGCTCTTTGAACCCTCGCTAATTTCTAATCTAAACAAATCGTCGAGTATAATTATATTATACGGATAGACCGACGAGATCATGAAAGGACACATGGCGTTTTGCCCAACTTAATTAAAACTAAGTTAACAGATAGTGTTATCTTTGGAGGCTATGGACTACGGTGTCAGGATGTTTGGACTATGTCATATATAACGTAGTCTTGTAAAAATAGAAGCTATTATCACTATGTTATAGCTTAATTATAAATGAAGCGTTATTTACGCTCGACGCCAGTCCTTAATGAAGATTTAAGTGTTGCGCGTGTATTGCTTTATGTTCTGAAATTGGGGCTAAATAAGAGTCAAGTGTATTTTTTTTTTTAAATAAATATAACATATGAAACAACATCATATAAATTACTCTGATCCCAATGTAAGTAGCACTTGTGGTATGGAAAATCAGAAGTAACAAACACAAACACCCAGACTCAAAATAACATAGAAAATTTATGATAATCTACATTGACTCGGCCGGGAATCGAACTCGGTACCTCGGAGTGACGTCCCCATGAAAACCTTTGTACACACCACTCGACCACGGAGGTCGACATTTTATTTTATATTTTGACTAGTTGTTTAGATTAGTTGTCACGTGCCAGGCAAAAAAAATTACCAATGCCCTTCCTTGAAGATCAAGTTTGCTTCACACCAAATTTCATTAAATTAAATTCAGTGGTTTGTTAATGAAAGAACGACATACAAACAGACAGACAGAATAACTTTCACTTTTATAACATCAGTAAAGATAAAATAAATAACAAATGTATTTATTTCCTTGTTACTTAGAAAGATTAAGATAAAACAACCAATATCAATCCTTATGTCTTAGCGTGTAATAATATTTGGCATTATTTGTTTTATTTAAGGTAAAATGATCATCTTGAAAATAATAAGACTGCGTATAATCACAGATGTGCTGAATTAACCCTTTTCAAGTTATTTCGTTTGTATGACATTAGACCTACAATATTGACGCGCAAACGGGAGAATCATCCGCCTGTGCAACGGCCCTCTTATGTGGAGTGAAAGCTCGATATGAAACCTTAGGCCTCGACGCTGGAGGCCGTTTCAATAACTGCGCTTCTGCTATCAATTCCAAAGTTACTTCGCTGATCGATTGGGCCCACGAAGCTGGTGAGTACGACTTAAAATATTATTAGTAATAATGTTGGTAGTTTTTTGAAGAATATAATTTAGTACAATATTATGTTGTTCCTCGTTTCTTAAAGAAAAAAAAAATATCTGTAGCGTTGTGGGTTTTATATATGGTTTAATTAAAATAGATATATTATTCGGATATAATCATGATTTTTGTCCTTCTATTATTGATTACATATTGATTATACCTGATGGTAAGCGATCACTGGTATTGGAAAATATTTCGCTAATTCGCTACCATCCATGCAAACTAATACTCATCTAACCTTCAAACCGGAACAATACCTTTATGAAGTTTGGGTAATGCCTACCCGGATGGGCTTGCACCTAACTCTACCAAGCAAAACTTTTTCGTCGTCGTCTTAACATCCTATATTCGTTCTTTACGTACGACTGTAAACTATGTTATGTTACACGTGTAAGATTTAGTTTTGTTTGATTATATAAGCATGGAAGTTCAAACGAATCCCAATTCTTCTCGTGCATTATGTTTGATATGTTTTAAAATGTGGCTTGAAACATATAAGCTGGATTGGTAAGCAAGTACCAGACCACCTCTATCAGAATAATGTATACAGAGTATTGAAGCATTCCAATGTATTTATTTTATAATAACAGGTAAATCGAGTGGTATAGTAACAACAGCGCGTATCACACACGCAACTCCAGCGGCGTTGTATGCGCATGCGCCGTCGAGGTACTGGGAAGATGACAGCCGTGTGCCACCGACTGTGAGACGCGACTGCAAAGATATCGCCTTGCAGCTTGTTGAAAATGAGCCTGGAAAAAGTATAAATGTATGTCAATATTATTAATTATTAACTGTGCCCGCGACCTCGTACGCGTTTGAATTAATCAAAAAAAAAGTTATTGTAGCCTAAGTTACTCCTTAGTATACCAGTTATCTGCCAGTGAAAGTCATGTCAAAATGGTTCCAGAGATTACCCGAAACAAACAGACAGACAGACAGACAAAATTGTAAAAAAATATTATTTTGGTATCTGTACCGTATAAATATGCATTGAGTACAACCAGAGTCATAAGACACTCAAATTTTATTATAGGTATAGATTAATTGTGCATATAAGTACATATATATATATATATATATAAAATGTTATATTATATGTATGCCTATGCTTATGTATTGTAAAACATGACTCAGCAAAATAATGTTTTTTGTCCGGTTAATATTAAATAGTACATGATATATATATACGGACGAGGTTAAATATTTTGGGTTAAGCAGTATTTCAGACTTTAAGATGTTATGTATTTAAATTTGAAATAAACATTTGATACTCCTCGGTGGCTTCGATATAGGCATTCTCGTCTCGGGTAGATAAATTCACTACAAATCCTGTTGATATTAGAAGCCATAACATATCCTGTGACAGTAATTATACTGGCTCACTTTCTTGAAGACAGAACATAAAGGCACGAAGTATTGCTGATTGTTGCTAGTATATGTCTTGGATCGTGGTACCTTTCATACCTTTCCAGAGCTTGTATAAAGACTACGTAGAGGTAGTGCTCTAAGTAGTCTAGCTTCTGACTACTTTAGTTCTTTCTAAATGATCACATTTAATCAATAATAATAATAATAATTTATTTCCATACAAAATATTACAGTGACATGGTTGAACTACGACAAGAGTCACAATGTATTATAACACGGTCATCAAAAGAAACACAGATCAAGTACTGGCTTTCCTAGCTAGGCTATTTAAATAACCTGTCTTAAGGATAAACAGTCCTCTCCCCGAAAGTTGAGATATTTAAAATACATTAGAAATATCACAAGGGCTTGCCCTTACCATTATTCGTTAAACATTTTTTATACGTGTAAATCGAAAAGGCCGAGGCAGCTTATTGATGTAGAGTAAGGTAATTATTTTTCCAATAACCTTTTTTCTATACAAGATGGAAAGTAAAAGGGGATTGAGGTCGCATTTTATGAAATAGTTCATTGTTCGACGTCACGATTGAATTTTTTTCAATAGTAAAGTTTTTAGCTCAAGTAATGGCAATTAAACTAATATTATTTGTAATATAAATATAATATGAAAAATAAAATCAAGCTATTGTACATATAATACAGTTCAAAATACGATGGCAAAAAGTGTAATGCTTTTTTTTTCTTTCTGATTCAATGATCGCAGAATCGATAAAATATTTGTATGTCACCGTAAGATTACAAAATTCGTTAGATTACAATCTGCCTCTGTAAACGAGATATTACAATATAACGAAAAATAATGGGTTAAATTGCAAACATATTTCACTGCTTACTCATTTTTCGACATTTTACAATCTAACTAGACAGATTGTAATCTAACGAATTTTGTAAATTTACGGTGACATATATAATGCTTTTATAGTTCGTGATTTAGTGACGTAACTATGAAGTCAATGTTAAATAATAATTCTTATAAGGAGGCATATATCGATGATAAAGGTAAAAATGTAAAAGAAATATAATCAATAGTACACTAAAGTTTTCGTTTTGAAACGTGTAAAGCTATTGGAATTTCAACGAAAAAAAATATTTTCTAACATGTCGGTTGCTATTCCCTTGGATTATGATCGCCCACTTACGTTTTGACACTTGGGCATTAGAATAAAGGGCGGTTAGCTATTTTCTATTCGAAGTGGATATACGTATTTTAGGATAATAAGGACTTCTATTATTATCTTCAAATCAAATCATAGATTTTATACTCGTACCATGAATATTATGATATATTTAAGATAATATTTGTAACATTTTCAAAGATAGGTTAAAGAATAATTTGTTTTGCTAACCGAGCTTAATCGGAGCGATAATTTTTTCAATCTCATTAATATGCTATCGATAAAGATTAGATTAAAGAAATTTCTAAAAAACAAAGCAAACTTTCATCAAAATAAAATATAAACCATATTTAAAAAAAGTATATTAATTGAAGCTACCACTAGTGTAAACTGTAGATCCTTCTGAGAAAAACCGACAAGAAATTCAATAGTCACCACTAATAGTAGTATACATTTTTTCAACATTTGAAAAAGAAATTTATGTTACTTCAATATATTTTTATAAGTATAAACATATATAATATAATATGTATGCCTGGAAGACAACAAGTAATTAGCTCTACACTTTTTGTGCGCTATATGATTATTTTATTAATGTATTTTTTATAATTACTTTAAATTCTATTTAATGTTTTTAAGTAACTGATCAAGTTGATTTCAATTTTCAAAGTCATGTTGGTAAATTTTTATAAAATGATAATTTTAACAGGTAATAATGGGTGGAGGTAGGCGTCACTTCCTACCAACGATAACCCCCGATCCTGAGCATCCAAATAGAGAAGGTAGAAGACTAGATGGTAGAAACCTAGCAGAGGACTGGGCGAGAGAGAAAAAAAGAAGGCGACTCCGAGCCCAGTACATACACTCGCGGGAACAACTAGCTAAGTTAGATCCGAGGACAGTTGATTACTTATTAGGTAAGTGATACGAAGGTGAAAAAGATAATCAAAAATGTTATCAACCTGTGTTGTATATTGTACAGAAATATCTATCATTGAACAGAACGATTTGTCTAAATTGTATCTCGTGATAATATATTTGCATCAGGATGGAATCATGTTTGATTATCATCAATTACATCATTACTAATCGGATGATAATGACATCCGACACAAAGATTGATTTTAGACTAGAATAGTGCGTAAATTGCTTTTATCCCATAAAAATATATCAAACAAATAGGCAAATGCACGGGAACTAAAGATAAACAAATATAGTACCTACGACACAACTTAGATGTGACATCGGCATAAATCGTAAAACCGTTCAAATCCGAATTAAGTACGCTATCTCAAATTATCAATATTTATTTCCTACGTGAATATGATCTTTACACAAACGTAATAACTTGTAATAATTGGCTGGGGAAAAAGTTTGTTCGTATTTTAAATTCAAAAAGTTTTTTTTATAGTTTATTTACATTTGACTAAAGTATGTAGGTGCCATTTTTTTCCATAACTTTTTGCCATCTTGTTGGTAGTGACATGATCCCATTGCTGTAAAAATTTTGGGGCTTCTGATCGAAAAACTGCGACAAGTGGTTTTGGCAGTCCTCTCGTGATGTTAACCTGACACTGCCTAAGGAATTCTGCAGAGACCGAAACAGATGAAAATCTGAAGGTGCAAGGTCAGGACTATACGGCGGATGCATTAATACCTCCCAGCCAAACTCTCGTAATTTTTGTTGAGTGGCTAAAGATGTGTGAGGTCTAGCGTTGTCATGGCGAAAAACCACACCCCTTCTGTTGATCAATTCTGGCCGCTTTCTCTCAATTTCTTGCTTCAATCTCATCAATTGTTCGCAATACAGTTCTGAATCGATGGTCCTGCCGGGCGGTAACAGCTCATAATGAATGATGCCCTTCCAATCCCACCATACACACAGCATTACCTTGTTGCGAGTTATTCCGGGTTTTGCCACAGTCTGTGAAGCTTGACCGGCCTTTGACCACGATCTTTTCGCACGTTCTTGTCGTATGTGATCCACTTTTCATCACCAGTTATCAGCTTCTTCAAAAATGGTTCGGTTTCATTACGTCGTAATAAAGAATCACAAATGAGTACACGGTTCATTAGGTTTCTTTCAGTGAGTTCATGAGGCACCCATATATCGAGCTTTTTTGTGTACCCAGCTTTATTCAAATGAGTCAAAACCGTTTTGTGGTCAATTGCCAGTTCTTCAGCTACATCGTAACTACTAATATGCCGATCTTGCTCCACTTTTTCAAAAATGGCATCAATTTTGTCCGTAACAGGGCGACCAGAGCGAGATGAATCTTTGATATCAAAATTTCCGGCTTGAAAACGCTTAAACCAAACTTGCGCTACTCTCACAGATACTGCATTAGGTCCATAAACATCACAATTTTTTTTCGCGGCTTGAGTTGCATTTTTACCTTTTTTATAGTAAAATTTTAAAAGGTATCGAATTTCTTCTTTAGATTCACTCATTTTAACAACAACAAAAACAAATGAAAATCACACAAATTCCTAATTTGAATTTGGAAGTGCCTTCTTTAAAATTAAAACTTTTTAATGATACCAAAACCAGCCAGATACAAATGGTATAGCCAAAGAGATTTTATTACAAGTTCATACATACTATATGCGAAAAGACTTTTTCCCCAACCTAATATTATATGGCCTAATATATTCGTTAATTTGTCACGTCGACATGGTTAAACTGACGCAAGGATCTATAGCGAATAATGTCATTGAATAGCGCGATAGTTTCTATTGGTTGTGTGAATCGGCAGTAATCAGTTTCATTGCATTTTCCGATGCTACATCTAAGTTGTGTCGTAGTATACTTGTGTAATTCGGGACAACCGACAGGATTGATAAGTTAAGCTCTCCGAAATACGACTAACGCTGTGGGTAAGAGTGAGAGAGTGATATCTAACGCGGCTGTATGCGTAAGAGAAAGGGAAGCCTGACAGACTGGTACTGTAACGCGTTACGTAACGAAGCCTTTCATAATCAAAAAAATCAAAATCAAAATAAACTTCATTCAAGTAGGCTTTTCCAAGCACTTTTGAATCGTCATTATACAATTAATTGAAGCTACCATCGGTTCGGAAAGTAGATTCTAATAAGAAGAACCGGCAAGAAATTCAGTAGTTACTCTTTTTCAACATTTAAAAAATACAAAGTCAAGTTAGTTATGTACCATTATTTAAATTAATATATCCTGCTTAATAGTCAACAGGTAATAACTCCACGCTTTTTTATCATCTATAAAATCTTGTATCGAATAATATGCCTTTTTTACCAATATATTTTTATAAACGATTTGAATTTACGAAATGGCAAAGTTAAAAATTTCTGCGGAATTTTAGTATAAAACGGATACCTTGCCCCAAGAAGGATTTATTGAAATAAGAAGTTATCACTTCAAAAAATTCCATATACATAGATATGCACTTGTAGATCAAAATTAAAATTATGAAGATTTAAAATATTGATTTTCTTATCTATTTTCATCATAACTTTTATCTTTAATTTATAATTGAAAGCATGTTCGATAATAAGTACTGTTGCCAACATTTTGCCAGCCTTTTAAATTATTTAATTTAATATTGAAGAAATATTAACATTAACAAATTGTAAAATAATAATTTCGTCTTATAAAATAAGGTTTTATATATTTGAATTAATAGTTTTTTTTAATTATATTTTTGATTAGGTACAATATTATCTTAGTTATTTCACAGATTCACTATATTCGATTTGGACACAACGAGTACGAATTTTGCATATGAAAATAAAATTACCTAGAGTGATTAAATTTTGAACATTCAATCGACAAATCAAACTAATCCAGTTTGTTTATTCATTAAATATTATATTCACTTTATGTGCTAAAAATATATGCAATTAAAATAAATTTTATATTTATTAGATAACAAAGAATTCAAAATTGGAATGAAAAAATAATTCAATTGCATTTTCATACTAATTATTATTTATTTGAAGGGATCTTAATAAATCTGATATTAAATATCCTGCGACAGCAAGAACATTAAAAAGAATTCACGTTAACAATGATAGTAAACACAATAAGCGAATGACACAAAAATAAAACAACGATAATCTAGAAACTCACGCTTTAAATCATAACTGAAATTGTTATTTTTTTACTGTGGTTTATTTTTTTGTCAACTTTATCGTAAGTATGAGAAGCTGTATCATCTTCGTCAAATTGCTTCATTGTTTATTCGGTGAAATCTCGATTTCCACTTGGTATATCCATTTGACTGTGACACCCTTCGGAATAGTGGACTAGCCGTAAGAATGTTCGGCCTACGGCTTATTTAAAGGCTACCCATTTTGCTGGGTGACTTTTATGTAACTAATTCTTAGACACGCTTCAGTTATTGCTTTGCTCAAAAATCTGTCTTTTTCCTAAGCCTATCTTCATTTTCATTTAATTAAGCTATTCGATTGTGGGTTGAAATTCAGGCAAGTATCACTGAATTTTCATGTGCTTAATAAGTGTTAATATTCTGTCTTGAGCTAGATGGTAAAAGAAAATACCCTGAGGAAAACTGCATTTGTCTAGTTTCAACTAAATTCTCCTCAAAGGGAGACTAGACCCTAACCCAACAGTGGGATATTTACAGGCAGTTACTATTATTATTTATTATTTTTATTTCTTACTTTAAAAATTTATAAGCTAAATGCCATGCCATGCTCCTTAGATTTTTGTGCAACCCTCAGCGTATACATAATTCAACAGAATTTCCAGAATAAATATTTTATACAAACAAACTTATCACTATAACGACAAAAATTGCGCAATAGGAAAATATTAGATTTTTCATGAAACTCTACATATCTCTTCGGACTTTACAAGAGTTATTTTTTAATATTCTTGAGAATAAAAAGAAAATACAAAGAGGTATTAACTATACTGAAGTTCCTTTAGAACGTAAGAGATCTTAAATTTAAACGGAGATAGGAAAACGTTTCCAACTATTCAAAATAAGTTCTCGAACAATAAATGAGCGGTGAATTATTCATTTTAAACAAAAGACAAAGAATTTGAGACAGTTCAACCGTATCTCGTGAGGATAAACTTTGGCGGCATATAAAAATAAACCATTATTTTAAGTATTCCATCGATATAGACAAGTTACTTTCTAACATTTGTTTTTATAAAAGGTATCTCTTATAAATGTTCTATCATGTTATAGGCAACAACAACAGCCTGTAAATGTCCCACTGCTGGGCAAAGGCCTCCTTTCTCTTTGAGAAGGATTTTGAATACATTTCACCACGCTGTTCCAATGTGGTTTGGTGGAATACACATGTGGCAGAATTTCTATGAAATTAGACACATGCACGATGTTTTCCTTCAACGCCGAGCACTAGATGAATTATATACACAAATCTATATAATTCATCTCGTGCAGATATTCAACCAAAAAAGGTTTAAGTAAAAAAAAAAAACAAAACTTTCCATACAAATAAAAGTGTATATTTTACAACATTACGTATAAAACTTAAGAAATTTCCCCACTAGTAAGATATGTACTGGCTTGTATTGTTTGTAAAAGCCTTGTCTTTGAGACTTCATGTATTTCATCGCGGTATTTTGTTTTAAACAAACGATGTCAGTTTTCATTTAAGTAAAATACTCTCTTTTTGTTAAGTGCAACAATGTATTCCTTTATAATGCATTGTTCATTATTTACTGGTGCAGAAATGTATCCACATAATTATGGTTGTAATTTAAGCTGTACTTGTTTCCAGTTAAACAATAAGTGCGGTCAGCTTATTATATTTTGTTTCCTCATCGGTGAAGTGGGTGGCTTAACGTTAATTTAGGTATTGTTTTTCAAGGCCATGTGTTCCATGAATCGCACACGTTGATTATATAAAGTAAAAAGTAAAGTTACGGCCTGAATTTCCCAATGCTGGGCTAAGGCCTCTTCTCCCATTTAGGAGAAGGCTTGGAACATATTCCACCATGCTGTTCCAATGCGGGTTTGTGGAATACACATGTGGCAGAATTTCGATGAAATTAGACACAAGCAGGTTTCCTTACGATAGTTTCCTTACGATATATTCATTGTGCTTAATCCGTTTTTATAATTCATCTTCCTTTTGGGGATGATGAAAGACCGCCAAAAAGTTACATGTGTCGGATGAAAATCTGTTTCATGTGTATCTATCAACTCGCTTTAGAGCAGTTCTGTGGAATAATCCGAAAAAACAGAAGAGGCTTCAGACCAGCGGTGGGATCTTTGCAGGACTTTACTTCATCTATATTAATAGTATAAATGTGAAACTAACTCTGTCTGTCTATCTGTCTACCAAACCGCTCTTTTACTACCAAACTGCTGAACCGAATTTGATAAAATTTGGTATAAAGCAAACTTGAACTACAAGAAAGGACATAGTATACTTATTGCCTAACACATGACAACCAACACCCTAAAACGCAATCGAAACCGCGAGCGACTACTTGTATGTTAATAAATATGAAATGAGTAATATTAACGCTATTACTAATTTAATACTAAGTAAAAATTTGATATCTCAATGATTATAGCAATTTTAATATGAATAAAAGTATAAATGCTAATTTTTATAATGCTCATTGCTTGGTCAGAGCATGCGACATTTTCCGTAAGTGGAATAATGACTACAGATATTTGCTGGCTGGGAACGGTCAGCCAGCTAGAATTCAACGCAAGCGGTGTAACTATCGTCAGACAATAAAATGTAATGCGTTTTAAAAACCTTTCGCATATCGAAAGCTTTTCTATCCGCCAATGAAAATGGTTCTCCATCTGTGGGTTTTACGACCCGACTTTTAGATATTGCCAATTGTCCAATGAAAATAAAACATGATGTGATGGTTATACGTAACTAAAAGTTGTTCGTAATTTAAATATTTATAACATTGAATTAGATAACATTTTTATTGTTCTCGATTACAAAAAATAACATGTTTTACGTAAATCATATTATGAATGTGATTTTTATTGTTTATAACGCTTTCACATATTCTTGTTTCCTTGATTTTGCCGTAAATTATTATTTGAGATCAGCGCAGAAAGTCTTCTATTTTTGTTCCTTTACTTTAGTCTCAATTTATTTAGGGTCAGTACAGTATATCATGAGATGGCCCAGTGGTTAGAACGCGTGCATCTTAATCGATGATTTCGGGTTCAAACCCAGGCAAGTACCACTATATATATGTGCTTAATTTGTATTTATAATTCATCTCGTGCTCGGCTGTGAAGGAAAACATCGTGAGGAAACCTGCATGTGTCTAATTTCATTAAAATTCTGCCACATGTGCAATCCACCAGACCGCATTGGAACAGCGTGGTGGAATATGTTCTAAACCCTCTCTTTAATGGAAGAGGACGCCTTAGCCCAGCAGTGGGTAATTTATAGGCTGTTACTTTACTTTTTTTACAGCATGTCTTCGTTTTTTTTTATTCTATTCGTCACTTGATCGTCGACATCTATATCTCTCACATTCCCACACTCTATTTTACCATGTCTTCTTAGATGGTCCTCTTTTCTACTATCCTTCTAAGCTTATCAGTCACTACACATTCACATTTTAAGTTAACCCATAATCATGACATTTTGGAATCCGTGTTACAGAAGATCACATAGGGTAACTCATACATATCCTGAAACTAGAGGATACTAAAATAGCTTGCAATAGCAGCCTTATCGCTAATAGAAATCTCATTAAAGCAACTACGTTTTTAAGATTTGATACACAAGATAATTGCAAATATATTATACAAAGCGCTAACAAGATTGCATTATTTTAATTTTAAATACAATTAAATATTAAAACATTATGATAAAATATATCAAAGATTATAAAGCGAAGTCTCTGAATAAAGATATGCTTATTACGATAAACAAAGCCAAGAAGTAATATCTTCAGCTGAACAAACAGTTTAACTACTGTCAGAAGATAACTAGTTGTACAGAACTTGTTACAGTTAAGAAACTCAGGATGACGGTTGTTCAAATGGACGGAGCGAATCAAAATAGCTTAAAATGTGTGCAGCGCTTAAATCGATTTTTGATGAATTTTCCGTGTTCTTATTTCGAACTTTTTATTAATATTAATATTTAATTGTTCTTTAAACCTAGAGTTTCTTCTTTAAAGTTGTAGTTAATCTCCATTATGTTCAATGAGAGTATATTTCAAGGTTAAATTATATTTAATAAATAATAATAAACAAATATTTGACGACATCACATACATTACTCTGATCCCAATGTAAGTAGCCAAAGCACTTGAGTTATGGAATATCAGAAATAACGACGGTAACACGAACACCCAGATCCAAGACAACATAGAAATTGAACCTCTTTTAGATCGAGTTGCTGGGAATCGAACCCGGGACCTCATAGTGGTGTACCCATGAAAACTTGTGTACACATTACTCAACCAAGGAGGTCGAGTCGTCGTCATATTTATTGTATAGCGGCTTATAAATCGTATCTGATGCAAACTTTTCACTTTTGCTCGGTACATAATTATTTAAATGAGACCGCGTAATCACCGCTGATGCCTTTTATTATGTTTGAGTTACCGGACTTGTACTGAACATGTTTTTGTGTAATCACAGCGGTCTACTGCGAAATCCTTTTAAATTATTCCTGATATTATCCGGATTTATGCTTAGGATTTACGACTTGGGATTAAAATGTTAATCCCTATTATATTAATTCGAGAGATTATTTATTAGTTTACATAGCAACATTTTTTTGTATCTAGACAGGTCATTGACCGATTGACGTTTCATCAAAAAACGGCTTACGGATTTCGATGAAATTGCGGATAATAATTATTTTTTTTAACAAAACACTGTATTTTCTTCTTAGGGAGCGACTCCCGTTCAGTATTAGTTGTTGGTGATGTGGCACCAAGCCTGATTGATTTCAATCCAGTATAATACCTAGGAAATGATTTTTTTTAAATATTAACAGCATTCGACGACCTTCGTGGTCGAGTACATACACCGGTTTTCATGGGTACTATACCGATATCCCGGGTTTAATTCCCGGCCGAGTCGATGTAGAAAATTAATTAGTTTTCTATGTTGTTTGTTGTTATCTGGGCGTTTGTGGTATCGTCGTTTCTTCTGATTTTCCATAACACAAGTGCATTAGCTACTTACATTGGGATCAGAGTAATGTATGTGATGTTGTCCAATATTTAATTATTTATTTTATTTTCTCGGTAATAGATTTTAAAAAATCCAATGTTATGCTTTTGTCTCTATAGAAACATCCGAGGCGAGTTTTAATTTCGTAAGATTTATAGTGGGAATGGAATTTTTTCGTCTCAGAAACTCTCGTAAACCACTTTGGTGTTAATATTCGCTCAAATCTGTAAAAATTACTTATAGCACTAAAATCTAAGATATTAATCTGTCTTTGAACGAAAAAAATTCGAGAGATAGTACTATTTGTAGTGAAACTATTTTGATTAAATAAAACCATTTAAAAGAATTAAGTTATTAGAGAAGCAATCAATTTTAACACACGAATAATACCTATAATTATTTAACACATTAAGTTACTATGTTTATAAAAGATTTCTAGTTGTCCCAATACATATTATATTACATACATATATCATTGTAATCAAGTAATATGACTGTATTTTCAATGTCGAAAAATAACTTATGAGTATCTTGCTGGTTCATCTCGGTAGAATCTACTTTCCGGACTGGTGGTAGCTTCATTTAATATTGTTGTTAAATGAAGATTCAAAAGTGTTTGTAAAATCCTTCTTGAGTAAAGAATATTTTGAAAAAAAAATATTTTGACCAACTTGAAATTTTGTCATACATCTATACATATAATTAAATTGGAGTGTCTGTTTGTAATATTGAAATAGTCCATTTTTACTTAATGGATATGTGTACACGGAACATACGTCAAAATAACATTTTTTTGCAATTTTTGTCGGTCTGTGCGTCTGTACGCCTGTCGGTATGTCTGTCTGTTTATTCCGGCTAATCTCTGGCTGGACCGATTTTGATGAGACTTTCACTGGCAGATAACTGATATAATTGGGGTCAACTTAGGCTACAATAATTTTTTTTTTTGTTATATTCAAAAGCGTACAAGGACGCGGGCCCAGCTATATAATATCCATCTAATATACATATATTTCTTTTCGTTTACAAAACTCGATTTACAGGAATATAAAGGTTAAACAACAATTTTATAACTAAAAATTCAACGATATCGAAACGTGGGTGTTCTTATATTAAAAAATATTCGCTGAGAAATATTTTCGCGAAACAATCTTATATGCCGATGTAAATGGGAGATACTCCAATGTTTTGTCACCTGTACGGCCTGTAGGCTCAAAATATGTCAAGTATGTTTTCGTATTCTTTTACATGTATACAATATACATTATATTTTTATACATACATATTTATATGTGTATGTTGGTATTACCCGAAGTGTCTTATAAACACTTTCCTGAGTTCACAAGAAATCACTACTTCAGCTATAAGATCGCTTTGTTTTTTTTTTTTTAAATATCGTTAGTCTTTGGTTTAATTTTATTCTGTCCATCATAGTATGATGTTTAATAGCTTTTTAATAAAATATTGTTTTTTAACAGATCTTCAAATCTTATAATCTATTGGGTCCCGATATCACTGCTATCAAATATTTTTTTTACCTGTATAATGTACTCATAGGCGCCCACGGCTCGCTCTCTTTTAGGTAGTTGGTCATGTGTTTGGCAAAAAAGCGTATGTCCTTTCCTAAAGTTCAAGTTTGCTTCACACCAAATTTCATCAAATTCGGATCATTGGTTTGGTCGTGAAAGAGCGACAGTCAGACAGATAGATTTACTTTAACATTTACAATATCAACGACTAGTCGTAACGTAACGCAACGACCCTTTGCTCACGTTTTAGGGAATTGGTTGTCATGTGTCAGGCAAAAAAGTAACCAAATTTTGTCAAAATGCTGTTCATCGGTTTAGTCGTGAAAGAGCAGACATAGAGAAAGAATTACTTTCACATTTATAATATTAAAGTATAGATGTATAGACAATATACTGTGCACTGAAAAATTGCATTTTGACTTTACATTTATTTTTTTTGATATAGTTTGGCGGACGAGCATATGGGCCACCTGGGAACTGGTCACCATCGCCCATAGACAATGACGTTGTAAGAAATATTACAATTCCTTACATCCTCAATGTGCCACCGACCTTGGGAACTAAAATGTCATGTCTCTTGTGCATGTAGTTACACTTGCTCACTCACCCTTCAAACCGGAACGCAACAATACTGAGTACTGTTATTTGGCGGTAGAATAACTGATGTGGTACCTACCCAGAAGGGCTTGCACAAAGCCCTACCACCAAGGGCATAATCATTATAAACATAAGATTATCGTTTTAAACATTATACCGTTCGTTTGTGTTCGTAATAAAACAGCTAGCTCGGCGTGCATTTAACTCAACAGCGTAGTAAATTAATTAGGTAAACATATACGTTACTTTTAATCGTACCATGAATTTCGCTTGCAAGTATTACGGCAGGCGAGTCAGTTATTTATTCGCTAATTAAAGAAAAAATTAGCTGACTCCAAACATTTATCAATCCAATTTTTCAAACCATAAAAATATTTGAAAACTTGATATCAAACATTACATGATCAAACGATTATGAACAGATTTTAATAAAGATACATAGAAAAAATATATTTAACCATACTAAAATAATATGTACAGTCGGAGTAAAAAAAGGTTCGTCACCTTAAGACCTATTTTCGTGTGCTCAGTATGAGCGATAATCTGCTTTACCGATTGAGAATGACATATTGCGTCGCAATGATTTGATGTTTAGATTTAAAAGGTACTAAGGGTGTATGACTTGATGAAGGAATGAATTTGAAAACTGACGAAGGTTTTCTCACTCTGACTGTACATACATACATGTTTGTGCACATATACAGCAATGTCGGACGTTATATTATTTTTGAACTAAAAATGTTTAGTACACGACACAAATTTTAAATTCATGTTTCCATTTTATGACAAACTTTATTTTATTTTCCTACACAGGTCTGTTTGAATATTCTCACATGGAGTTTAATGCGGAAAGAGGAGCCGTTTTAGACACAGAGGAAGGTACAGCTGCTAGTACAGCCGTGAAAGCCGACGACCCATCTTTAGCAGACATGACTCGTGCCGCACTCGCTATATTGACGAAGAACGACAAAGGATTCTTTTTACTCCTAGAAGGTTCGGAAAACTCGTTATGATAAGCTTTAATAAAACTCAACACCCGTTCCATTTTTAAAATGTCAATGACAACTGACATGACTCAATCTGTCAACCCGAAATTTCTTATGATATTCTCATCATCAATTATGATATTTATTTATTTTACATGCCAGTTTATAAATATGAGTAATATTGTAAAAATACGCCAGTAGAATGTATAGTATTTATTTATTGTTGGTTTTATTTTTATAAAATATTATAGCCTTGAAGTTCACAAATCGAATTTTACAATAATTTTTAAATGTCGTTCCATGCGCGATTCATTTGTTTTTTTAATAATTCGTTTGCGCAGGAAAACATCTTGTATTATTATATACGGCCATACCAATGACGTTCTAAAATCGATTACACTTTTATAAAAACGGATAGACTAAGAAAATATGAGTTTATTAAATATATTATTATAATATAAATGTATTAGCATAAAGAGGTATTTCTAACAATTGTAATCTACATAAAATCCTATTTGAGAATAATAATTCAAGAATGTGACCGTAATAATTATTGTATTTATTTTATTTTTAGGTGGACGAATAGATCACGCTCATCATTATAACAATCCCTACAGAGCACTCGATGAAACATTAGAATTGGAAACGGCGTTATTAGCGGCCTTGGAAAAAGTAAATCCGGCAGAGACTCTCATTGTCGTGACCGCAGACCACGGCCATGTAATGACTTTTGGGGGGCAAGCCACACCTAGGGGCCACCCCATATTAGGTTCGAATGTTAATACTCTTTAGTTTTACGAATATAATTGTAGATCTATTTTTGATATAAACATTGAAGTTAAATACTAAAAGTTATTGAATGTTTTTAGGTGCTGATACAGTGGTATCAGATATTGATGGTTTAAGATACACTACGTTATTATATGGTACTGGACCAGGCCATTCGGAGCCTCGAGCCCTTCCTCTAAATGGTACCAGCACTCCAGCTGATGCAGTTCATGCTGCAGCAGTACCAAGACAATGGGCGACACATGGAGGGGAAGACGTACCAATTTACGCCTTAGGTAAGAGTTCCTTCAAATATTCTTACAATAAAATAATATATTATTTATAACGATTTCACGAACGAGTCTTATTTGTTACAAGTATTCATTTCTGGCTACGTGGAGTAGCAGATAATTGAAGATCAGCTTGACCTTTCTGAATATAGATCCTCATGAATTTATAAGGTCAAGTTTAATTTCAGATTTATCTAGGCATGAAGCCCTCATAACTTTGTATTGAAATTATGGTAAAGTCATTTTTGTGATGGAAAATAGCTGAATTATTTCCGGATTTTCCAAAAATACGATCCTAAGGACGAATTCCGTTGCAAATGTTATATTTAATACTAAATTTGATTTCTTTAAAACCTATTATGTAGTTAAGTAAAAGTATGTCTGTGTATAAAATGTGTCCTACGGAATGGATTGAGTTAGGATGGTGCTGCCGTACCATCAGGTTAAATTTAACAGGAAGCTCCAAAAGTTAACATAGTCAAAGCAAAAAACCAAGCAAAAGCAGTTAGTTTAAAAATCTGTTACATTTGCAAAAATATTTTGGATTGCGTAGAAAGTTGCGATTTTGTTTGTACAGTTGTTGTGTGTGTCCTGCTATTTTTTCACTAACCAAAGACTATAAATTTTCTATGGATGGTGGTGACCACTAACCATCAGAGGCCCTAAGGCTTGATCACCAAACTGTAGAATAAAAAAATTAGAACTACTATTTTTAAAATTCGACTATTACCATGTTTATTCTTATAATAACTTTCCATATTATATTTGTAGAATAAGTCTATAAAATGTATGTTAAAAGCATCATGTTTTCTTAGGTCCGATGGCGACGGTTTTATTCGCTGGAGTGGTGGAGCAAAGCTATATTCCTCACGCCATTGCCTACGCTGCATGTCTCGCGCACCAAGCACGAAGATGCCATGAGTCGATTTTCAATTATACAAAACCACAGGTAAGTTAGAGGAAGTGCAACAGCCAGTAATCATCCAATGGAAGGACTTCCCCTCCTCTTTATCTCTATAATGAATATTTTGGTGCTTATACTCGTATAACTATGTTGATCCAATACTTAGTTTTTCGAGATTTGTTCCTTCACATTGAGCACGAGATAAATTGTCAATACTTTCCCACGTCTCACCCACAATCTTTGGCTACCGTCCACGGGTTCTACTGGGCCCTAAATTAATACTTTAATACAACAATTTTTTGCAGGTCAAATTACCGAACTGCGTTCCACCAGAGGTAAGCAGTGTTTCAGCGGCAGATGAAACAAGAAATGAGGGCTCCAGCGGGCGTCGTGTTGTTGTCGCGTCGAGCGTTATGTCAGATGAAAGAGTACCGCGTTCGCCCGCTCCGCTTATCGCTCCTCTTGTGAATGTAATACTCTACCTTACATTGTTTGCATTGAGTTTTGGACTTTAAGAGCTCAATTTGCTACTGTTTAAGTTGTTGGATGTCAATATCAGACATATCCTAAAATGTTTTTGTACAGGGATCGTTTGTAGATAATACGGCACTAAATCAATGTAAATAATATTGTATTTGATAATTGTAAATAAATACTTCGAATTACTTACAATTTGTTTTTTTTTTATTTAAAATCTGGCGACCGACCCCGGCTTCACATGAGTGCAATGCTGATACTAAATACACTACAAAAAGTCTTTATGTACATCGTTCAAAGCGTTTTGGCAATAGACAATACAAACCGCTATGTTCTACCTTTTAAATCTGTTATATCTTTGTAAATATTCATTTAAATTACGTGCTGTAAAGGAACATATTGATTTATATGAAATGCACAGTGTTTTTGAGGTTCGAAATTTAAATCGCTGCTTAAATAAGCTACTATTTTTCGTAAAAAGAAAAGGATAAAAATTGTTATTGTGGGCCATCCCTAAGAGATATATTATCGCAGACTTTTTTCTAGACCTTTTTAAGGTGTATAATATTCTAGTATATTATTTTGATCTATTCGTAGGGTTCGGCCTGTGTTTGCAATGTAAGCGCAAAAAAGTGTTTATTTACGACATTACATTAGAAAGCTGTAATATTATCTGTGTTTTTCTACTATATAATATATGTATTATACCTACATTAAAAATCATCTTTAATCGCTATATAACAAATTACATCACAATCGATTGCGCAATTTTAAAGTTCTAAGCATGCATACATAAAATTCAGTGGATGCACTACTTTTTACTGGAAAATTCTAGGTTTACACAGATTTACTTTAAATCGTAATAGCTGGTTGGATGTTTCGACGATTTTTTAATGAAGAATTTGTCTATTTTACTCTATTGATAGGTTATTATTATTAGAAAAGCTTCTAAAGTATTCCTAATAAGGTAAGAATATATTAAAATGGGATGTGTTGGCCCAGTGGTTAGAACACGTGCATCTTAACCGATGATTTCGGGTTCGAATCCAGGCAAGCAGCGCTATATATATATGTGCTTAATTGTGTTTATAATTCATCTCGTGCTCGAAGGTGAGGGAAAACATCGTGAGGAAACCTGCATATGACTAATTTTATCGAAATTCTACCACATGTGCATTCCACCAACCCACATTGGAACAGTGTGGTGGAATATGTTCCAAACCCTCTCCTTGATAGGAGAGGAGGCCTTAGCCCAGCGGTAGGAAATTTACAGATTGTTACTTTACTATATTAAAATATAGTTCTGGTCTAACACTTGATTTTTTTATAAATCATAATGATATTATATAACAATATAAGTGCTATGAAAATATGTGTTCTACTTTATACTGGTAAAAATCTTAAAACTGGGTTTATAATAGGTTGGGGAAAAAGTTTCTTCGTATTTTATATGAAAATTCAAAAAGTTTTTTTTATAGTTTATTTACATTTGACTAAAGTATGTAGGTGCCATTTTGTTCCATAACTTTTTGCCATCTTGTTGGTAGTGACATGATCCCATTGCTGTAAAAATTTTGGGGCTTCTGATCGAAAAACTGCGACAAGTGGTTTTGGCAGTCCTCTCGTGATGTTAACCTGACACTAACTAAGGAATTCTGCAGAGACCGAAACAGATGAAAATCTGAAGGTGCAAGGTCAGGACTATACGGCGGATACATTAATACCTCCCAGCCAAACTCTCGTAATTTTTGTTGAGTGGCTAAAGATGTGTGAGGTCTAGCGTTGTCATGGTGAAAAACCACACCCCTTCTGTTGATCAATTCTGGCCGCTTTCTCTCAATTTCTTGCTTCAATCTCATCAATTGTTCGCAATACAGTTCTGAATCGATGGTCCTGCCGGGCGGTAACAGCTCATAATGAATGATGCCCTTCCAATCCCACCATACACACAGCATTACCTTGTTGCGAGTTAATCCGGGTTTTGCCACAGTCTGTGAAGCTTGACCGGCCTTTGACCACGATCTTTTTCGCACGTTCTTGTCGTATGTGATCCACTTTTCATCACCAGTTATCAGCTTCTTCAAAAATGGTTCGGTTTCATTACGTCGTAATAAAGAATCACAAATGAGTACACGGTTCATTAGGTTTCTTTCAGTGAGTTCATGAGGCACCCATATATCGAGCTTTTTTGTGTACCCAGCTTTATTCAAATGAGTCAAAACCGTTTTGTGGTCAATTGCCAGTTCTTCAGCTACATCGTAACTACTAATATGCCGATCTTGCTCCACTTTTTCAAAAATGGCATCAATTTTGTCCGTAACAGGGCGACTAGAGCGAGATGCATCTTTGATATCAAAATTTCCGGCTTGAAAACGCTTAAACCAAACTTGCGCTACTCTCACAGATACTGCATTAGGTCCATAAACATCACAAATTTTTTTCGCGGCTTGAGTTGCATTTTTACCTTTTTTATAGTAAAATTTTAAAATGTATCGAATTTCTTCTTTAGATTCACTCATTTTAACAACAACAAAAACAAATGAAAATCACACAAATTCCTATTTTGAATTTGGAAGTGCCTTCTTTAAAATTAAAACTTTTTAATGATACCAAAACCAGCCAGATACAAATGGTATAGCCAAAGAGATTTTATTACAAGTTCATACATACTATATGCGAAAAGACTTTTTCCCCAACCTAATAATATTCATTTTTCATAGTAATTAACAAATTATAACGTCAATTTAAAAAGCATAATACGTATAAAAACTTTTAAATAAATGTAATTTTTTGGTTGTTGAGTGTAAATTGCAAGATTTTAGTATAAATAAAATATCCTTGTACTTTAAATTGTTGCGGAGAAGCAAAAAAGATCAAAAAGCCGCGTGCGATGTTGAGAAACGAGGCAATTTCCTGTGGGCTTATTCTGTCGGAGTGAACTCGAACCGCGACGTAGAGTTCGATTAATGTATTGTTAAACTTCAAAAACATTTTACATTGGCTACTATAATGTCATATTGTATATAATTTATAGAATACATTTTAACAGCTATTTACACTGGCAGTTACGTCACTTGGCAAGTGACTTACACTCGTAGAATGTGGCATTGTAAAAAATATTAACAATCCTTTGAATCGCCGAAGCACCAACAACAACAGCAACAACACATTTCCCATTGTCGGCCTAAAGCCTCCTCTTCCTTATGAGGATACGGTTTGGAACCATCACGTTGCTCCAATGCGGGTTGGTGGTTTTTTCAAGATGTTTTCCTTCATTACCGACATGAGATTAATTATAAACACAAATAAATCACATGAAAATTCAGTAGTGTTTTCCTGGGTTTGAACCCACAATTATTGGTTAAGGTGCACATTTTCTAGCCACGGGGCCATCTCGGCTATGAACCACACTATAGTACTAGTAAACACTATATAGTCTATTATAACAGCTATAAAGTATCAATAGCATTTAAAAGAAAGATGCCCTTATCACCCTGGTACACTCAACTTTCAACGAACACAAAAATACTGAATGTTTTATGAGTGGGCGATGCCTAAACAAACGACCTGCACAAAGCCATACCTACCATCAATTTTAAAGTAAATAAATAAATATTGGACAACATCACACACATTGCTTTGATCCCAATGTAAGTATAAGTAAACTAAAGAACTTGTGTTATGGAAAATCAGAAGTAGCGACGGTACACCAGACCCGAGACAACATTGAAAAATAATGAACTTTTCCTACATCAACTCAGCCGGGAATTGAACCTCGGAGTGGTGTACCCATGAAAACCGGTGTACACACCACTCGACTACAGAGGTCGTCAAACTGGTTAAACTTACCTACTTGTAAGCTTTACGAGAGTAAATGTAAAGTTACGTTTGAAATACAATAAATTTTAAGCTTCTATCAGTCCTGAATATTAAGCGGGATGAACCAGTGAGAAAGTCTTGTTTTAGTACTCATTAAAATTCCTCCATTGTTATTGTTGAAAAAAAAAGTCCACTTTTTCATTAATTAAAGACATTATACAATAATTTTAGACTCAGCGGCTTATTTTTTATATTCAAAATCGAAAAGGAAACCTGGTGTCAATCGCACCAGTACCCAGATATGAATTAAGATTTAAAAAAATATTAATTTAGTACGTCGACGTATATGAGTAATATTGTATCAAATAAATAGCTATTCACACTGATAATTACGCCAAGTGGCCAGTGATTATCACTCATAGATTTTGAAATTTTAAAAAATATTAACATTCCCCTGTATCATAAAAGCATTAATAACTTAAACCCTGGTACACTCAACTTTCAGGCTGGGATACAACTATACAGAATACTGTGCCTGGGCGATGGCTCGACAAACTATCAGCACAAAGCTCTACTTCCTCCTTCGAGGCCGATTAGTGTGTGTGTTTTACGCCATTCCAACGTCCCGGGTTCGATTTCCGGCCGGGTCGATGTAGAAAAAGTTAATTAGTTTTCTATGTTGTCTTTGGAATCAAAGTTATATATATGTGATGTGTCCGCTTTTTATTTTTTATTTTTATGTCCTCATTGCCTCCACTGGTGACAGAAGGGCTGGTTCGTTTTTTGCCCAGAGGATGGGAATTGCGATTCAACGGGGAAATGCTGCTAGCATTCTTGCCACCATTCCACGCGGTCAAGATTTATACAGTAACTAGTTTTAGTTCATAATTGTATATATTTAAACATTTAATGTTATTAATTCTTATGTATAAAACATGACTTTATATTATAACGTAATATAATATTAAAATTACAATATTAACATATAAAAAAAAAATATGGTCAGGTGTTGTTTGTTTAAAGGCAAACAAAATAGACTACAGGAAGACAAGTTCGCACGCAATTTTTTTAAAATAAAATATCTTCGTTTTATTCAAGCAGTAAAAAGAAAAATTACGTACGATAGAGGCGGGCGAGCGGAGCATCGCTTCAGACATCGCGTACTTGAAACGATTCGTTTAAATAATTTACTCGAGAGATTTTATTTCAGCGGATATATGCAAAGCGCGACCGAATATTATCAGACAAAAATAGTTTTAAACTGAATAACGTTTATACTTTTTTTCAATTCCGTTCATAAATAAAATTTGTAATCACTTTGTATTATTTATAAGAATATAAATACATATTGGACAACATCACATTCATTACTCTGATCCCAATGTAAGTAGCTAAAGCACTTGTGTTATGGAAAACCAGAAGTAATGATATACATATACCCAGATCCAAGACAACATAGAAAACTAGTGAACTTTTTATACATGAACTCTGCCGCGAATTGAACCTGGGACCTGGGAGTAGCGTACTCATGAAAACCGGTGTACACACTACTCGACCACGGAGGTCATCAAATTATTATTATTCTTATTTCATTTCAAGTTTTTTTTCTGTTTAGTTCGATGAAAATTGGCGGTAAGATTTTGGGCAAGTCCTTTTGGGTTTTAGCCAGACCACCATCTAACCACATATTCTACCGGCAAACATTAATACGTAGTATTATTGTGCTACAGCATGGAGGATGTGTAAATTAGTTACTCGCCCACTTCGTGTCAGTACACCCATATAGCCAAGTCCACGTGATACCACTCCACGCATTACCATTTTAATGGGGAACTTATCCACCATGTTTATTGGCCAGTTTCTCTGCCTGAATGAAGCCCTTGTCAATTTGGCCCCTGTCAACAAGCATCGGGCTTTAATCCCGTATTCTTTCTGAAGTTCTAAAATTTCTCGCCTAATTGCCTTGCTCCAAGACCTGGGCAATTATAACACCCTTCTGTTCCGTTTGTAGCTACGTTACTAACATTGCAGCTTTGATAGGGGTGACCAGGTTGAGATCAAGGCAAGTTAGGACATTGCAGATTTAACTTGTAGCGTAGTGGTTCCGTCTTTAAGGGGACAAACAGGCATTTTTTTAAACACAAATCTTTAAAACATCAATTACTTATCATGTACTTAAAATCGTTTTCAGCGATAAAGGAAAACGGTGTAAAAAAACTTGCAAAGACCAGGTGAAATATTGCCCATTGTTTTTTTTATAAATTGGTCTCGGGCCATCATTGAGATATAAGCTCCAAGAGCAGGTTAAGCCTTTCCCGGCTGTAAAACAATTTCAAACCGTTTCTTTACTTTTTAAATATAATTCGATATCACATTTGTTTTACAGCTATATTATGTAATTATAAATACGTTGCTTTTAAACATGAAATGCTCAAAGGAGTTCCATATGCATTAACACTCTGGTATTTTTAAATGAAAACACCAACAGTTAATGCATTTAAATTCAAAAGGGGTTTCAGTAACATACCCAACAAATAACCTTTTATCAGTCAGTTAGAAAAATGTGGACCTTTTAAAAAGCTTATTTTCAACAATATATTCCCGCTTGGCCACGGGTACGGGTCGTTTAATGTCTCACCTTCGCCAACCAACCAGAAGAATAATTCTTTTCTTCCAATCTGTTCCGTACTTTGTTACGCACGAATCCTAAATCTTTCATAAAACGGTTTCGGATTTCACGTTAATATTACCATATAAATGGTTGCATATTTTCTTCGATATTATTGGTTTTGTTCGGCGTTATTAATGCATTTTTTATCGTAATTTAATTGAATTTTGTTACGTTTATAACTATAAAGTAATTGAGCATTCGTTAAAAGTTTCATTTAATATTATAAAGTATATTTTTTTATCGAGAATATAAATTTTCCAACGAGCAACTTCTCGTAATATAAACCGGTCCAAGACTGAATTTATTACGTTGATTTTTTAGTAGTTCTTAATGGAATACCTTGGAGGTTATATGAATTTATATTATTTGAAATGAAACAGCCAATAAAAGGGCCGATATTAAATGAAACCTTAAACATCTAATCACAGACGCCTTAAAGTTTTTAAGAAAACTTTTAAATAAATTAAATGTTCTGAGATCAAAGGCTCGGTCACACAGATAGTAATATATTTATACCAATGAAAAAAGCGCTTTTCGCTTGTTTTTATTGCTAAGCGAATTTGTTTCGATATTTCAAAATATTGAAGTTCAATTTTGTGTAGTACGACACAACTTAGATGTAGCATCGACAAATTCAATAAAACCGATTAGGTTTTTAGCCGATTCTTACAACCAATAGAAATAGCTCCCTATCGCGCCATTCGTCGCTGTAGATTCTCGCGTCATTTCAACCCGTGAAAGCAAGTGCATGTAAATCGACGTGTCAAATTGACGAACATTATTAGGTTATATGATATTACAAGTTATTACGTTTGCGTAAAGATCATATTCACATAAAAATGAATATTGATAATTTGGGATACCGTATTTAATTCGGATGTGACCGGTTTTACGAATTTTGCCGATGCTATATCTAACTTGTGTCGTACTATACTTTATTGCGTATGTCTTCTTAACTCGTTTTTATAAGTATCCAAGGAGTAATTTGGAATCCTTAGAAATTTATGCAATTTAGAAATAACATTCAGCGACCTTAACTCAGGCACTCTAATTAAGTACTACGCATTTATCACAAATTATACTGCCAAATAATAGTAATAATAATAATAAAACTTTTTATTTCAGGACTAGCCCATATAGAGTCAGTAAAACATGTTTCCTTTAGAATCTAATATTATTATAGTTACAAAATTTAACAACAAAACATGTTTTAAAATTTTACAAATTTTAAAAGACAGTACAATAATAAATAATTATTTTTTTTTAAATAATAATATTTATCAATAATAATCTTAAAAATTATTTTAACATTATATTAATTTGAATCAAGTAGTTATTTAATTTTAAAGCCAAATTCATAAATAAAAATATAAGAATAATAACACACGTCACATCACATCATCAGCCCATTTTGTCCACTGCTGGACATAGGCCTCTCCAAGTGCACGCCACTGTGGTCTTTCTCCGGCTACTTGCATCCAGCTCCTGCCTGCCGCCTTGCGTATATCGTCACTCCACCGTGCCTGAGGACGTCCTACACTACGTGAGAATAGTAATTGTTATTATTAAGAATAATAACAAAGCGATGAATTATAATAATTCTTAAACCTACATTAATAACACTAGTATTACTGTTTTATTTCAGTTTGAATAATGAGCAAGCCAGTAGTAGGCTGAGATGGCCCAGTGGTTAGAACGTGTGCATCTTAACCGATGAGTTCGGGTTCAAACCCATGCAAGCAGCACTATACATATAATATATGTGCTTTATTTGTGTTTATAATTCATCTCGTGCTCGGCGGTGAAGGAAAACATCGTGAGGAAACCTGCATGTGTCTAATTTCAATGAAATTCAGCCACATGTGCATTCCACCTACCCGCATTGGAACAGCGTAGTGGAATATGTTCCAACCCCTCTCCTCAGTGAGAGAGGAGGCCTTAGCCCAGCAGTGGGAAATTTACAGGTTGTTACTTAACTACTTTAGAGTATAAGTATTTGTGTGTATAACATCTCGGTTTTTAAGGCTGGTGGTGCAATTGGGTTGTCAGATAGGATGATCGTAACAGTCTGGTACGAATTTACGTACATATGTTATAAAATATAACATGAAATATGGACACGTCCAAAATGATTCACATCAATGTACCTATGCATAATTTAGATAATTTAATATAGTTATTACATTGACGACCTCCGTGGTCGAGTGGTGTGTACACCGGTTTTTATGGGTACGCCACTCAGAGGTCCCGGTTGCGATCCCCGAAACGGTGTAGATTATCATTTAAATTTTTATTGTCTTGGGTCTGAGTGTTTGTGGTACCGTCGTTACTTCTGATTTTCCATAACACAAGTGCTTTAGTTTTTGGTATCAGAGTAATGTATGAGATTGGGATCTCATATTAAAAAAAAAAATTGTCTTTCTATTTTATGTCGGCTAGTATGGTTTAGATTTATAAAGGTCAATATTATGTAGCCTTTAAGTACGTATTACTTTGAATTTTACTGATATTGGTTGTAAATTTTAAAAGTTTTATTGGGAAAAAATAAAAGCCAAAACAAAAAAAATGTTTTATAAAAGTTGATGGTGTAAATATTGCAATAAATAAATAAACATTAATTATACAGCACCTAGCACTTATGACTTCTGTTATCATATATATATACATATATATATATATATATATATATATATATATATATATATATATTGTATGTATATGTTTTATTTTTGTTTAGATTTATGTAAGTATATCCATATATTGTTTTATATTGTTATTTATTTATTAATCACCGCCTTCTTTTACTTTTCTGATTAGCCTAAAGGCTGACTGGCAGAGAATGCCTTCAGGCATTAAGTCCGCCTTTTGTCCCATATATATATTTATATATACATGGTGTTCAATAAAGCCTTTAAATAAAAAAAAAATAATAAATAATTCCTTAACTCAAT